>NC_142028.1:104433698-104733698 GCF_982192425.1 Myodes glareolus
CAATGGTTGAAGCAACCAACTTTGGCTAAGGCCTAGGGTAACTGACAGACCATTTTCAGATGCAGGAAATTTTTCAGAACCATCTTACCCTGTCTTGGCAAGGTTTGGCAGTCCTTGTGTGTGTGTGTGTGTGTGTGTGTGTGTCCTGATTATTCAGTCCAGATACCATGTACTTTGTCAGTGGTTGAGGCATGGGCATTTCCTTGCCCAAAGGCCAGTTGTGCCAAGAAGAAAACGAACTCTGAGTGGAGTGTCTTCGGTGCTCAACATTCTCTCGGGAATGAATTGGTGCTGTCAGGAGCAACTGTGTCTCATGTCAACAGAGACCTAAGTTATTTAAATGCCATGTTCTATCTCTATGTATCTAAAGAACTTAATTAATCTGACTATATGTAGAGCAAACATGAACAACTATTGACCTATAATATTTAATACTGGTATAACTTAAAGACTAAGACTTTATGTCAAAATATTAAATAATCTGTAAACAAATGTGCAGCAAATGAGGACAATGACCAAAATGTAAACAATGTATAAGTATCTTGATCAGAGGTCAATAATATATAATGCAATATGAAAATATATTCTAAAAGTTGTATTAATATATAAAATGTCCTAAACAGAGGTAGAAACATGCATGTGACAGAATAACTTTACATAGGTGTACAAATATTGTAAACAGAAATAACAAATATAATTTGATCTGGTATCAATATACAAAAAACTATACCAATGTAAATTATCCATAAATAATAGCTCACAAGTATTCACTCTATTATCCACTATTATTATTAGTGTGAATAAGTTCACATTAAATTATCTGTTATTTCAGAGGACCTCTGTTGGAGTTTCCTTTGAGCTCTGCATCCAGAACAGTTTCAAGACTGCTGGCTGAAATGATCAAGCCTCACAGAATATTCCAGTCAGGACTTGACCATAATCTTAAATTTTCTTTTGGTCCCCATAAGATTATCAGCACCCCCAGTCAGCAGGAAGTAGCCTGAAAAACTACATCCACATTCCCCCAAAATGGATTATGGATATTTATCTTTGTTTAGAGTCTTGGTTACAAGATGTTATCAATAATGGTCTGGACAAAAAGCTAAACAAAGGATATTAAATTCGAAGTTGTTCTTTTTTTTTTAAAGGGGGACATGCTGTGGGACAATGGTCTTTTATCTTGTCACTTGTATTATTTTAATACTGATTGGCCAGAGGCCAGATAGGAAACATAGATGGGGTGACCAGACAGGAAGTAGGGGCGGAGTAACGAGAACAGGAGAATTATGGGAAGAGAAAAGATCCAGTCAGAGATGAAGAATGAGAAATGCCTTTCTTGTGGTCAGGCATGCTGATAGCGACAGATAAAGAGCGCAAGGCCCCTGGACTCTTCCCATTTTGAAAGAGAGGATAACTGTTGACAGTTGTTTTACCAGTAACTGAAAGTTACCGTTTCTCCATTGCTATCATTTCATTTGATTACAGGCATTTTAAAATTTCTCCTTGATTTTCTTCAATCATTTATTATTCATTCAAAAGTGAATCATGGGGCTGGGGATATAACTCTGTGGGTCAAATGCTTGCGTTGCATGCACAAGTCTCTAAGTTTGATCCCCCTGGGTCACATTTGGGCACATACCCCCGCCCCCACACACATACACATCATTAAAAATCTTTTTTGTCCCAGATGGTCTTGGCACACATCTTTAATCCCAGCACAAAGGCAAAAGCAGGCAGATCTCTGAGAGTTCAAAGCCAGTCTGACCTACAGAACTAGTTCTAGGACAGCCCAGGCTACAAGAAAAATCCTCTTGACAAACCAACAACAACAGCAAGCTTTTTATTATAATTTAAATGCCATGTTCTGGGGCTGTAGAGTTGGCTCAGCAGTTAAGAGCATTGCTTGCTCTTCCAAAGGTCCTGAGTTCAATTCCCAGTAACCACATGGTGGCTCACAACCATCTGTAATGAGGTCTGGTGCCCTCTTCTGGCCTGAAGGCATACATGCAGACAAAATATTGTATACATAATAAATAAATAAATAAAAATAAATGCCATGTTCTATCTCTATGTATCTAAAGAACCTAATTAATCTGACTATGTGTATAGTTGTTATATGAGGTTGTTATTCATTTCCAAGTGTGTGTGAAATTCTTCAATTTTCTTGCTGTTAATATCTAGTTTTATTCCACTATGATCTCTTTCCAAGATAGAGGTATTATTTTGATTCTTCTGTGTTTGTTAAGTCTTGCCGTGTGACACATAATATGATCAGTTTTACAGCAGGTTCCTTGGACCATTGAGAAGAATGTGTAACTCGTACTGGTGAGGTGGAGCAGTCTGTACACGGCTATTAAATTCAACTGATCTGTGGTAGATTAGTTCTGAAGTTTCTCTCCTGATTTGTAGTTTGGAGGACTTATTTAAAGATGAGAGTGGAATGTTGACGTTTCCCCTCTATGGTTGTTTTCTGACCAACTCTTGTGACCTCTACTATTTGTTTTATAAAACCAAGAGCTTTAATGTTTAATGCATGAATATTTAAGATTGCTATATCTTCTGGATAATTTGTTCTCTTTATTAATATATAGTAGCCTTCTTGTTTGGGGCTCCATTTGCTTAATAGGTTCATTTCTGCCCTTTTTCGGTTTTTGTTTTTGTTTTTTGTTTTTTGTTTTTTATTTTCAAGACAGGGTTTCTCCATCGTTTGTGGTGCCTGTCCTGGAACTAGCTCTTGTAGACCAGGCTGGCCTCGAACTCACAGGGATCCTCCTGGCTCTGCCTCCCGAGTGCTGGGATTAAAGGCGTGCGCCACCACCGCCTGGCTTCTTTTTCGGTTTTTGGATGTCATGGCTAGTGAAGTATGTTTCTGGGGGGACAACAGATAGTTGAAGTATTTAATTTTTAAAAACTTGAGTGTGTGTGAATGTGTGTTGTGTGTGTGCCCACACAGTGTGCACAAAGGACAGAGGCATTTCTTTCTTTCTTTCTTTCTTTCTTTCTTTCTTTCTTTCTTTCTTTCTTTCTTCCTTCCTTCCTTCCTTCCTTCCTTCCTTTCTTCCTGGTTATTGATAGTTTGTTCTTTTCTACCTCACTTACTAAGACAAGGGATTTTCTGATTTCTTGTGCTGTACATGGTACATTTCTTCTTGGCTCTCATATATTCATCCATTCTCTTCATGAAATGCATTCTTGCCTGTGCTCTTGTGAATATGATTTTTTGTTTTGTTTGTCTTAGTGTGTTTTCTGTTGTTGTGATAATCACAATGACCAAATGCAACTTGGAGAGGACAGGGTTTATTTCAGCCTACAACTCTCAGGTCACACTCCATTGCTGAGAAAACCCAGGGCAGGACCTGAAGGCAGGAGCTTGAAGCAGACATTAACCAGAGAGAGATGCAGCTTATAGGCTTGCTCCCCCTGGCTTGCTCAGCTTGTTTGCTTACACAGCCTAGCTCAGGAGTTGCACTGTTCCCAGTAGGCCTTGCCCTCCCACATCAATCAACCAAGAAAATCCGCCACAAGGCCTGTGCACAGAGTAAGATGACCTAGGCGATTCCTCAGTGGAGTCTTGCTCTTCTCAGGAGACTCTGGGCTGTGTCATGTTGACAGCTGAGCCTACACATGACAACTGTCTGTCTTGTTCTTTCGTGTATATCCTTTAAGTATTTTCTGCAATGATGGCTTTGTTGTAATGAATTGCCTTTGCTTGTGCCTGTCTTGAAATGTTTATATACTTTCCATCAATTTTAAAAGAAAAGTTTGCTATGTAAAACAGATTATTGGTTGGCAATTATTTACTTTCCGGGTTTGAAATATATCATTTCATTGTTTCTTGGCTTTTAGAGTTACTGATGGTAATGTTTTGGTTTGGTTGTTTTTTGTTTTTTTTTTTGTTTTTTTGAGACAGGGTTTCTCTGTGTAGCCCTGGATGTCCTAGAACTCGCTCTATAGACCAAGCTGGCCTTGAACTCTGGGATCTCCCTGACTCTGCCTCCTGAGTACTGGGATCAAAGACAAGCACCACCACCTTCCAGCACTGATCTTATTTGGATGTGTTTGAATATATGTATGTGTGTATACATACACATATATACATATATTACATGTGTGTTTGTGTGTGTGTTTCTGAGACAGGGTCTCATCATCCAACCCAGCTGGCGTTGAACTCTGCCTCACTAGTGCTGGGATTAAAGGTATATGCCACCATGCCTACCCAGCCTTAAAAGTTTGTGTTTGGTTTCCGTGTTGGTGCCTGTCTCTTACAGCTTTTCACATCACCTCTTTGTTGGTATTTTCAGTGTCTTTAGATGTGTGTATTTGGAGTTCTAGCTGTCTCCTGTGTTTAGGTATCCATTTTCTTCTCTAGATTTGAGGGAGTTTTTGCTATAATTTTATTGAATAGATAAATTATCTGTGTCTTTGTTTATCTCAGCTTCTTTTTTATCCTGAGGCTTCTTAGGTTTGGGCTTACGATTATATCCCAGAACACATCTTGGAAGCTTTGGTCATATTCTTTGCTTTCTGTCTTTTCTTTCACTGAAATTATTATTGCTTTGACCTCCCTTTTCAACCCTAAAACTCCTTTTTCTGCTCGGTCTTGAGGGTTGTTACCCTTCACTGTGTTTCTTATTTTGTTGACTGGTGTATTTCCAGCATTTCTCTTTGGTTCTCTTTCGGTGTCTCCGTTTCCTTAGCAAAACTCCATGTTTTTGAGCTTCCCCTCCAGCTTACTGAACATCATGTTCCTTTTGCTACTTCCTTATCTGAGTCCTTACTTGATTCCCCTCCTTCATCTGTTGATTTGAACTCTCCGTGTGTCGTTAATCCTTCTTGCAGAGTAGAAGCTGTTAGATCTGATCTCCAACTCCCAAACAGAGTCTTAAGAAATGTTCTATTCTTTTTCTTTCTTTTCTTTTTTTGATCATATGTTGTGTGATATTTTTATTTGTATTCTGACACATAAAGCTTGCCTGAAGATCAGAGGGCAGAGCTAGCCACTAGTTAGTTACAGAAACTGGGCAGTGGTGGCTCACACCTTTAATCCCAACACTCGGGAGGGGGAGACAGGAAGGGATATGATGGGGTGAAGACAGAGTCTTGGCCTTTTTGGTTGGTGGTCCAGAGAGGTAAGAGGTCACTGGTGCCTGCTCCTCCATTTCTCTGATCTTTCAAGTTATATTACCCTGATATCTGACTTCAGGTTTTTATTGATAAGATTAATTTTATTTTATTAATTTTATTGATAGATTTACATTTCACCTACTATTATGGTTTTTTCAAGACAAGATTTTTGTGAGTAGCCATGGCTCTTGGAACTCACTCTGTAGACCAGACTGGCCTCGAACCCACAGAGATCTGCCTGCTTCTGTCTCCGGAGTACTGGGATTAAAGACATGTACCCCGAAGACCTGGCTTCTTTTATTTTTTAAAAAAATACTTTTCTTTTTCGGATTTACTTATTTTATTTTATGTATTTAGCTGTTTTGCCTGCATATGTGTACCACACGTATGTGCCTGGTGCCTACAGAGGGCAGAAGGCACTGATCCCCTAGAGCTGGAATTTCAGATGGTTGTGAGCCACCACATAGGTGCTAGAAACCAAACCCAGGTCCTCTGAAAGAGCATCCAGTGCTATTAACCACTGGACCATGTCTCCAGCCCCCACACCCTCTCTTGTTCTCCTAATCCCTTGCGAGGATCCTCTTCCTTTCTCAACTAATTGCTTTCATGCTTTCTTGTTTTGTTCATTGTTCTGTGTGTTGTTAGATGGCTCAGTGAGTGACATAGGGGTGGCCTACTGAAGTGGAAGTGGGGGGTTTCTTCCAGGAGCATGAGCACCTCACCACTGACCCTACGCTGAATAAAATCTGTCTTTTCCCAGAGAGCTGCCTCTAGATTCTCGGCAGGGGTGAGCCCTTTGAGCCCCTCCTCCCCAGCAATGATATTCCCAGAAAGAAAAGAGCCCTCATGATGGAATATTAACTGCCCTCCCCTGGTGAGGTCTCAGCTTCTGAGAATGCAGGAGTGTAGCAATCACGTCACGCCCTGGGGACAGCATTCCACGGCACTCCACGCGTCCCTGTAGAAACCATCGTCCACTACAAAAGGAAGCCTCTTCGACCAAAGCTGACAGCACAATCTATGACCACAGACACAAATATTTAGAAGGCAACTTGACAGGCATTTGTGTTCACATAGCAAGACAATAACGCTAACTCCTCCGCTGGGGGCTACTACGACCACGCCCCAGCCACAGGCCTTTCACCAGGTATTTTTTTCTTTCTTTCTTTCTTTCTTTCTTTCTTTCTTTCTTTCTTTCTTTCTTTTTTTTTTTGAGACAGGGTTTCTCTGTGTACCAGTCTTGGCTCTCCTGGAACTTGCTTTGTAGACCAGGTTGGCCTCAAACTCACAGAGATTTGCCTGCTTCTGCCTCCCAGGGCTGGGATTAAAGGTGTGCGCCACACTACCGCCATTTGACCAGGTTTATGGTACAGGATTTGAATTTCCTCTGGTAGAGCAGGCCTCTAATTCAATAAAAGTATAATAATAGTAGTAATAGTAATAATAATAATAGCCGGGCAGTGGTGGTGCAAACGTTTAATCCCAGCACTTGGGAGGCAGAGGCAGGCAGATCTCTGTGAGTTCGAGGCCAGCCTGGTCTATAAGAGCTAGTTCCAGGACAGGCACCAAAGCTACAGAGAAGCCCTGTCTTGAAACCTCCCCCAAATAATAATAATCATAATATAGTTGGTCACGCCCATGACAGTTCTGCCATTATTGTACCAATGGGTACATCCTACCTGGCAGTTTGGAAGTAAAGCAGTGAAGGCCCACAGCTGAGTAAAATTCTTCTCAGTGATAATTCTCCCCCAGCAGCCTGTGTTGTGTGTGCCTCTGGCACTAAGAAAACTCATCGTGAGGAATAAGTGCCCAGCTCAGCTGCAGATTGACCTCTATATCTGATACCAAAGCGTGTGAGCGCTTCAGCAACAGGGGCTTCTCATGTAGCTCCGAGGGCAGCTAACAGTAGCTAACAGTAGTAGCGATCCTCCTGGCCATGTCTCCTGAATGCCGGGATTACAGTTACGCACTGCCATGCCTTGATACTGCTTTGACGACTTTGTCTTTTGCCGATTTGTCCATATAAGTCTTTACAGTCACACACGCACACACATATGTACAATAAAGGTGTTTAGTTCTGTTATATAAAAAAAGTACTAGAAACAATCTGTTCATCATACAGGTTGATGGTTCAATTACAGCACATCCTATAGTCACACTGCATCTTATAAAAAAGGGAGCTTGATTCCCAGGTCCTAAAGGACTTGATTCTTCAAAATTAAAACTTTCTGTTCTACCAAAAGTATTTCAGGTCCTTGGTTTGAGCTATAGCACTGCACATACAGAAAACTTGACAATCGGAAGGAATGCCATTAGGACTTCCTTAGGGGAGGACTTGACTGGCATGCATGATGCCCCGGGTAGTAGATGTGTTTGCCTGGCCTGCACAAGGCTATGGCTCGGTCCTCAGCATCATCTCCTACTGAAAGAAGACAGTTGCAATGCTGCAACATTTGTCTATTTCTTTCTTTCTTTATTCACACAGAGGGGACACATTCATGCCACATGCATGTGTGGAAATAAGAGACTGACTTGTCGGACATGGTTCTCTTCCTCTAATCTGTGGGCTATGGGGATTGGATTTAGTTCATTGGGCTTGGCGGCAGACATCGTTTACCCAAGAGCCATCTTGCCAGTCCATACATGCATACATACTTACATACATACATCTTTTTTAAAATGTTATATTATTTCTTTGTGTGTATGTGTGTGTGCATGTGTTGGTACATACCACCATGTACATGTAGAGATCAGAGGACAATTTGTAGGAGTTGGTTCTTTCTTCCTACTATGTGGGTTCTGAGTGTCAAACTCAGGTTATTAGATTTGGCCTTTTTCCTGTTTCAACATTTATACTAGGGCTGGAGAGATGGCTCAGAGGTTAAGAGCATTGCCTGCTCTTCCAAAGGTCCTGAGTTCAATTCCCAGCAACCACATGGGGGCTCACAACCATCTGTAATGGAGTCTGGTGCCCTCTTCTGGCCAGCAGGCATACACACAGACAGAATATTGGATACATAATAAATTAATTAATTAATTAAAAAAAATATACTCGTCCAACAGCGATGTATTTTTGATATTTGGATTTTGATGCTCGGCTTCTGACTTAAGTGGACTCTGGTATGTTTACTGAGCCAGAGAGTGTAGAAAAAATAGCACTCGGGGAATGGAGGCGATGTATGAATGTTAACATGTCTGTGTGGAGGGCTGAAGAGATGTTCAGCCGCTAAGAGTACTGGCTGCTTTTCCAAAGGACCTGGGCTTGTTTCTCAGTATCTACGTGGCTGCTCATTTACAACTCTGGTTCCGGAGGATCGGGCGCCCTCTTGTGGCTTCTGCAGGTACCAGGCACACATGTGGAAAAACACACTATAAACCGGCCAGCCTCAAACTTACAGCAATCCTTCTGCTTCAGCGCTTTCCTTGTACTAGTAAAACATTGTCTCACCAAGCAAAAGAAGAACTCGCTCTCCGGTTTTCACTTAGGAAATAAGGATAAAGAACCTTAAAGGATTGTGAGTCTTTTTTATTGGGAATGAATCTAGAAGCTCATACACAAGCAGTCTTACCACTGAGTTAGGCACCCCCCCCAGCCCTTTTCATACACATTCTCTCTCTCTTTCTCTCTCTCTCTCTCTCTCTCTCTCTCTCTCTCTCTCTCTCTCTCTCTCTCTCTTCTCTTCTCTTCTCTTCTCTTCTCTTCTCTTCTCTTCTCTTTCTGTAGGCCTGGATGTCCTGAGGCTTTGCTATGTAAAACAGGGTGAACTTGAACTCCCAGAGATCCTCCTGCTTCTGCCTTCCAAACACTGAGATTAAAGGTGTAAGCCACTACACCTGCCCCAGCCCTCTTTTTATTATTAAGGCAGAATCTTACGAAGTTTTCAGTGCTGTCCTTGACCTCAGTCTATCACAGGTGGCCTTTTAACCTTGCATCCTCCTGACGCAGTCTCCCAAGGAGCTGGGATAGCTGGTCATGCCTGCAGAATGGCTGAGGTAAACTTTCTTTTTAAAATGTGTGTGGGAGGGGACTGGGGGGATGACTCGGTTAGTGAAGACACTGACCGCTCTCTCAGAGGACCTGAGTTTGATTCCCAGCACCTGCATGGTGGCTCACAGCTGTCTGTAACCCCAGTTCCAGGAGATCTGACCCCCTCTTCTGGCTTCCGTAGGCTCCACACACACCTGGTACACAGACATTAATGCAGGAAGCACCCATACACATAAAAATAAACCTCAAAAAAATTTAAAATATAACCTGGCCCTGGGAGATGTCACTCATAAAAGTGTTTGCCTAGCATGTGTGAAGTCCTGGGTTCGACCCCCAGCACGGTCTAAATTGGGTGTGATGGTGAATGCCTTTGCTCTCAGCACTTGGAAGGAAACAGGAACAGAAGTTCAAGGTCATCCTTGGATATATAGAGAGCTTGATGGCATCCTGCCTGCATGAGAGTCTGTTTGAAATAAAAACAAATAAAAATAAAATTAGGTATTCTGAGGAATTTTTTCCCCTTGAACATTAATGATGAATCCAATAGGTGCATTTCCCCAATTTGACCATTAGATGGCACTCAACACCCAGAAAGTGGGAGACCTTGCGTTATGAAGCTCTTGCTTGTCCTTCAGAGGGGCACCAGATCCCATTGAGGGGACACTAAGTTCCATCGTTTGAATCTCTGGTCTCATATGTCTAGAAAATTGTGTTCTATGTATGGTTTTTTTTGTTTGTTTTTACAAGGCTTTATGTAGCACAGGCTAGTTCCCAGCTTACTGTGTAACTGAGAACGACTTTGTACTTTTTAAAAGAATTTTATTTCAGACTTTTTATTTATTTCACGTTGGGTGTGATGGAGCACACCTTTAATCCCAGCACTTTGGAGGCAGAGGCAGGGGTATCTCTGAGTCTGAGGCCAACCTGGCTTATAGATTGAGTCCTAGGACAGCCAGAACTATACCAAGAAACCCTGTCTTAAAACAAAAATAAATCCTTTTTTATTTATTTCATTTCTATGTATATGAGGCTTTGCTTTTATGTGTGTCTGTGCCCCATGTGCATGCTTTGTGCCCACAACGGTAGCTGCAGTTATGGGTGGTTGTGCGCCACCATGTAGGTGCTGGGACTTGAACCAAGATCCTTAGCAAGCCCAGCAAGTGCTTACAACCACTGAGACGCTTCTGCAGCCCAAGATTTTGAAATCTCGATCCTGCAGGTTCTGTCCCTCAAGAGCTGGTATTACAAGCACATACCTCCACACCTAGCCTGAAAAGTCTTGATGTTAGCATTTAAGCCCGTGTCTGGTTGTGGAGAACTGACTTGTGACAGGATCAATGTACTCTATAGTTGAATTATCACTCATGTTCCAAGACTAGTTCATGCCTCATCTTCTGTGGAGCTTTCTTGGTGTGTACGCAGGGCAGCCAAGGATGTAGCTCAGTAGTAGGACACTTGCCTGGAATGTCTAGGTTTCTACATTCTTATTTATTTCTATCTTTGTTTATGTGTATATATGTATGTGTCTATGTACATGAAAGCACACGTGTGTGTATGTGTATGGCTGTGTATAATAAGCACACATGTGTGCAGGTGCCCGTGGAGGCCAGAAAAGGGCATCAGATCCCATAGAGATGGAGTTAAAGAGGGTTGTGAGCTGCTCCATGTGGGAGCTAGAACCTGAGCTCACGTCCTCTGGAAGAGCAGCAAGTGCTCTCAGCTTCAAGGCTACCTCTCTAGCCCAAAGGTTCTGGGTTTAATCCCAAGTAACTATGTGTGTATGTGTGTGTGTTGGGGATGAGGGAAGAGGAGAAGGTAGAGAGAAGAAAGAGAGCCAGGTGTGGTGGTTCATACTTTTGAATCCCAGCACTCAGGAAGCAGAGTCAGGCAGATCTCTGATAAATTCAAGGCCAGCCTGATTTACAAAGCAAGTTCCAGGACAGCCCGAGCTACAGAGTGAGGCCTTGGCTCCTCTCGAAAAACAGAAATAAAGAGAAACAGGCACCAGGTATGTAATCCTAGCACTTGGGAAGTGGAGAATCATGAGTTCAAACTCATCCTTCCCTAAATAGTAAGATTCACGGTGTCCTGGTCTACATGAAACTCTGTCAACACAGCAGGGAGGACAAAGATGGCTCAGTGGAAAAAGGTGTTTGCCGCACAAGCCCGAAGAATCAGGAACCCACATAAAGCTGGAAGGAGATAACCACTTCCCAAAAGTTGTCTTCAGACCTCCATGCACGCGCTGAGCACTCCTGACAGTAATAGAAACGAGGAAGAACCATCTGCGCCTGGTGGTTTCCCTCCTCGTTCACTGATGCAGGGCATCTCAGTTGAACCTGGAGTCCACTAGCTAAACTAGTCTCCCCGGCCACTTTATTCCAGGGATACTTGACCCCCAAGGGCAGGGATTACGGGCAGATTGCCGTGCCCACGCAACCTTTTTATGGAACCCACGCAACCTTTTTATGGAACCTGGGGTTTGGAGTTCCGGTCTTCATGCTCCACTGGCAAGTGGAGTGAGTCATCTCTCCAGGCTCAGATCGATGTTTCTGTACCCCTTCATGCAGGAAGCTGAGGCAGAGGGTTGCCACGAGTATAATGTATCTTGTGTTACAAGTTTTGTCCTATGCCAACTTTGGCTGTAAAGTGAGACTATGTTTAAAACAGACAAAAACAATAACAAGACATAAAACAAACAAGCAAAAAACAATGTGGGGGACCGAAGAAATAATGCCGCGTTCAAGAATACTTGCTGCTCTTGCAGAGGTCTAGAGTTTAGTTCCCAGGACCCAGGTTGGACACCTGAGACTAGGCTGCAAATCTAACTCTAGGGGATCTGATGGTACCCTCCATTTGGTTTTTGAGGGTACCCATACTCAATAACACATGCACACAATTAATTAAAAAGAAAACAAATCATTTTTTAAAAAATCGCTTTACAAGAAACATGGTATAGTGATATACACCTTTAATCCCAACACCAAGGAGGCAAAAGCAGGCAGGTTTCTGTAAACAGAGGTTTCTTTCCCACTCTTTAGGTTCCAAATAACCACTCAGAGGCTTAGTATTACTTATAAATGTCTGGCCAATGGTTCAGACTTATTATTAGCTAGCTATTATTTTTAAATTAACCCATATTTTTTAATCTATGCTTTGTCACATAGTTCGTGACTTATTATCTCATTTTTTACAGGTCTTACTTCCTCGGCAACTGGTTGACATCTCTCAAACCCTACCTTTTTCTCGGGTGTCTCTGCTTGGATTTCCCACCCAGCTCTATCCTGCCTTGCCATAGGCCAAAGCAGCTTTATTTATCAATCAATGAGAGTAGCACATATATATATATATATATTTGAGACAGGGTTTCCTGTGTAGCTTTGGTGCCTGTCCTGGAACTAGCTCTTGTAGACCAGGCTGGCCTCGAACTCAGAGAGATCCACCTGCCTCTACCTGCCGAGGGCTGGGATTAAAGGCCTGCGCCACCACTGCCGGTTGTTTTTTTAATATTTTTTTTAGATTTATTGATTTATTATGTATACAGTGTTCTGTCTGCATGTATATCTGCAGGCCAGAAGACAGTACCAGACCTCATTATACATGGTTGTGAGCCACCATGTGGTTGCTAGGAATTGAACTTGGGTCCTCTGAAAGAGTAGTCAGTGTTCTTAACCTCTGGGCCATCTCTCCAGTTCAGAGAGCAGAAAGACTCAAAATATACAGAAAGACATCCCACAGCAGATCTCCGTGAGTTTGAGGCCAGCCTGGTCTAAATAGTGAGTTCCAGAACAGCCAGGGATATTTAGTAAGACCCTGTCTAAAATAAGGTAAACAATCCCAACAACAACAACAAAAATCAGTTTTCAGAAAAATCACACACACACACACACACACATACACATTTTTAAAGCAGAGTCTTACTGTGAAAATCTGGCTGACCTGGACTTTGAACTTGATATGTAGATTAGGCGCTCTTTGAACTCACAGAGATCTGTCTGCCTCTGTCTCTTGAGTCCAGGCACCCAAATAAGCTTTGGATCTCTTGGAGTTCCAGGCGGTTGTGAGCCTCCTCACATGGGTTCTAGAAACAAAACTTGGGTCCTCTCCAAGTGTAGAACACATTTCTCACCATTAACTCATCTTTCCAACCCCCTGGTTCTCTCATCCACTTCCTCACAATGTTTTTTTAAAGATTTAGGGTGAACTGTGTAGTAATGATCAATCAGAGGTGGAGACAGAAGGATCGAGAGTTCTAGATTACTCTTAGCTGCAGACTGAGTTTTAAACTAGCCTGCCTGTGGACAGGGGGTGGGCAGAGAGAATGAATACGTCTCCCTGTGAGGAATGCTTTAGAATGTGAGGATGGAATCTAGCGTGAAAACACATTTGAAAGACTTTAGTAGGAGAAAGGGAATGTTGGCCTGGGGTGAGGGGTGGGGCTAAAGTGACAGCAGGGAGCTGAGTCATCAAAAGCCTGCTGACAAGACCATAGGTCTGTGGGTAGTCCCTCGCTCCACGGGAGTACCATTTTGATCACCAATCGGCAATTCTGTCGTGCACCTATCTCTCTTTGGGCGACAGTATTTGGCATTTATCACCTCCATCCCCCTCCGTTTTCCAGAAGGCCTATCGTTTTCTTTGCAGAGTGCTTTGAATAGTTGTTAGTGAGCTGGGTGTTTCACAGCTTGCGTGGAAAGCCCCGGCTGCAGCCTGCCCAGTTCCACCCTCATCACATTGGGTGCGTGCAGAATCTTGAGTGTAGTCACGACCCGACTCCACGATGAACTTGGGTTTCGTCAGGCGTTGAATCACGGCACTGTAGGCTCTGCTTATCCACAGGGTATTTGTTCCTGTTTTTACCGGTTCTTTTAAAAAAAGTCTTTCAGGAAGAGGTTCCTATTTGCATCTCTAATGTTACCAGAAAACGGAACTCAATTGCTTCTTGGATAGTCTTCAAATAAAAAGGGACTTACGGAGGTGCTGTTACCCACCTCAGGCAGCTCACAACTGCCTGTAACTCTACACCCTCTCCTGGCTCCTGAAGGCTGCTGCACACACACACACACACACACACACACACACACACACACACAAATAATTAAAATATCTTAAAACAACCCAGAAGTCTGGGAAAGGGCCTAACATTCACAACAGGCAGAGCTGATTGGATTTTTGATTTCTCATATTGATTTCACATAGCCAAATTGCCACCTGAATACTTATTGAACAGACAGATACTGAGCACTTGGCCTTTCTTTTTAGCTTGTTTCTTGATTTATACCTACGTCTAGATTCCACGTATTCACTATTTGAAGTACTGTGTGTGTGTGTGTGTGTGTGTGTGTGTGTGTGCGCGCGCGTGCGCGCGCGCGCGCGCGATCTCTGTTTAAGCTCATCCTTAGTCTCAACTTTGGTTTCTCTCCTACAGCTGCCTCGGGTTCCAAGTCTTCCCCTTTGTTTCCTCCACCGTCTCCCTCTCTGTTATTGGAAAAGGGTTTCTACTTTTTCTGAGTCTCCCACCATTCCCACCCCCATTTCCCATTTCTCTTTCTCCCCTTGCTACCAGGGATACCCTGATACCCCAGCTTTTTTTTTTTTTTTTTTTTTTTTTTTTTTTTTTTTAAGACAAGAGTCTTGTATAGCCCTGGCTACTCTCACACTGTTCATCCTCCTGCTTCTGTTTCCCACGTGCTGGAATTAAAATGAGAGCCAGAGTCACCATGCTCAGTTTACCCCTCTACTCCCTGGCCAGCCTCGGGTGCACAGTGTGTATCGGCTGACGTGAGCCCAGGGTCTTGTGCACTTATACTGGACTACCTTGGCTATAGGCTAAGTTGAACTATCAACATTAGGAGCCGGGTTCCCAGCTATTCTGGTTGGTACGTACTGGTGTCTCCAGCTTTTCACTTGTTTTCTTAGTAAACGTTCAAGTGGTTTTTTTTGTTGTTGTTGTTGTTGTTGTTTTTTATTTTTTTTGTTTTTTTTTTTTTGAGGCAGAGTCTCTTGTGTCCCAGGCTAGCTTCAAACTCACTACTTACTTAACCAAGGATGGCCTTGAACTCATCTTCCTGCCTCTGCCTCCCAAGTGCTGGAATTTCAGACGTGTGAAACCATGCCCAGAAAAATCTTCATTTCCCCACCCCTTTTTAAAGATAGAGTCTCACTGTGCAGCCCTGAGTCTCACTGACTGACCTGGAACTTGCCATGTTGTCCAGATTGGCCTCGAACTCACAGAGATCTGCCAGAGCATTGGAATTAAAGGCATGGGCTTGTGTGCCACCACGTCCAGTCTTATATTCTTTAGAAAAAAAAAAAAGGAGAAAGCTTTTTTCCCGTCATTTGATTGCTGTAACTGTTAATCTTGTCACAGGGATGCTGAGTAGTAAAACGTCAAGCCATTTAGTCAGACATCACGCTGCGTGCCTGTGATCCCTGCCCTTGGCAGCAGAGAGAGCAACACCGCAAACTCAAAGGCCAGCCTGGTCTACACAGCGAGCTCCAGGCCAACCGAGATGCCCTAGTGAGACCCTGCTGCATTTTGAATCTTTGTGCCACTGGAGCAAGGGCTATGAAATATAGGAATCTGGAAATGGAATCTGGCAGGCGCACTTTCATGGTGAAACCACCATACTCCTTTTGTGGCCTGGGTTCTCATGTTTTAAACGTGCAGCGTTTCTTCCCACCCTGGTGTGCCTGGCCAGTATGTGGCTCAGCTGGGGAAAAGGTGAAGGAGTAGGGGTTGCAATTAGAGGATTAGTTGGCCTGAGATAAGACATTTTTGAAAGCTTTTTCTTTCTTTCTTCCTTCCTTCCTTCTTTCCTTCCTTCCTTTTTTTCTTTCTTTTTGAGATAGTGTCTTACTATGTAGACTAGGCTGGCCTCAAACTCAGAGCTCTATCTGCCTTTGTTTCCCAAGTGCTAAGACTGTAGGCCTGTACCACCACGCCCTGTTTTGAAATGTTTTGAACAGAGGATAACATTGATGCTGTGTTAAGATTCCAGGTTTGGTAAGTGGGATAGAGTGGAAGACTTCCTTAAGAGACCAGTTAAGAAACCTTTGTAACTGGGCAGAATTCTGTTTGGCAGGATAAGGCAAGAGAATCTTGATTCAAAGCCTGCCTGAGTTACTGAGTTCAGATAAAGGAGGGCTCGGATCTGTATATCATTTGCTTAGCATATGTAAGGTCACGTGTTCAATCTCAAATTCAGGCAAACTAAATCAACAACACAAAGCCACTGGAAACTAAGCATGGTAGTGTATTCCAGAGTAGTATAATCCTATACTCAGGAGGTAGAGGCAGGAAGATAGCTATGAATTTAAGATCAGAGTTGTCTCAAAAAGGAAAAAAAAAAGTCACTTAATTCCACACTGCATTATTGATTTATTTAAAATGCACCCTCTCTCCTTTGAGATAGGGTCTCATATAGTCCAGGCTGGGCCTCCAATCCCCTATGTAGCTAGGGTTACAAGTGTGTGCCCATGTCTGTTTGCCATAGAGTTTTCTGTGTCTGTTTTCTCAGCGCTGGTCATAAAACCCAATGGCTCATTCACGCGGGTTATTAACTCTACCACAGCCCCAGCTTTGGCCGGAACTCTGAGGGCTGCAAAATGGATTGCACCCCAGCGTCTTGAGCAACACATCAGTCCATTCATCCCGCGTGACACTTGCCCCAGATCGTTTCTGTCTTGCATAATGTTTCATTATTCATGGAATTAACTTTGGTCTAGATTTGAGTCATTTCCTGATAAAGGTTTACACTTACCTTGTGATGCTAAAAGGTTTACTGATCTTAAAAGAAAGCACCACTAACTCAGCAGCTCAGTCGAGCTCTGAACTTTGGCCTAGTTTTTGGTGTAACCGACACGTGCTCCTCGGTGAACTTTCACCTGTAAGTCTGGTTTCCGGAAATTATAAATAGTGATGAAGGTGAGCCTATTAGTCAATTTCAATCTTTCTAAATATTACCCAAACATATTAGCACATGTATTTAAAAATAAAAGCATCTTTCTTCCTTTTCTCTTTTTGCTGCTTTTTGAGACAGTCTCATGTTTTCCAGGCTAACTGAGGATGCCTTGGACGTCTGATCCTCCAGCCAACACCTCTTGAGTGCTCAAATTAAAGGCATATGTTACCACACTAAGATATAGTCTGTGCTGGGGCTCGAACCCAGCGCCTCAGGTATATTAGGTGCATTACATTCCCAGCCCCAAATGTTACTTCTATCTTAGCCAGAGAAAGGAGTGATTCTACTTATTTTTATTTATTTAGACAGAGCTCACACTAGCCTGACTCACTATGGCTTCAACATTGATCTTGAACTTCCGATCCTCCTGTCTCTAGGGCCCAATTGCTAGGATCACAGATATGAGCCACTGGCCATTATTTCTCATTTGCTTGCTCTTTTGAGAGAGAATCTCACTATACTTCCAATCCCAACACTCTAGAGCTAAAGGGCTCCAAGTCTACAGGCAGCCTGTGCAGAGAGAGACCCCATCTGAAAAGCCGACATGCTGGAATGTGCTTTGGGCTGCCTCCGTTTAGTTTTTTATATTTTGGTACCAGAAACTGATCCCAGCCCTGCTTAAATCCCAGCTTTCCACTGAGCCACGCGCGTCCTTTGTAGACTTGCCCCTTTAGCCCTGGGGCACAACTAACTCCAGACTCCCGTAATCACCTCCAAGAGAAAGCCTCCCCAAACAACCCTGGGCTTTGTGTGTGAGCAGGGACTAAGTACACAGTCCAAGGCTTGCACTTTGACAGCGAAGGTTGAGACCAGAGGTTGGAAACCTTTGTCTGTAAAAGGCGATATGTTTGATTTTGCAGGCCATAGGTCCTCTATCCTGATTACTCGACTCTGCCATTATAAACCGAAAGCAAACAGTCCGCGCACCGTCAGACAGACACGGCTGTGCTCCAGCAGGGTTTATTTGTAATGACGGGTGGCAGGCAGGAGTTGGATGTGAGGCACTGATCCCTGCTAATGATTTTCAAACAAGCCCTTTGGCACCCACAGGGATGAGAAGGGGACAAAAGGGGAAAGCTGGGTGATTTTCTCATCATACTTCAACCAGAGACATTTAACTTTAAAAGCTCTTGTTTACATAGCTAATTTCCACAATGGGGTTGGTAGGCAAAAAGTTAGAGAGTTGCTTGCATGGTGTGTTTGTTGAAGATCATTGTAGACGTGAGTCGGTCACTTTCTTCAGTCCAGCGACCGTGCTTTGGTTCACCGTGTCTGCCTTAGGAAGGTTTCTTCCTAAGATAGCGCATTTCTTAACTTCTTATTTATTCGTTAGTTTCTGTGTACGAGTGTGTGCCTGCGTGGATGTATGTGTGCACACCAGTGTAGGTAGTCAGAAGGAAGTCAGAAGAGGGTGCTGGGTTACCCTGTAACTGGCATTATGGGGAGTTGAGAACCACCATGTGGGTTCTGAGAATAAAACTAGAGTCCTCTGCAAGAGCTGTGATCTCTCTGAATGGCTGGGCTAGTTCTCCAGCCCCTCCAATAACTGCTTCTGGTCATAGTGCTTCTCAAACTACAGTGGTCCCTATTTGCCACCTTTAATCCCCTGTCATCCCTCCCTAGAAGTCAATGTCCTCCATTTTGGGATTCCCAAGGAAGAGGGGGTTTCTTTTCTTTTTCTTCTTCTTTTCTTTTCTTTTTTCTTTTTTTGGTTTTTCGAGACAAGGTTTCTCTGTAACTTTAGAGCCTGTCCTAAAATTAGCTCTTGTAGACCAGGCTAGCCTCGAACTCACAGAGATCCACCTGCCTCTGCCTTCCTGGTGTTGGGATTAAAGGTGTGCACCAGCCCGGCTGAAGAAGAGGTTTCTAACTGACCTTGTAGACCAGTCCCTTGTGGCTCTCAAAGGAAAACTCCCTGAAGATGCCCTCTTTGTTTTTCTGCACATCTGTTGCCCGGATTCCATCCAACAACACCTACTGGTGGCATCCTCAAATACTAGTGGCTTTATGGAATCATCTGTTTCACCACCCAGAAGCTCTTTAATGTGTTCTCTCTCTCTGTCTCTCTCTGTCTCTCTCTCTCTCTTCTCTCTCTGTCTCTCTCTCTCTCTCTCTCTCTCTCTCTCTCTCTCTCTGTGTGTGTGTGTGTGTTAAACCCATGGCCTTATGTATGCAAAGTATGTACTTTACCACTGAACTACATCCCTGCCACTATTTTTGGGTTTTTATAGGTCCCATTGTGTGGCTCTCTCCACTCAGCACAGACATCACTAAACACAGCTGACACCTAAGTGCTTTCTTTGGGTAGAAGTGGAGCATGCCTTTACGGAGTGCACGCTGTGTGCCCAGTTCTTCTTCACCATCCCGTCACTCCTCCTTTCCCTCCTGACCATCTATAACAGGTCATGGTTATGATGCCCAGGAGTTTCCTGTTGTTCTCGGAGTATTAGAGGACCTAGCTGATGCTCAGGAAATAAGAAAACAAACACCCGAGAAAGGGATCTGGGAGGAAGACACAGGACCGGGGGCAGGGTTGGACCTCAAAGAGTAGAGTGCTGCCCATCTCCGTGAAGGCCTGAGTTTGAACAGCATGAAACAGTGCTGGTGCCTACCTGCAATCTCAGCCCTGGGCAGGTGGAGGCAGGAGGATCAGAAGTTCAAGATCATTCTTGCCTGCAGAGAGAATTTGAGCCAGGCTAGGGTAGAGGAAACCCTGTCTTGGAACATGGGAACTGGGCATGGTTGTGCAGCCTTTATTCTAGCACTCGAGGGGCAGGAGCAGGAGGCAAGGGTCAAAAACAACCATGAGTTCAAGGTCAGCCTGTCTCTGTAGTGAGTTTCTGGCAGCCAGAGCAATGTAGAGAGCTTTAAAAATAATGGTATAAGACAATGACTCTATTGCAGTTCAGGGGAGGGTAAAAGAGCAAAGGGTGTGGGAAAATAGTTCCTAAGAGACATGGGGTTGCTCACAGCCTACTTATAACTAGTAAAAGGCCTTGGTTTCTTTTTTTGTTTATTTATTTGCTTGTTTGTTTTTGAGACAAGGTCTCACTGTGTAGCCTTGGTTGGCCTGGCTCAGAAAATAGACCAGGCTAGCCTCAAACTCACAGACATCAGCCTGCCTTAGCCTACCCAGTGCTGGGATTAAAGGCAAGGTTACCATACCTAGTCACCCTTGGCTTCCTTTTTAATCCTGACTGTAGTACAAATCCACCAGTTGTACCAGGAGTGCTAATATGCTACTTTAATCCCAGCTCTTGGGAGGCGGAGGGAGTTGGAGTTGAAACTGCCCAAGTTTGATTTGAGACTAACCAGAGCCACAGAATGAAACCCTATCTTAAAACAAAACTCTTGGTCTGGCTGACTAGTGAACAGGAATCACCTGGAATCGTCTTCAAATTGATATTCTTCTTTAATAAGTGTGGTTTGGAGTTGCTGAAATTGTGGCTTTATGATGTCATGCAGCTGGTTGACAAGATAGCTCAGACCATTAAAAGAAGCACTGCTGAGCCGGACAATGGTGGCACATGCCTTTAATCCCAGCACTCGGGAGGCAGAGGCAGGTGGATCTCTATGAGTTCGAGGAAAACCTGGTCTACAAGAGTTAGTTCCAGCACAGGCTCCAAAGCTACAGAGAAACCCTGTCTCAAGAAACAAAACAAAACAAAACAAGTGTTTGTAGTGCTGTAATTAATATAATTTCTGCATGATTATTCGGGTCTGGGCAGCCAGGAAACCAAAGTGCAATTTCTGTTTACATGTTTCTAAAAAGTGCTAACTAAGCTCAGGAATGAAGTCTGCTAAGGGAGGTTAAACTTCCTTAGGGACAGTGATACCAAATGACACAGAGCATCAGCTAGTAGGGGACTCATTACTGTAGACAGATTTTTCTTTGGGCTTCCAGCTCACAAATAACCACATAAAAACTTCTTATTAATCATGAAAGCTCGGCCTTCGCTTAGGCTTGTTCTTAACTAGTTCTTTTTTTAAAAAAAATATTTATTTATTTATTATGTATACAATATTCTGTCTGTGTGTATGTCTGCAGGCCAGAGGAGGGCACCAAACCTCATTACAGATGGTTGTGAGCCACCATGTGGTTGCTGGGAATTGAACTCAGGACCTTTGGAAGAGCAGGCAATGCTCTTAACCACTAAGCCATCTCTCCAGCCCCCCCTAACTAGTTCTTATGACTTAAATTAACCCATATCTTTTAATCTATGATCTTTTTTTAATTGTTTTTTTGAGACAGTTTCTCCGAGTAACAGCCCTAGCTGTCCTGGAATTAGCTCTGTAGGCCAGGCTGACCTCAAACTCACAGAGATCCGCCTGCCTCTGCCTCCCAAGTGCTGGGATTAAAGGTGAGTGTCACTACCACCCTGCCTACTTTCGTTTATGTGGCTTGGTTACCTTTACTCTGTACTGACCATACTGCTTTCTCTGTGTCTTAATGGTGACCCCTCCTTTCTTCTTCCCAGATCTCTCTGTCCCCAGAAGTTCCACCCAACCTCTTCCTGCCATTCAGCTCTTTATTAAACCATTTACAGTGACACATCTTCACACAGTGTAAAGGAATATTCCACAACATTTCCCCCTAAATAAAAAAATAAAGATTTGTCTAAATAAAAAGGAAAAAAAATTAACTCTAACATAATAAAACTATAAGCAAAGATCGTTTATCAGGTATTTTTATGAAACCTGAGAAAACTGAGGTAATGGTTAAGTCCTGGGAAACTAGCCATGGTGTTTGCTGTTCAGTCTCTGTGCAATGGGAAAACAGAAGACTAATTTGTAGTCCTGGCTAGAATAGTCTGTGAGGCTGGACCATCTCAGTCAGCAGCCTTGAAGCTGTTCTGAATGCAGAACTCTGAGGAAACTATAACAGGTACTCTGAGAGGCTGGGTCACCTGGGCCAGTCATTTTCATTGGTGTCTGGTCCCCTTGCTCTGAAAACATACAAACTTTTAAAGGTAACATACATATCTGCATTAACACAAGTATGGACTGTGTGTTGTACACAAGCTCCCCAAAGATGAGATGATTTTTTTTTGTTTTATATTTGAGCAGGTAAAATATTTGTCACCTGTTTTATAGTTTTCTAGTTTATATCTGTAGCCAGGATTTTCAGAGGGCCTTTCGCAATCAAACCAGATCCTCTTTAACCTGCAATGAATCCATAGCCTTTCATTTTCTATGGAAGCAAAAGCATAACCTCTTCCCTAAAGCAATATATTTTCTGACTTCCATTTTAAAGTTAAGGCATTCCTAAAGTATCGAGGCTGGCTTAATTCAGCAGTCCCTCTTACAATCCCATGTCTCTGAGCAGCTGTCATTCTCTGTGCATTAGCATTCAAAAAAAATTCAAAATTAACAAAGCAATATATAAGGTTCAAATTCCCTGTCTTACAATAATATTTTCCATCCTTATGTGACTTATTTTTTTAGTTATTTTATTCTCTCTTTAAAGACTTGATTTTATTATTTAAAAACTAACCATTCTTTTTCTATGACTGTGTATACCTATTTTCTTTTCTTTCTTTAACATCTAAGCACATTTTTAAACCTACTATATCCGTTCAGAAGTTTTCTTGGTCTGGACCACTTTACTAAGTGTCTGCACCCACACCCTTGCAGCCTTCTCTAACACACATGAGCCAGACCTGAAACTATCAAACAGAGGTTGGGTTAGGCCGTCCACCACTAGCACAT
Source organism: Myodes glareolus (assembly GCF_982192425.1). Taxonomy (NCBI): domain Eukaryota; kingdom Metazoa; phylum Chordata; class Mammalia; order Rodentia; family Cricetidae; genus Myodes; species Myodes glareolus. The sequence continues at coordinate 104,456,484 of NC_142028.1, forward strand.
GGCCTGGCAGCTGCTTCTGCCCCCTTTGGGTCAGTGAGATCTGAGCCCCAGTTCCAGTAGACGCTTTTACCTTGTCTGCTACCACCGTGTAGTGTGCTGCCCACTGCTCATAAACCCCATTTAAGTGCTCGGTAGCAGGGCCTTGTAAAATAGCAGCACCTTTGTATGCCCAGCCCACTCGAGAGATCACTTTCTCAGGCCCTGTGTGGAGATACTTTTCCCCACATTGGATGCCATTTGTAGATGGATCTTTCTTTGGGTCACCAACTCACAGAAACAACATGGAGACTTATTAATTATGAAAGCTTGGCATATAGCTTTGACTTGACCCACTAGCTCTTATAACTTAAATTAACCCATTTCTATTCATCTATGTGTTGCCAAGTGACTCATGGCTTTTCCTCTCCTCCTGCATCTCTCTCTCTCTCTCTCTCTCTCTCTCTTTCTCTCTCTGCATCTGATTAGCGACTCCACCTTTCTTCTTCCAGCGCTCTCTCTATCCAGAAGTCCTTTCTATACCTCCCACCTAGCTATTGTCCATTTAGCTTTTTATTAAACCAGTCACAGTGGCACATCTTCACACAGTGTAGAGAAACATTCCACAACACATTGTGGACAAGAAATCTTCTCTGGGTCTTACCTGCAAAGCATTGTCAGAACCAAGAAACCACATTTAAATTCTTGGGAGAAATTAGCCTTTGGGGCTGTGGGTTGAAAGAACAGACTAGAGAAGGACTGAGAGGCAAGATGACACTCAGCTTGTACAACAGGCTTTGATGTTTGGCAGTCTCGGCAGCAACAATATGGGAATAAGCGTAACACCTAGCAACGGTACAGATGATTTGTTACAGACTCTAAGTATTGGGTGTTTGAGTGTGCACCTACAATGCGTTCTGTTTCCGAAGATAAACCTCACCCTGTGAACGCCTCAGGAAGCCCTCATAGTCAACTCTGGCGTTAGGCATCCTGAGCCAGGTGGCCTCGGCTAGCCTCAAGCTTTCTGTACAGCTGAGTATGTTCTTGAACTCCCTTTGCCCCTTCCCACGTCGGGATTGCAGACATGAGCCACTATGCTGGGCTATAAAATAAAATGTACATCAACAGAGACTTTGAGGCTGTCGTTTGATTAATAATTTGCCTCCTCTCATCCTGTACCCCTGATTTTCTGCAATTATGCAGGTTCTTGGGCTTGTAGTTATATGGCCAACCTAGAGAATGGAGATTTAAACAGACCAGGACTCTCATTTGTTCATTTCTCAGGGAATATTACAAAACCACAGATGCTGGGCTGTGGAGCAGCCGTCTTAACTGTTGAAATGAGGTCACTAGAAGAATGGGGCCATTGTGAGCTCTGAGCAGAACACCACTTAACACAGAGTAGGAAGGAGGCAGAGGAACAAGACGCCTGCTGCCTCTAGGCACTTCTTGGAATTGGCAGGCAGTACTTGGCTAGAAATGACTGTTGCGAGAGTTCCCAGTACTGTGGTGAGTTTAGACCGACAGAACAGAATCATTCCTCAGAACAAGTGGGGCTTCTTAAAGTCTTAATGATTAGCTGGGACGGGCAGGAACCCTCTGGGGCCGTCTAACACCAACTGTAAGCGGTGCACCTGAAGTGGTGCGTGGAAGAAAGGCCGCTGGACGAATGCGGAGAGCGTTCACGAGAGACAAACTGAGCTGTAGGACAGGCAGCCTTCATCAGCGTGGGCGTGGGCGTGGGCGGTCTATCAGGGCATCACAGAGGCTTACCTTCTTCTGCTCACGTCTCCCCTGGACAGCAAGGGCAGCTGGAGAGGAGGAGAGGGCCAAGGGCAGAAGGCCAAGGTAGAGAGGGCAAGAGCTGAGGTGGCAGCACCTGACCTAGTGGAGAAACAAGGCTCGTCCTTGAGAAGTTGCGATTGCAGAAACCTGGTGACTAGCTGTTGTGGTCAGTGTATGAGGAAGAAAGCGCTTATACACCCTCTTCTGAGGGGAAAAAGATGGGGGCACAGGGAGAGACAGAGACTCATTCTCACCCTCAGAGATCTCAGATAATAATTATGTATGCTTAGTTCTTAATTTCTTTCTTTCTTTCTTTCTTTCTTTCTTTCTTTCTTTCTTTCTTTCTTCTTTCCTTCTTTCCTTTCCCTTCCCCTTCCTCTCTTGCTCTCCCAATCTTTCTTTTCTTTCTTTCTTTCTTCCTTTCTTTCTTCCTTCCTTCCTTCCTTCCTTCCTTCCTTCCTTTCTTTCTTTCTTTCTTTCTTCATTCCTTTCGTCCTTTCTTTATGGTTTTTCAGGACAGGATTTCTCTGTATAGCAGCTCTGTCTGTCCTGGAATTCTCTGTATAGATCAAGCTGGCCTTGAACTCACAGAGATCCACTTGCCTTTAATCCCAGGGCTGGGGTTAAAGGTTTGTGCCACCGCCACCCACTTCTTTGTATGTCTGAAACAGGCTCTCGTTGTATAGTCTCAGGTGGCCTGAAACTCGCTATGTAGGCCTGCTAACAGGACCCTTGTAGCCCCAGCCTTCCTCCTGCTGGGATTCCAGGTGTGTGCCGCCACACAGAGAGCAGTCGTTATGAACCAGTGCAGTCTTGCATTCTCAGTTGCACCCAGTGCAAACTTTTATACTTGACAGTGCCTCCTCAAATAAGACTTATTATCCTTTGGGGTATGAAAAAAAATACAGGCTTGGTAAGCTGGTAACGTGCACTGCACTAAATGATTTGCAGGCCTGGGAACACAAAAGCTCCCCTCCTTACCCCAGCACTCTCCCTTACACATTTTAAGGGCTCTCGTTAGCAGTCTGCTCCTTATTGTATTTTGTTTTTGGACATATTCTCAACTGTGCAGGCCTGGAACTTACCATGTAGACCAGGCTGGCCTTGAACCCACAGAGATCCCCCTGTATCCTCCTCTGGTGTTCTGGAATTAGAGGTGTGCACCACTAGCTCACTAGTTTTCTAAGCTATGTCTTTGACTAACTGGGGGACTGTTGCTGGCAATCCAGACTAGTTAAACCTCTGTGCCCATTAACCACTTGTTGGGGGGCCTGGAGAATCAACCATTAACGACAGATGCTAAAGAACAAAGGGATGGGGGTGGGCAAGGCCTTGAGGAACTAGGCCTGTGGATAAAGATAGTCCCACAGGTCCAGGGAAGGAGTTACAGGAGAAGGGAGCCCTGGGGCTTTTGACCAGATTTATATCTGCAGCGTTTCTGACCTTCCAGAGAGCTGTTAAGGACAGCCCTCCACAGCTTGGGAATTGTGGGATTGTGGGCTCCTGGTTCTCACAGGATGCAAGACTATTATGAGGAAGGCAGTGTGAAGCTAGTGTGGTAGCTCTTGATCTACTTGCTACATGGAAAGCTGCTGACGTGTGTGTGTTTATGTATGTATGTGAGCACTCCTGTCCTTGTTGGTGTGTGTGGGTCTATGTGTGCTCCTGTGCATGGGAGTGTGTGTATGGGTCTGTGTGTGTGTGCTCCTGTCTGTGTGTGTGCAAGGGGGGAGGGGTCTCTGTGTGTGTTTCTGTTCATGTGCGTGGGGGGAGAGTTCTCTGTGTGTGTGTGTTCCTGTCCATGTGTGTGTGTTGATGGGTGGTGTGTTTGCTCCTGTGTGTGAGGATGTGTGTGGTCTCTGTGTGTGTGTGTGTGTGTACTACTGTCATGTGTATTTGTTCCTGTCCATGTATGTGGGGAGGGATCTGTGTGTGAGGGGGGGTCTCTGGGTGTGTGTTCCTGTGCATGTGTGAGTGTGGGGAATCTAAGTGTATTCTATGGATGAGGGTATGTCGGGGGTCTGTGTGTGTGTGCTCCTGTCCATGTGTGTGCATGGAGGAGGTCTCTCTGTGTGTATTCCCGTCCACGTGTGTGTGTGTGTTTCTCTGTGTGTGTACCTGTATATGAGGGTGTGGGGGGGTCTCTGTGTGTTTCTGTCCATGTGTGTGCATGCGGGGAGGTCTGTGTTTGTGTTTCTGTCCATGTGTATGTGAGGTGTCTCTCTGTGTGTGTTCCTGTGCATGAGGGGTGTGTGTGTGGGTCTCTGTATATGTGTTCCTGTTCATGTGGGGGGGTCTCTGTGTGTGTGTTCCTGTCCATGTGTGTGTGTGGGTCATCCTGTACATGAGGTGTGTGTATAAGTGTGGAAATCTCAGGTAGACATCAGGTATCTTCCTTTATCACTCGCCACACTAATTTTTGAGACAGGGTCTCTCCCTGGACCTGGATCTCTTTGGTTGTCTAGACAGACTGCATAGTAAGTCGCAGAGATTTTGTCTCCACCTTCCCAGTGCTGAAATTAACCTGTCTTTTAAAATTTTTTAATCTTAAAAGATATTTATTCTTTAACGATGTGCATGTACTTATGTGGGGTAAGTGTGTGTGAGTGCACACATGGAAGCTTCTGGTCTCTCTGAACCTGAGTTATGGGCAGCTTAAGTCCTCTAAAGGGCTAACTGCTGAGCCATATCTCCAGTCCTTTAAATTTTTTTATTTTTTATTTTTTTATTTTTTGGTTTTTTGAGACACGATTTCTCTGTAACTTTGGAGCCTGTTCTGGAACTTGCTCTTGTAGACCAGACTGGCCTTGAACTCACAGAGATCCACCTGTCTCTGCCTCCTGAGTGCTGGGATTAAAGGCGTGTGTGCCACCATCGCCCAGCTAAATACTTTTTTAATTACATTTTTATTTACCTATCTGGGGTGGTGGCACGTGTGGAGGTCAAAGGGCAATTTGTGAGAGTCTGTTCCCTCCACAGTGTGGGTCCTGTGGATCAACTCAGATTGTCAGGCTTGGATTCTTTACTCACTGAGTCTTCTCCTGGCCCTGTGCCTGAGGCTAAGAATCTGGACTCAGATCCCCCATGCTTACAGAGCAAGCCTGTTACCAGTGGAACCAAATCTCCAGACGTTTTACTGTTGTTGTTGTTGAGACAGGGTCTTGTGCTCTGGCTAGCCTAGAACTTGTTATGTATACCAGGCTAGACTCAACCCTGACAAACTTCTCTCTTTGCCCCCAGAGTACTGGGATTCCAGGAGTACATTGGCACACTTGGCCACTGGTTTTATCTTTTAAATTTGTTATGCTTTTGTGTACCAAAGTAGAAATACAAATTCACTAAACATTTTCAAACCTTTCTGCTGTCCCTGCCCATCCGTTCCCAATTATCATTTTGAAGTATTTGATATGAGATGTTTCTTTTTTTCTTTTTCATTCTTTTCTTTTTCTTTGTTTTTTCAAGATAGGGTTTAACTGTGTAGCTCTGATTGTCCTGCAACTTGCTCTGTAGACCAGACTGACCTCGAAACTCAGAGATTTGCCTGCCTGCCTCTGTCTCCCGAGTGCTGGCATTAAAGACATGAGCCGCCATGCCCTGCACATGCCATGGAATTTTGAAGAAAATTGTTTCTTAAACCACACAGAATCTCTAACCAAAAGAAACTGCACTATAAACTAAGATTCCTTGGCGGTTTAAAGTATGTGTTCCAAAGTGTGTGTGTGTGCGTGCGTGCATGTGTGTGTGTGTGTGTGTGTGTGTGTGTGTAAGAGAGGGGTGGTAAGGAGGAGAAGGGGAGAGAGACCTGGGAAATATGGGGAGTAGGGGAAGGGAGAAATCATCTTTGTTCCCTTTGGGGAGGGTCTGGGAATGTAGCTCAATGGAATTGTTTGCTTAGTGCCCTCAGGTGCCGAGTTTTGTCCTCAGAACTGTTTGTGTTCCTTTTCTGGGAAATACTCTTTCTGTTCTTGATTCTTGCCCTTTCCATGATGTGTATTTCCCATTTGGAAGAGAGGCAGTGACAAGCTCCTCTGTTTGTGAAGCCAGGGCCTGGCAGATACCACACAGACAGGGGAAAGGAAGGGAGGGGAGGCACAGAAGAGAGCTCCCAATCTTGTGTGCATTGGCTCTGGGTTTGTCCTGGCTGGATCCAGAGAAAGCTTGCTCAGAGATGGTATCACTGAGAGCCAGGGCAGAGGCAGCAGGCCAGCTCAGGGGAAGGCACAAATGGTGTCAATATCGACAGGCCAAGCAAGAGGTTTCAGATCACAGGGACTGAGTGAAATAAGGGTTTGAACCTCTGAGACTCTGCTCTCTGTGGGAAAGGGCCCTTTGCATGGCCTACCAGGTCAGAAAAGGAGAGGGATAGATACTGCAGTCTCCAGGTCCTGGCTGGAGTTGTTCATCTGCCCTGGCCAGGGCCAAGAAGCGGGGCTGACTGAGCAAGCCAGCAGGGAGCAGCAGTTGCTCACTGCAGGGTCTGTGGGATTGGAGTCACAGAAAGTGCAAGGACACTGAAGCCACCTACTCAGCCCGACATGTGGAGTGAGAGCGAATGGCAGCCTCCAGCACGCGTTCCACATGCTAAGGCTCCGTGGTTAGACCGTTACGGAACAGTTCAGGGAGCAGTGAGGCTGGAGGCCATCCTTGTCTGGGTGCCACACTGTGCCCCGGGTCATCCAGTGTTGAGTCAAGGTGGGCTGGGCAACTCAATGTTCCAAGTCCTCCTAGAAGCCATGGCCCAGTCAGAGCCTGGAAAAGGGTGGACAGAGGGAACCTGGAGGAACACAGAATGGGGTGGGGACCTGGGGTGGAACCGTCACTCCTGCAAAGGCAGAAGCCAAAAGGTGACATTAGAGGGCACAGGGGCCTGTGGGTGGGAAGGTGGAGAAGGGGCAGTCAGCGGAGCTGCCCCAGTATGGTGTTCCTGGAAAGGTCTGTGTGAAAGGTGTGTATGTGTGTGTGGGTGTTGGGGGGGGGCAGGCTGCGCTTTGAGTTAGGTTGAGAAGAGAGCTGACCTGGACTTGTTGGTTCTTCTGTCTTTTTTTACATTTTCATTTATTTATGTTTTATTTTATGTGTATGATGTTCAACCTGTCTGTGTACCACTTCTGTACCTGATGCTTGATTGGATTACTTGGAACTGGAATTAAAGATGGTTTTGGACCAGGCAGTGGTGGCACATGCCTTTAATCCCAGCACTTGGGAGGCAGAGGCAGGTGGATCACTGTGAGTTCAAGGCCAGCCTGGTCTACAGAGTGAGTTCCAGGACAGGTTCCGAAGCTACACAGAGAAACTGTGTCTCGAAAAACGAACACAAAGAAGCAACAACAAAACCAACAGAACAAAACAAAAATATGGTTTGGGGGCTGGGAATTAAATGTCAGTCCTTAGGAAAAACCACCAGGGCTCTTAACTCCCAAGTCATCTCTCCTGTACCATTCTCCCACCCACACCCCCCTTTTTTAAAGGAAAAATCTTAAGGTTTTTTAAAGGAAAACCTTGAACTGACTGTGTGGAGGCAGGATGACCTTGAAGTCCTGACCTCCCTCTCCCCCACCCACAGCTGATCTTAAGTGCTGTATCACCACACTTGATTTCTGTTCTGGGGCCTGCAGCTTCTCATCGAGTTTGTTGCCTTTCCAGTGTGTGCTGGATGCTAGATGTACTTCATGGGAGGCTCTGCCTGTGCTCCTGGAAGGGAAGGTTTATCTGGTTCTCCACATCCACCTTCAGCTTGAACAACTGCTTCTCGAAACCTCAGGATGGTTTCAAGGGGCCGAGAACTCTGCTGAGCACTAAACTCAAGTGGGTCATGAAGATCCTGGGGATAGGCCAGAGGTCCGTGTGGGTCCCTTCTAGGCTACGCTCACCTTAGCCCAGAGCTGGGACGTCAGAGGCTGGGACAGCTGACTCAAATTCCTTCCCAGGAAGCCCGGTCTAGTAGAAAGATTTTTATCTTTCATAGGAAACTGTTAGAAATCAGATAGCCGGATAATTTATTCACTAAGAACATGAAAACTTGGTCACAGAATCTTCGACACATCCACAAGGCAAGCAAAGACTGGTTTTATGAACCACCCAGGCTGACCTTGACAATCGAAGAGCTGCCAAGAGTCTGGTGGTCCAGGCAAGGGCTCTGCCCAAGTGCCGCTGATTCTTACAACTTACGATAGGCTTGATTACAGTCTTTGCAAACGCCTGTTTGAAAACCTGCAGTTTACACCACGGCAATGCAACTGCGCACCTTTAAGGCTGCACCACCAACCAGCAGGTCTGGACATCGGGGCCAGCGTTTGGGATGAATGTTGCTCCATATATATGATTTCCTAGAGACACTACACAGAAAAGGTTATGTAAACGACAGCGACTGCCTATCGGCACACGTGACAGCACTTTTCTCATTGCTGTGACCGAATGCCAGAGAAGAAGCAACTTAAAACCAGTTTGGACTGGTGGCTCATGCTTCTTATCTCAGCCCTCAGGAGACTGAGGCAGGAGAAGCTACAGAAGGAGGCCCTGCCTGCCTGAAAAAAGCATTAAGCTAGTCGGTGGTTGTACAAGCCTTTATTACTGCTGGCACTCAGGAGACAGGCAAGCAAATCTCTGAATTTGGGGCTAACCTGGTCTATAGGCTGAGTTCAAGGGCAGGTAGGGCTACCCAGAGAAGCCATCTCAAAAAAACAAAAACAAAATTAAAATAAAACAAGGGCAGTTTAAGGAGGGAAGGATTTATTAGGGGGTACAGTGTCATGGCAGGGAAAGCATGCCTGCAGGGGAGGGCACAAACCCCGGCTGCAGCTGTAGTTGTGGGTAGTTGTAAGCCATGGGAATTGAACTCTGACCTCTGCAACAATAGCAAGTGCTCTTTACTACTGAATCATCTCTCCAGTCTCGTAAATAAACTAAAGAGGAATGTAGTGGTTTGACAGAAGATGGCCCGACTTTGTAGATTCCCCATGCGAGGCCTTATCCTTTCTGAGGAGTGGCTGGGGGTTTGGGGGAATGTGGGAGTGGGAAGAAGGGGAAGGAGGGAAAAGTGTGGTTGATATATAAAATGAAAAAAAATTTTAATTAAAAAAAGAAAGAGGATGGCTCCCACAGGGAGTGGTACTATTAAGAGGTGCGGCCTTGTTGAGGTCGGTGTGGCCTTGTTGGAGGAAGTGTGTCACTGTGGAGTGGACTTTGAGGTCTCTTGTGCTCAAGCTTCGCTTAGTGCAACACTCAGTCCACTTTTTGTTGCCTGAGCAAGATGTAGCCAGTACTATGTCTGCCTGTGCACCGCCATTCCCCCTGCTGGATGTTAATGGATGGACCCCCTGAGCTGTAAGCCGCCATCTCAGCTCAATATTTTCCTTTGGAAGAGTTGCTGTGGTCATGGTGTCTCTTCACAGCAATAGAAATCCTAAGACAAGGAGGAAGAGGAGGAGGAAAAGAGGTTTGGAAAAGCAGCTAGTCATGGTGGCTCACAAATCTCATCTCAGCACTGTGTAGGCAGAGGCAGGTGCAGAGACAGTAGTATCTGTAAGTTCAAGGCCAACAAACCAAATAAAACTGGCAGGTGGTTCTCTCAAGCATAATTTCGCACCACAAACCAATTTTAGCTTTAACGTTTCTCATTTAAATCCTTTGACTTTACAGACTTTTTGTTGTCTTCATGTAGAGGCTCCCTTGCACTTGTAGACCAGGCTGGCCTCATGCTCACTAGTGTCTAAGCATGGCCTACAACTCTCAGCGTCTCGTCTGCTTCATCTCTCCAAGTGATACGATGATGTGTGATCACACCCAGCCTTTGAGAAGAGGTCTTGCTACGTAGTGCAGGCTAACCTCAAGCCTGAGAACTGAAGATGACCTTGAACTTCTGATCCTCCTGTCCCCAAGTGCTGGGACTACAGACGGTGCCATCAGGCCTAGGGATTTTTCCCTTCTGGCTTACTCTGTTGCCCTAGCCCTTGGGATGTTGCCAAGCACATTCACAGTGGCCTCTCTATCTCAGCTAAACTGAAAACACTTTGCCAGACATGCCCAAAGGTGTGTTTCATTAATGACCAAGGCATTTTTAAAATCCAATCAGTTTGGTGATAGAACTTGATTATCACAAGCATATTCAGAGAGCCGGGAATGTAGCTAGGTGGAAGAGGACCTAACATGAGGCCTTGGGTTCAGGACCAGAGGAGTGGGGGGATAGATTCTGATGGTCTCCAGAGTTTCTCCGTCTGTCTGTCTGTCTGTCTTAGTTAAGGTTTCAATTACTATAGAATACTATACTACTATATACTATAGAAGAGACACCATGACCATTGTAACTCTTATAAAGAAAAACATTTAACTGAGGTGGCAGCTTACAGTTTCAGGCATTTAGTCCATTGTCGTCATGGCTGGCAGCATGACGGTGTACAGACAAGACACGGTGCTGGAGAAGTAGCTGAAAGTACTATATCTTGCAAGCAACCAGAAGTCAACTGTGACACTCTTTTCCTTGTAGAACTGCCTAAGAGTGGTTATTAAACCAACTGACAGAGTCAACATTAGGCTGTCTTGAAATCTCTTCGGCCAGGGAAATTAGTTCAAAACTCTTCCTCCTGGATTGGCCTGTGGGCAAGTCTGTGGGGTATTTTCTTGATCAATGATTGACATAGGAGGGCCCAGCTCACGGTAGGTGGCGCCATCCTGGAGCTGGTGCTTCTGGGTGCTGTAAGGAAACAGGCTGAGTAAGCCACCGTGAACAAACCAGTAAGCAACACTCCTCCATGGCCTCTGCATCAGTTCCTCCCTGACTTCACTGGATAATGAACTACAGATGTAAGATAAAATACACCTTTTCCTCCCCAAGCTGCTTTTGGTCATGGTGTTTTATCTCAGCAGTAGAAAAGTAGCTAAGACAATTAGTAAAGTTGAATGTTGGGTTCTCCCGGAAATTGTACTTGATGTTGAGCAATCCACAGAACGGACACTAGTCAAACCACCAGTCACTGCCTTGTGACTTCTTACACTACTCTCTTTTTTTTTTTTTTTTTTTTTTGTCTCTGGTCATGAGGATGGTAGTCTTACCTACTTTCAGGTTCAGGTGAAAAGAAGACAGGACCATTTTCATAAGGGAGCCATTTTGTGACAGAACTAGCTAGTCCCTAGTCTGGTTTGAGACAAATTCCAGGAAGGACATGAGCTATATACAATGTAAGCTATTCTGCTTCTCCATTTGTTTTAAATTTTTTGAGACAGGGTTTCTCTGTGTAACCCTGGAAGTCCTGGAACTCACTCTGTATACCAAGCTGATGTTGAACTCAGAGATTCATGTTGTGGAACAATCGTTGTACACTGTAAATATGTATTACTCTCATTGGTTAATAAAGAGATGACTGGCCTATAGCTGGGCAGGAGAGATTGGGTGGGAGAGCCAGACTAGGAGGATTCTGGGAAGAAGAAGGGTGGAGTCTCAGGAGTCCTGAGCCAGATGCAGAGGAAGCAGGACATGTAGAAAATGAACAAGCCATAAGCCACGTGGTAGAACTTAGATAAGAAATATGTGTCAATTTAGGTTGTAAGAGTTAGTTAGTAGCAAGCTTAAGCTATTGACCAAGCAGTTATAATTAATATTAAGTCTCTGTGTGGTTATTTTGGAGCTGCTGGCAGGATAGAGCTGAGCAGTGGTCCTGACAAAAAAAAGTCTGCCTACAGATTCACCAGCTATACCGTCCTGGCTGTCAACCATGCAACAGTTTGCCAGTTGGGCAAGGGGCTGGAGATTGAAACACACACACAGACACACACACACACAGAAACATGGGTCATCCTGAAACAAGGATGCCAATTTTATTGTGTTCCAGGGCAGCTTATATAGGGCTCTCCTTGACTAATGGCCACGCCCTAGCTCTCATGACTTATCAGCTGCGAGCCCACCAGAAACCACTCCCCTGCCATCATAACTCAGAAGGTCTCATACCCAGAGCAGCTGCAAGCATAGGAAAATAGGTTGTTGACTCCGACAGGCAAGGGGTCACAGAAAATTCAGGGTCTGAGAGTCTGCAGTCCCCAACAACCTGTCCTTGCCTCCAGAGTACTGGGATTAAAGGCATGCAATGACCAATACTACTATCACCACCACCACCACCACCACACTACCACCACCCAGCTGTGTTTTGTTATTTTGATATAACATAGCTTCAAGGAACTCTAGAGATGATCTCTTCTAACCCCATCTTTCCTAAGGTCAAAGAAGCAAATGTAAATAGCCCAAGGGTTCCCCCAGAAGAAATAAAGTATATATATTCTTGAGTCAGACAGACCATGCCTGAGTATTGGGCATGACTGACACATGCCTCTATTCCCAACACTCAGGGAGGCTGAGGCAGGGACATCAGGAGTTCAAGCCCAGCCTCAGCCACGCAGGGAGTCTGAAGCAAAGGAGTAAACTAAAACCCAAACCAAATATATATATATATATATATATATATATATATATATATATATATATATATATACTTATAGCGCAGTCCTGCCGGGGGGGGGGGCTCAGATAGTCTAGATAGAGGAAACACTGGGGAGACAGGAGAGATCCAGCTGCACAAAGGAGGGGAGGATTGGAAGGAAACAAGGGACAAGTCTGGCAGGGTGGAACTATAATACCTGGTGTTAACACAAGAGGGAGGAGAAATGTTGGCGGGATGGGGGAGTTGCTGTCCTCCCGCTAGCCAGTGCCCGCCCCCTCCTTAGTATCCCTTTGTATGACCAGCATGCCTGAAGGAGGCCATGGCTTAATCTTAGTAGACACCAACTACAGATACAGGCTTCAACGCACTTTTATTATCATCAGCATTGCTACAAACCGAGACAAGAGGTCACCAGCCGCGTTTGCGTAGGCTTTATCGCTCAAGAAGGCAGACAGGGCAGTGTCTGGGAAGTCGCTGACTGCCTGAGATTCCTGCAAACTCCCTTGTCAGCTCTTCGTTTGAGTGCTCAGTAAGACCCTCCTGAAAAATAAGGCCATACACATGTCTAAGTCATTCCAGTCCAATTATTGTGTGTGACATTATTCTGTTCAATTTATTGATTCATTTATCTTTCCCAGAAACTTTCAAAATAAGCCGTATTACTCTCATCGTTCAACTCCTCAAAACGTTGGCCAGGTGTGGTAGCACACACCTTTGATTCCAGCACTCAGGAGGCAGAAGCCGACAGATCCCCATGTGTTTGAGGCCAGCCTCTAAATAGCTAGCTCCTGGCCAGTCAGGGATACATAGTGAACCCTAGAATAGCATACATAAAAAAACAGGTAAGTGTACAGTTTGATAGTTTCAGATTATACACATAATAAATTCCTAAAATAAAAATACAAACTCCCCCAGGACTCCAACTCCACTTGTAGTCCCCCCCCTTTTTTTGGTCTCAACACAGAAACAAATATCATCCTTTTTTTTTTCTTTCTTTCTTTCCTAAGACAGGGTCTCTCTCTCTCGTAGGCCTTGAAGTCTTTAAGTAGACCAGGCTGGCCCTGAATTCACAGAAGTCCACCTGCCCGTGCCTCCTGAGTGCTGAGATTAAAGCTGTGTGCCATCGTGCTTGGCCTCATCCTTACGTTTTTTACCTTTTTAATTGATTTGGGTTTTTTTGGGGGAGGCAGGGGGAGGTACTGGGTGCTATGGTGTGCTTGTAAAGTCAGAAGACAGCTAGGAGAATCGCTTCTTTCTCTTCCTACACCTAACTCAAATCATCATGGTTGGCAGCAAACACTTAGTCTTTTGAGCCATCTTGCCCCCCACCCTCTGGACCCCTTTATGTAGTATCTTGCTGTGTAGTCCAGGATGGCTGGAGCTCACTATGTATAGCTCAGGCTAGTCTTGAACTCCTGGCAGTCTTCTTGTCTCCGCTGACCCAGGGCTGGGATTGCAGGTGTGTGCCGTCTCACACCGTTCGCTGCCTTTACTTTGTGTGTGTATGTGTATTATATATGCTTATGAATGTATGTGCAGGTGCACATACCTCCGTGTGCAGAGACCAGAGGACACCACAGGGTGCCCTGCTCTGTCCCTCTGTCACTCCCCACCTTATTCTTTGGAGAGAGGAGCTCTCTCGCTGAACCTGGAGTTAGGCTGGAGCCCAGCAAGCCCCATTGGTTCTCCTCTCTTCCCCTTCTTCCCTCAATGCTGGGCAGCCATATCTGGCTTTTTATGTAGGTGCTGTGATCCAAACACAGGCCCTCCTGCTGGCACAGTAAGCCATCTCACCAGCCCCTTGATCTTACCTGTAACATCAGAGTTTAGCAGGCACGGGAACGTGACTGTAAATCCTCATCACACACCTCTAATCCCAGCATTCAGGAGGTGGAGTGGAGGATCAGCAGTCCAGGGCCAACCTACACAACACAATGAATTTAAGAGTAGCCTAGGGTACACAGTGAGGCCCTGTGTCCAAAAAAAATAAAAAAAAAAAGAAAAAGAAAATGAAAAGACCAATAAAAAGAACAGTCAAATAACTTTTATCTAGATGAGGAAGTATTGTTATCTACATTTTACAGGTGAGGGAACCAAAACAAAAATTAACTAAGCAACTAGCTCAGGTCATCTACCTGGCATCTAATCTTGGCCAAGATGCCGCGTGGCCATGTGACAGATCAGGTGTCTGTCCTGAAGCTGTTTCTTCATAAAAATGGTGGTAATGATTCCACGCTACCCACGCACCACACTGTTGTGAGGTTTTACCAGTCCTCTCAGGTCCTGACTCAGTAGGTCAGGAGAAGGAGGCAGAAAGCCTCAGACCGTGGGAACCAGTGTTGTGAAAAATAGCTATACTGGGCATGGTTCATGCTGTATTCCTAATACTCAGGAAGGTGAAGCAGGAGGATCACTGCAAGTTTGAGGCCAGCCTGGGCTCCATGGTGAGTTTAAGGCTAGCCTGGGCTACAGAGTGAGGCTTTGTCTCAAAAGAAAAAAAGAAAAGCAGCTTGAAGCCACCCTCTCTCTCTCTCTCTCTCTCTCTCTCTCTTTCTCTCTCTCTCTTTCCCTCCCTCCCTTCCTCCCTTTCTCCCTCCCTTCCTCCCTCCCTCCCTCCCTCCTTCCTTCCTTCCTTCCTTCCTTCCTTCCTTCCTTCCTTTCTTGTTTGTTTTGGTTTCTGAAATAGGGTTTCTCTGTACAACAACCTTAGCTGTCCTGGAACTAGCTCTGTAGATCAGGCAGCCTCAAACTCATAGAGATCCACCTGCCTCTGCCTCTGCCTCTGCTGGGATTAAAGGCATGTGCCACCACCGCCAGGCTCTTGTCTGTTTCAAAACCAACCAACCAAACCAACACACCTAAGAAATAGAATACTTGTAAAAGAAGATTCTTCACAAAACTAAAATTTAATTTGACAACTATTTACTGATCCCCCTGCTCAAGTGGGCTTTACTGTGTATAATAATAATAATAACAGACATCCCTTTATAAGAAAGAGAAACCTTTTTTTGTTGCTTTGTTTTGTTTTGTTTTTTTGAGACAGGATGGTTTTGAACTCCTGATGCTCTTGCCTCCACATCCTACATGCTGGATTACAGGGCACCTTACCTGGCCGAGAAGAACTTTTAACTTTAAAGATTTCTATTTTATTGATGTGTTTGTGTGTTTCTGTGTGGGTATGTGCATGTGAGTGCAGAGTGCACATACCTGCAGAGGCCCGAAGAGGACATTAGATCCCTGGAGCTGGGGTTACAGGGAGTTTTGCTGTAAGCTACGTGACATGGTTGCAAGGAACCAAGATCTGGTCCTCTGCAAGAGCAGCAAGTGGGCTTAACTGCTTAACTTAACTGTCCAGCCCTGGACAAGAACTTTCTGTTTTCAAACAAAGAAGAATGTTAAGACAGATGGTGGTGGCGCAGGCCTTTAATCCCAGCACTCGGGAGGCAGAAGCAGGTGGATCTCTGGGAGTTCGAGGCCAGTCTGGTCTACAGAGCAAAGGTACAGGACAGGCTCCAAAGCTACAGGGAAACCCTGTCTCCAAAAAAAAAAAAAAAAAAAAAAAAAAAAAAAAAAAAAAAAATTAAAATTAAAAAAAGAGTCCTATGTAGCCAGGCATGGTAGTTCATGCCTTTAATCCCAACACTTGGGAGGCAAAAATAGGAAGATCTCTGTGAATTTGAGTACAGCTTGGTCTACATAGGGAGTTCCAGGCCAGCCAGAGTTCAATGGTGAGACTATCTCAATAAGCCAAAGAAAGTAAATCTAAAGACAGACAAACAAACAAACCGTGTTTAAAAAAGGCAACCAAAGTGCAGTCTCAAAGAAGGCTGCTGAGTTCTAGATCCCAAAGGCAGCCATGGTGAGGAGGAGGTCCTCCCTGGGGTAGGGAGTGTGCGATGGTATCTGTCCCAGGTCTTAGAATACCCACTGAGAAAGAACGACACAAATCTTATGCTAAGATGTGGTCCAGGGACCACAGCAAACTGTGTTTGAAGTTTAAGGATTAAGATAGATAGAGATGAGGACCCATGAGATCTACACCCTGTCCAGTTGAATCCTGACTGAGGTGTTCTTTACCTGCCTACCCCAAAAGAAAGTTCTCCCCAGGATGCCTCACTCTCCTTTAATGGACTTCCCCCCTTCTGAATGTAGTTTTCACCACTGGCTCCCAGATCTCACACTGGTGAAAGTGAGAAAGAAGGGGGCACAAAGGCCTGAGTGTTCCACCCTTTGTGGATTAGGATAGTCTGATTCCCGATGAGTCCCTGGGGCCCTGTCTCTCACAGGCAAATGAAAACAGACGGGAAGTTTCACAACTCTGTAGAGGGGAAGTGACTCACAGGTTTGAAATTTAAAAAGAGGCTTTCTGTAGGGGAAAGGGCAGAAAAAAGAGGTCAGATTAGAAAAAGTCGGAAGGGATGGGGTGGAATGACAGGGGGCAGACCAGATACCTGCTTAGAGTGACACCAGACAGGAAGAAATTATTTGACCATTTTTTATTTTTATATCATCATCATCTGAAGAAGAAGAAGAATTGGGGGTGGGGTTGTGGGGACAGGGTCTTGCTATGTAGCCTGGTTGGCTTAATACTCATTATGTAGCCCAGCCTGGTCTCAAACTTGTAGCAATCCTTCTGCCTCAGCCTCCTCAGTGCTTCAGCTTACAACCAACTGTGACTTCGGTTCCTAGCGATCCAACGCTGTCTTCTGATCTCAGAAGGCACCTGCGCGAAGGTGGCATATAAACACTCACCCAAAACAAAATCTTTTGGACTTCTTCAGGCATTTTATGGCTTACTTTTTTTTTTTTTCCACACAGTGGTGTCTTTTGCAGTGGTGGCGATCGATCCAGACATACATTTTAACGAGCCAGTTTGGACCCTTGGACGCTTAAAAAAACAATAGCAGCACCTGCATGCTTTTTGCATGATGCAACATTGGTTAAGTGATTGACGTGGAGGTGGCGGCTGCCCAGAGTTCAAATTCCACAGCTCCCGAAGCAGCTTCCATAAGCCTTGTTTAGTGGGATCCAGCGCTGTTGCTGCTTCCCTTACTCCATCCTCTGGTGACAGCGGACCTGCAGGGCTAGGGCGTGAGGGAGTATCCTTCCTAAACCTGTTCCCTCTGGTTTCTTTTTCAAGGAGTCAAAGGCATGAGCCTCTCTACCTTTCCCGGGAAAGACATTCTCTGAACCCTTATGACTTCAGGTGGCTGCGCAACTTTCCAGACCAACAACCCAGTTCAACATCCATGCATCCTACACAGGGGTGAAAACGCCTCAGATGTTGACTATTTACGTTCCCCACGACAAACAAAAAACATTGCATACTGGGCAGGGCAATAGTGCCACATTTCTTTAATCCCCCATCCAGGAGGCAGAGGCAGGTGGATCTCTGAGTTCGAGGCCAGCATGGTCTACAGAGTGAGTTCCAGGACAATCAAAGTTATAAAGTGAGACCCCCGTCTCGAAGAAAAACAAAACAAAACATTTCATGAGTCACAGCCAAGTTAGCTGTCTTCCTTAATTTTGGGCTGCTATCACTCCAGAGCGATTTGGAGTTATCTTGCTGGTGAAAACACAGAAAGCAGTGCCAAGCTTTGTTTTTGGAAATCCAGATTAACCTTTCAATTAGAAACGTTTGATAAGTTGTCTCAGTTCGAGAACAGGGTATTTCTCTGGCATGGGACTTTTTACAACCCCCGCCCTCCCCCCCCCCCCCCCGCCCCTAAGTCGAAGGCCTCGCCCCCAGGGTTCCCGGTCTCCTGGCACTGGGCTGGGATTTCTTGGCACTGGCTTTGAGTCCCTTGCCAGGGGAGTCCCTAGTCTCCCGGCTCTCGGTTGGGATCCACTCGAGATCAGGGTGTGTCCCTGGTCTTCTGACTTCTGGCTGGGCTCTACTCGCCTGGACTGGGTTCCCACCTCCCCCGCTGGGCCGCTCCAGAGACCCAGCCCCGCCTGCTTTTAGCTGGAATAGGGTTCAGCTGCTGCCTGTGGCTAGGCTATCACGTGTCACGGAGGCCTGGGCGGGGCAGCCAGGCGCTTTTTAGCGGTTGTTCCGGGCTGCCCTGCTGTGCTGCGGGCTGGACCGTGCGGACTTGCTCTTTGTTCTGCTCTCCGGGCCGTTAGGTGGGTGCAGCGCCAGATCATCAGGTCCCCCAGGCGGCTGCCACTCAGCCTGCTCTGGGCTCGGGACTGCAGCAGTGGCTGGCTGGGAAAGCTTTCGCTTTTGTTTCAGAGGTTTACTTTCTGCTTGTCCTTCCGTCTGGGCTGTGGCGGAGCAACTTGCGTTTGCCTTTTAAACGTTTAAAGGGAAACACTTTATAGAAGTACTTACGGGGGTGCGTAGTGGGAATGGTCTCGTTTATCCTTTAGCGCCTCACTAGGCAGCGCCGTCTGCTCTCTGGCTCTCCAGAGCCCAAGCTGGCCTTGAACCCAGTCTCAGCGCTGGGATTACAGCACCACCCTACCCTTAGAAAACGTTGTAAAGTGCTATTTTACGGACTGCACTAAGGAATGGCTACTGCCCTCGAAGCTTCCGCCTTCACGGCAATTGTTGTGGAACTGGGAGCTTTGGCGAGAGGCTGAACTGTGGCTGGACAGGTTCTGCTGCTGGGCAGACAAACGGCAGTTTCGTGTGGGTGTGGGTCACTGGGTAGCTAAATTTTACAGTTAGCGCCTCTCCTGAGATGTTCCTAAATTCCCTGGAGCGACTTTTTCTTGAGCTCAGTCGGCATAAGGCATTCACTGCTAGTTTTAATCTTTGTCATACAGATGGTAGTTTGAGAGTCCTGAGGCTGTGAGCTGGTGTAGCCTGTACCTTAATTTCAACACTAGGGAGGTTAAATTAGGTGGACCAGTCTGGGCTTTAGACTGACCGAGACTTGAGTAAATCAAGAGCCTTTAATTCTTGGGATTCTGTCACAGAGACCGGCGTATCTGTATCTCTACATCGAATTGTTTGCCTTTTTGGTTAGCGTTTTTGAAAAGAGGCTGCCCCCTTCAAAGACATTTCTAGTGTTCTGGTTAAGAGACAGGACACGTGCTCTTTCCTGTTGAAAGTTCTTAAACTGCTCTGGAGCCTCACCTAGCGTCAGGCTGTTAGCCCTGCAGAGGGCTGAGTTAGCCGGTTGGAAACTGAAACTTTATCTGCCGGAATTGAGCACCTTCCTGGGTTGGAGAAGGAATCGCTTCCCAGTGTTCTGAAATCAGTTTCTTTTCTCTCCAGGAGGAAAAAATGGCGTCGGTTGCAATTGATCCACAACCGGTATGATTTTTTTTTTTTTAAAAAAAATACCCGTTTCTTGGCCCCTTTCTTTCTTCTGTTTGAGTCATTAATGTCCACTCCTCTCTGGTTGCAGAGCGTGGTGACCAGGGTGGCCAACTTGCCCTTGGTGAGCTCAACCTATGACCTGGTGTCCTCGGCTTATATCAGTACAAAGGGCCAGCATCCATATTTGAGATCCGTGTGTGAGATGGCAGAGAAGGGTGTGAAGACTGTGACCTCTGTGGCTGTGACAAGTGCATTGCCCATCATCCAGAAGCTGGAACCACAAAGTGAGTTCAGACTTTCCAGTCAATATTGAGCCCAAGGGACTAGGTAAGGGCGAGTTCTAAGTTAACACCAGGAAACCCTCAAGCCTTCCTGAAACACAAATCCACCTCTGTGTACAAGCTGTCTGGCGACCCTCATTGTCACAAAGGGACCGCTTTGTAGTCATATTCTCTAACAGGAACTTCCCAGCCAGGCTTGGTGGCTCATACCTGTCATCCTAATGCTTTGGAGGGGAGATGGAGGAGTGTCGGCTGAAGGTCAGCCATGGCTACACAGTGAACTCCAGACTGCCTGGGCTGTATGAGACACTGTCTCAAAAAGAAAAAAAAATAAGGCTAGACTTGGTGATGTATGCATTTAGTCCCAGAACTCTGGAAGTGGAGGCGGGCCGATCTTTGTGTTCAAGGCCAGCCTGCTCTACATAGCAAAATCCAGGCTAGCCAAAGCTACATAGTGAGACCTTGTCTCCAGACAAAAAAACAAACCAAAAAGAAAAGAAAGAGTAAATCCCTTTTTTTTATTAAATGCTTTTGTATTAGTAACTGAAATTACAAAGGAATCATCTAGGGGGTGGACAGAGATAGCTTTCTCATTCAAATGTGCAAATAGAACATTTTTATTATATTTTAAATTATTTTGTGTCTGGTTGTGTGTCCGCGTTTGTGTGTAGGTGAATGCCACGACCCTGGTCAGCGAATAGCAGTGATCAGTTCAGATCATCAGGCTTGGCAGCAAGCAACCTTACTCACTGAGCTATCTTGCCTGGCCAAACTTTCTTTCTCAGGCAAGGTTGCACATTGTAGCTCATGCTGGCCTGGAATTCCCTATGTAACTTTATCCTTAAAGAAGGATATCCCCCTGCCTTAGCCTCTCAAATGGCTGGGATCACAGGCCCAAAGCCACATCCCTGGTTAATGCAGTCCTGGGGATAGAACTTTGTGCTTGCTGGGCAAACACTCAACCCACTGAGCTACATCATCGGTCCAAAACTTTGTATTTTTAATATTAACATTATTGAGATAAGAAAAACACAGTGAACAATTGATCTACTTAAATTAAAAATGACTGTAGCTCAATGGTAGGGCAATTTCCTAGCATTTATGAGACGCTGAGTTCCGTCCCAAGAACTGCAAACAATGAGAGCAGGCTCATTATCATTAGCAGTCAGTTTCCCCTTTCCTTCTGTACCCCTCGGTTGCTAGTCATCCATTTTTATATAAGGTTATTTCTGGCCTCTGGTATAAGCAGAGTCCTGAAACGTGGTCTTCTCCAACCGGCTTTTTTCACTTAGCGTAGAGGTTTTCAAGAATTGTCTGGGACATAGCGTTGCATGTACTGCACAGCCATGACAGATGTTCATGCTGTATCTATACTTAATCCCTTTTTTTTTTATTAAGGAATAATATTACATTGTGTGGGTAGAACATATTTGTCTAGGGTTACTGTTGCTGCGATGAAACACCATAAATCCCAAAGCAACTGGAGGAGGAAAAGGTTTATTTAGCTAACACAACCTGAATCACTGTCCTTGAGGGAAGCCAAGGCAGGAGCTCAAACTGGGCATGAACTTGGAGGCAGGAGCTGACTCCAAAGGCCTTGGAGGAGTTGCTTACCGGCTTGAGTCTCATGGCTTGCTCCACTGGCTAATAGAAACCCAGGACCACCAACTTGGGAGTGACCCCACCCACGATGAACTGGGGCTCTCCCTGATCAATCACTAATTAAGAAAATGCCCTACAGATGTGTGTGTAGCCTTTTCTCTCTATTAGGTTCCCTCCTCTCTGATGACTGTAGCTTGTGTCAAGTTGACCCTAAAAGCTCGCCAGCACAATATGCCTCCCTCTTTTTCTATGTCACAGTGTGTTTCTGTGTGTAGGCGGATTCTGGGGATCTGAACTCTGGTCTTGAAGCTCTTTTGATAAGGGCTTTACCACCAAGCTATCTCCCCAGCCCCAACAGTTTATCCGTTCATCAACAAATGGACATTAAAGTCGCTTCTCTTTGGGAAGGTGATGAATGATGTTTCTGGGAACGTATGCATGTACAAGTTTTGGGGAGAATATTTTCAGTTTTGCTAGGATGTGTTTAGGAGTGGAACTGCTGTGTCTTCTATACCTGTTTAAATTTCAGAGGAATTGGGGTTGGGTGGGACTGAGGGTTAAGAGCACTGACTGCTCTTCTAGACAACCTGGGTGAGATTCCTAGCACCCACATGGTGGCTCACAACTATCTCTAACTCCAGTTTCAGGGGATCCAATGACGTTTTTGGCCTCCCAAAGACACTAGGCTTGTACACTTGGTGCACAGACATACACACAAGCAAAACACCCACCCGTACACATTGGATTTGTTTTTTCAATTTTAGA
The DNA here is from genome assembly GCF_982192425.1 of Myodes glareolus. NCBI lineage: Eukaryota > Metazoa > Chordata > Mammalia > Rodentia > Cricetidae > Myodes > Myodes glareolus. The sequence continues at coordinate 104,478,590 of NC_142028.1, forward strand.
GGAATCACCAGACTGTTTTACTAAGTGGCTACACTGGTGATTTTATACTCTCACTACCAAATTTTTCCAAAAACCTGAACTGCTTTTGACAAAGCTTTGAATCAGTTTCCAAAGGGTGAATTAGGGCATTGGTGTAGCAAGTTTTAAACTATCCAGTCAGCCAGCTCCCAAATTATGACTTATTAATTATGAAAATTCAGCCGGTAGCTTAGGCTTATTTCTAACTAACTCTTATAACTTAAATAAGCACATTTCTATTAATTTACTACTTTTAATTGATTAATTTAATTAATTTACTCTGTACTGCCCATGCTGCTTTCTTGCTTCCTCTGTATCTGGTGACTTTGCCTTCTTCCCAGCATCCTCTCTGCCCTGAGAATCCTGCCTAGCTATTGGCTGTTCAGCTTTTTATTAAACTAATCAGAGTGATGCAACTTCACTGGGTTCAAAAAGATTATTCCATATCACCTTAGATTATAAGCATCCTTTGAGAAGCTCTCCCAACAATGCTAACTCTCAAGAGACTTTGATATGAATACTTGGCCTGTTACCTTTAACGGAGAAGCTTAGACTGAAATCTGGGCCTTATTAGGGGGATCCAGGGTGCTATTATTCGCTGGTGAGATCCCAAAATGCATCATTGTGTTCTGAGATAAACAGGGACTAACCTCGTTTTGAGAGTTTTCAGTTACTTTATTTCCTGAGGGAAGGTTCAGTGGGAGCTTGCCTACTCCATGGCTAACACTGAGGCCGTCCTCCTTGGCTGCTTTTCCTGGACAGTCCCTTATTTATCAGCCACTGGAGGAACATTGCCAGCAACCTGTGTAATCTCCTGTCACAGCGAGAGAAACCAGGAAGCAGATCCTGTGGTTTTAAGGGAAACAAAGCTGCATTCTTGCTATTTTTTGTAATAAGGCGAAATTAAAGCCGAATAAAGGCCCAAGGTATTGTTGTGTGTGTTCTATACTTCAGTGACCGTTTCCCTGTGTTTCCTGTTTCCTGCAGTTGCTGTTGCCAATACCTACGCCTGCAAGGGGCTAGACAGGATCGAGGAGAGACTGCCTATTCTGAATCAGCCGACAACTGAGGTGAGCTTGGGCCAGCGCTGAGGCTTGCTGCTGGGCGTGTTTCATCTTCTCTTTAGCCCGGGCTCTGTGTGCCACAAACACACGAGTAGCCTGCCCGTCAGCTCAAGCTGAGTGTAGTTTTGAAGGAGTAATGGCTGCCCCCTGCCTTCCTGAACGGCTGCCGGGTTAAGTCCAAGTAGCAGAGAGGAACTAGCCGCTTTAGGTTAGAATGCTTTTAGGCCACTGTCTACCAGTTTGTAACTTGGCTCTCGCTGTGACACTTCTTTTAAATAACTGGTTCCCTGTGACGCTGGATATGGGTACAGCTGGGTGCAGGTCTGGGCTGGCTTTGTGCAATGCTGGTAGGAACCACATGCATACGTGACAGCTAGCCAGTGTTGGCAAAAGGGTTGCCTCATCTGTCCTCGTGATTCTGTGGCTCAGATCATGCCCTGAATTTTTCTTTCTGGTTAAGAATACAGCATTGTACAAAATGATAGGGGCAAGCAGGGCTGTATCTTTCACCCTTTAAATCGGTGGGTTTTGTGGACAGCGTTTACAATACTTTTACAGGTCTCTAAAATTTTCACTTACGTTGCTTGAGGCAAGGAACGTAAGGATAGGAATTCTTTTCTATTTGGGATATTTAAATTTTGATGAGTGGTTGGTTAGTGTGGTGACGCATGGGCTAGGGCTCTAAGCAGAGGCAGGGTATTCCTTTGAGTTCAAGACCAGTCTGGTTTACATAGCGACTTCTTAGCCAACAGGGCTGTGCAATAAGACCCTTTCTCCAAAAAAAAAAAAAGTTGTTTGATGACTTGTTTATAATATTCAGTATTGCCTGCCTACTGTGTACAAGGCCCTGAGTTTGACCTGCAACACCACAACAAAATTAGTCAATTTATTGTGTTTCAAACGAAATAAAAAATTAAGCTGAGATGTTAAACTGAAAGCTTTGCAAATTGTGGGGTTTTTGTTGTTGATATTGTTGTTTCATTTTGTTTTTATTTTTTGAGATAGGGTTTCTCTGTGTAACAGCTCTTTTGATGACAGCATTTCTCCACATAGCCTGAAATTTGCTTGGTAGACCAGGCTGGCCTCGAACGCACAGAGATCCACTTGTCTCTCCTTCCCAAGCTCTGGTGCAAGTGCCACCACCACCCAGCAGTACACTGAGATCTTATTAAGAAGTAATCTAGAGGATTCTGTTGCTAGGGCTCCTCGTGGCTCTGCGCCACCCTGCCCTGTGTTTTTTGCCGTCTTTCCTCCTCTCTGTCATTCTTCTCTCTAACCTAGACAACCCTATGTGCCGTACCTAGAGGACCAAGTTCAGCTTGGTCTGCAGTTTCCTTTCTGGAATGATGTGACTTCTGAACGTGCTATCTAAAGTTATATAATCTCACCAGGAGTGATTATGTTTCTGCTTTTGTTTTTTGGGAGGTATGGGGTCTCTTAGCCTAGGCTGTCCTTGGATTCCCTTTGTAGGTAAGGGTGACGCTAAACTGCTGGTCCTCCTGCCTCTACCTCCCACGTGCTGGGGTTAGAGGCTTGTAGACTACCAAGCACCCTTTTAATGGTGCCAGCTCAAGCCCAGGGCTTCATGCTGTATAAATACGCTAACTGAGCTACATCCCCAGCCTACCACCCTTCTTCGGCGGCTTTTTTCTCTACTTTTACCTATATGCAAATGTAGCATTGTAAAGGTTTTTTGGGTGTGGGGCAGAGGTTGCTGAGGTTATTGAACCCAGAACTTTTGGTTTTATTTTGGCTTTGAGCCATAGTTTCCTTGTGTATCAGAACTCAAACTCCAACCTCAGCCTCTTGAGTGCTGAAATTATAAGCATGAACCACCAGTATAAGATTAAGTTTTGAAAAATACTGTGTGTAAGTTAACTTTTTGTGGAGTAACTGGGGTGTCTGTCACAGTGCGCGTGTGGAGGTCAGAAGACAGCTTGAGGGAGTGGGTTCTCTCCTTCCGCCTCGTGAGTCCCATGGTTGGAGCTCAGGTCTTCCGACTCAGTAGCACTTGCTTTTGTCTGCTGGGCTATCTTATTAGCCCTAAGATAAATTCTTTTTTGTTGTTATTATTATTATTTTTGATACAGCGTTTCTCCACATAGCCTAGACTATATAGACCAGGCTGACCTCCCAGACTTCTAAGATATATTATTAATGGGCAAATCCAAGCCAGTCATGGGGGCACACACCTTTAATCCCAGCATTCAGGAGGCAGAGGCAATTGAATTTATGTTCCAGGTCATTAAGGGCAGACCCTGTCTCATACAACAACAAAACCAAAACAGCTTGCCCCAATAAATAAGTTCATGTTTATTTATTTTACTTGCATATCTAACAATCCTTAAGGAATGGATGGATGTAGCACAAAGCGACCTGACAAAGACTTTTAGCCTCTCTGAATCTTAATGCTATGTCCAAGACCAGGAGTAAAGCGGTGTGTTCAGCCCTTCTTTAACTACGCAGCCTTTGTAAAAGCCTAAGTGTGTATTCGCCCATTTTTCTCACAAGCCAGCTTGTGTGTTCTTCTTGCAGATTGTTGCCAACGCCAAAGGTGCTGTGACTGGGGCAAAAGATGCAGTGACGACCACTGTGGCCGGGGCCAAAGATTCTGTAACCAGCACTATCACAGGGGTGGTGGATAAGACCAAGGGAGCAGTGACTGGCAGCGTGGAGAGGACCAAGTCTGTAGTCAATGGTGGCATCAACACAGTTTTGGGGAGTCGGATGGTGCAGCTTGTGAGCAGCGGGGTAGAAAATGCACTTGCCAAGTCGGAGCTCCTGGTAGACCAGTACCTCCCTCTTACTCAGGAAGAGCTAGGTAATGTTGCCTTTATGCTGAAGTGATTTATGATTTCCTTTTAAAAACTTTGTTTATTTAGACACAGGTCTCACTATGTAGCCCTGGCTGGCCTATAACTCTCTAGGTAGACTAGGTTGGCCTTGAACTTATAGAGATCTGACCGTCCGCTTCTAGAGTGCAGGAATAAACGTACACCACCATGACTGGCCCAAGGCTATCATTAACCTTTAATTAGTTGGTTAATCAAATTACATTTTATTATTTTGTGTATGGCATACACACATGCTATGACGTACATGCGGAAGACAAAGGACAAGTTCCCAGGGCCGATTCTGTGCTGCCTGCATGCGTGTTCCTGTCACTGTTCTATCGCTGTGATAAAACACCATGACCCAGGCAACTTGTTAAAGAAAGCATTTAATTGGACTTGAGGTTTCAGAGCCTTAGAAGCCATGATAGTGGAGCTGAAGCATGGCAGCGGGTCAGCTGAGAGCTCACACCGTCATGAACAGCCCAGAGGTGGAGAGAGCACGCTGGGAATGACACCAGTCTTTTGAAACCCCAAAGCCTGCGCTGTGACAGACCTGCATTCCATCAGACCACACCTCTTAATCCTTCCCACACAGGTCCAGCAACTGGGGACCAAGTATTCAACCAAAAGCCTCATTCAAACCACTATAGTGTGGGTGCTGGGGATCAGACTCAGGTCACCAGGCTAAGTGATGCCTCTGCCCACTGAGCCAAATGTCGCCTTTCACACTTTTTTTTCTTTTAAGACAGGATCTCATATGACTCAGGCTGGCCTTGAACTTACTATGTAGCTAAGGATGACTTTGATCCTTCTGGCTCTACCACACTCTTTGCCACCTATTTATTGATTGATTGATTGATTGATTGTGAGACAGGGTCTCACACAGCCCAAGCTGCCCTCAGACTCCCTAGGTAGATAACTCCTGATCTTTCTGTCTCTGTCTCTGTCTCCTAAGTGCTGGTATTGTAGGTGTGCGCATAGTAAGTTCCAATCCAGCCAGGATGGCATAGTGAACGTTTCTCAAAAAAAACAAAACAAAGCGGGGTATGGAGGCTGTGCCTGTAATCCCAGCACTAGGAGCAGACAGGAGGAGGATTCAGAATTTAAAGCCAGGGGCTGGAGAAATGGCTTAGTGGAAGACTCTGGGTTCAGTTTTCAGGACCCACATGGGGGCTTCCAACTGTCTGACTGTAGTGCCAGGGGCTCTAGCACTACACACTCATGTGATACACAGACGTACATGCAAGCAAAATACTCACACACACAGAAGAAAAATAAGTAAATCTTAAAAAAAAAAAAAAAACCCAAAACCTTAAACCTTAAAAAGTTTAAAGCCATTCTTGGTTATATAGCCTTAGTGGTCCTTAGGTATCTGGACCCACATGGTACTGCTTGTACCATGTGCCAGGTCTGTGTTGCTAAGATGTTCATGTTGGTGAGAAGAAGCATATGTGAACACACATGCATGTGTGTCTGTATGTGTAAGTGTGTAACAGATACAGTAGTACCTGAGGGTGGTCAGCCCAACAGTGAACGTGAACAGTTTCAAAACGTCCTTGTTGGCCGGGCGGTGGTGCGCACGCCTTTAATCCCAACACTCGGGAGGCAGAGGCAGGAGGATCTCTGTGAGTTTGAGGCCAGTCTGGTCTACAAGAGCTAGTTCCAGGACAGGCTCCAAAGCCACAGAGAAACCCTGTCTTGAAAAACCAGAAAAAACAAAACAAAACAAAACAAAAACCGTCCTTGTTGGGATCACAGCTGAGACTCCCTGTTTATTTTCTCTTTTTCTTTTTGTCTTTTATTTCCAGAGACAGAAGCAAAAAAGGTGGAAGGATTTGATGTGGTTCAGAAGCCAAGTTACTATGTAAGACTGGGGTCCCTGTCCACCAAGCTCCGCTCCCGGGCCTATCAGCAGGCTCTCAGCAGGGTTAAAGATGCCAAACAGAAAAGCCAGGAGACCATTTCTCAGCTTCATTCCACTGTTAATCTGGTGAGTACAGTGTTGTTTTAAGGGTGAGAGTAGATCTAATTAGGGAATTTAAGAATTTCAGTATTGTATATGAATAGCCCAGGGAGGAGAATGGGTCATGCTCGGATGACTCTAGAGAAGGAAGTAAACCTCGACCTCCTGGGTGACAGTGCGGCCACCTCCCTGTTCTGTGGCACCCACAGAATGTGATGCTGTTGCCAGTGATCCAGAGACAGGGTTGGGAACTTCCTCAGAACTCCAGCGCTCATAATATCAGCTCTGTGCGGCTGGAGAGATGGCTTCGAAGTTGAGAGCACTTGTTGTACTTGCAAAACACCCAGATGGGTTATCAGCATGCACACACACACACACACACACACACACACACACACACATCAGCAGTTCAGAAGTACTTGTAACTCTAGTTTCAGCAGATCCACCACCTTCTTCTGGCCTTTGAGGGTACCAGGCGTGCACATTGTGCACATACATACATGCATACGTACATACATGCCTTTATTCATACACACATGTACATATATACATGCAGACATACACTCATACACATAACATAAAAAGAGGTCATCTAAAAAAACAAAACAATGACAATAAAAAAAAAACACTTACTTTAATCCTAGCTCTCAGGGAGGGAGAGGTAGTAGGATCTCTGTGAGTTTGAGACCAACCTGGTCTACATAGCACATTCTTGGACAGCCAGGACTAAGACTTTGGCTCAAAAAAAACTAAACAATCAAATAATCAGGCTATTCTAGTAAGTTATAAATGTATATCTGGAGCAGTTTTCCTCTTAGATTTTTGTCTTACAGATACTTTATTTATTTATTTATTTATGTATTTATTTTGGTTTTTCGAGACAGAGTTTCCCTGTGTAGCCCTGGCTGTCCTGGAACCTGCTCTGTAAACCAGGCTGGTTTTGAGCTCTGAGATCCACTTGCCTCTGCCTCCCGAGTGCTGGGATTAAAGGTGTGCCCCACCACCACCAGGCTACAGATACTTTTTTACTTTATAGTTGCAAGAGACCTAACAGTGCACAGCAAGAGTAGGGGTGGGTTTGTGCAATACATCACAATAGATTGTTGTGCAGCCATTAAAGACTGCCAAGTTAAAGAACGGCACGTATGGTACCGAGCGTCAGTTTCTTCTCGGAAGAGCAGGTGGCTGGTGAGAAGGAAGAGGAAGGCAGAAGTCTCTTCCTCATTTTTTTGTTTTGTTTTTGAGACAGTCTTGCTTGCTACGTAGTTCAGTCTGGCCCAGAACTCGGTACACAGACCAAGCTAGTTTCAGACTTATAGCAATTCTCTTGTCTCTGCCATCCGAGTGCTGGGATTACAGGCACACACCACCATGCCTGGCCTCCTTCCTTTATTTTTCCCCATGCCTTTTCCTTCTTTTAATTCTCGTTTACCCTTCAGGCAGATATAAACTCTATTACCTGTGCTAAACAGAAGCCACACTGGGCCCTGGGAATTTACTAGTTGCATAGAGGCAATGAAGAGCCACTGCTCCTTGGCAGGCTGCCAGGTCGATCAGTAACTGCAGCTGTCCTTGAACTCAATCCGTGGTATCCCTGTCACCTGTGTCCCCCACGGAGCTGCAAGCCGAGGGAGAAGGAAGGGATGGCTGTGTTCACCTGTTTCGTTTCATCACAGATTGAATTGGCCAGGAAAAACATGCAGGGTGCCCAGGATAAGCTCTCGGCCTCGTGGGTGGAGTGGAAGAGAAGCATTGGCTACGATGACACTGACGAGTCCCACTGTGCTGAGGTGAGGCGGTGCCACCTTGTTTCTCTATGAGTCCCCACAGAACGTCTTTCTATCAGCCCAGCCTCATGGCACAGACATGGAATCCCAGCTACCCTGGGCTGTTGAGGCAGGAAGGTGACAGATTCAAGCCCAGCCTGGGCCTATCTGAAAATAAATAGAGAGAGGGGCTGGTAAGACATAGTAAGCAGATAGAGGTGCCTCCACCCCCATGGTAGAAAGAGCTAACTAACCAAGTCCCTCAGGTTCTCCTTTGACCTCTGCTTAAGTACACACAATACATGTAATTTAAATATTATTTTTAGAAGTAAGGAGCAGGCTGGGGTGTAGCTCAGGGGTGCAAGCTCCTGTCTTCAAATGGGTGAGTCAGGTGACTTCTGGGAAGGATCAGAGCTCAGCTGAGAACCAACGGTAAACTAGTGAAAGAGTGGGGGCTAATGCCGCCCTCAGAACCAGCTCAATCATACAAAATGTAATCATACAAAATGGATCTTTGTGTCCCCAGTGCCAGTGTGCCTCTGAAATCCGTATCAATTGTTTGTTCATATTTTATCTACTTATTTGAGAATAGAATATCTAAATTAAACTAACAACAGGTAGTATATGTTTTGATGTCTGCTCTCTCCTGCTTACTGTTCTTTTTAAGACAATGACCTTTGCAGTCATGAGTTCAAAACTCCCACCTAGCTACTTTCTAGCTATTAGAACAAATTATTTAAACTCTAAGCATATGTTCCTAGCTGTGAAATATGATTAAAACTGCCTTATACAGTATTGTTATAAGGGTTATTAAAAAATCAAATTGGTTGGGGGCTTAGCTCAGTGACAGAGCATTCCTCTCTGGGGGAAAAGAAGGTCAGGGCTCAGTGAAGCTGCATGTGTATTGGATGTCTGTATGCATACATAGCCAACTTACTGTGGCACCATTGGATCCACTGCTAATTCTTGAGTATGTTTTATTTTTAGCACATCGAGTCACGTACCCTGGCTATCGCTCGCAACCTGACTCAGCAGCTCCAAACTACGTGCCAGACTCTCCTGACCAACGTCCAAGGGTTACCACAGAATGTCCAAGATCAGGCCAACCACTTGGGGGTGATGGCAGGCGACATCTACTCAGTGTTCCGCAATGCTGCCTCCTTTAAAGAAGTGTCTGATGGCTTTCTCACTTCCAGTAAGGGGCAGCTGCAGAAAATGAAAGAATCCTTAGACGATGTGATGGATTACCTTGTTAACAACACACCTCTCAACTGGCTGGTAGGTCCCTTTTATCCTCAGTCTCCTGAGTCTCAGAATGCAGGGGTGGACAAGACCAGCCAGAAGGTCCAGCAGCCTGAGCTCAAAACTCACTAAACCTGTCCTTGTCACCAGTGCATGATGTTCGCCAGGTGATGCCTTTTGCTAGTTTGAAATTAACCCAATAGATGACTTTAGGTTGGAAAAGGAGCTAGTTCAAACAAAGGTCCTCCTTATGGTCGTTAGTGGCTGAATTAAGAGCTGTGAAGATGCGGCATTGCCACATGACCTTCTCCCCCCTGGCTGGGAAGTGGAACGTGTTAGGCACGTGAGAGCCTACCAGAACTTAAAAGCCCTGGGGTACTTGCACGTTCCTGTCTGTGGCCTTTGTGCTATTGGCTGTAAATGTCTGTCTGTACTGAATAAAGATTCATTTGTGTGGCTTCATTTGCCCCTGTGTGTCCTGTGTCTTCTGAGCTGGCTTCGTCCTTGTTCATCTCAAGGTGCATGCTTGAGCAATTTGAATTTCGGTGTCTTTTTATTCCCTGTGGAGAAATGCCGCCTTTGGATTCAGTGAAATTCATAGCAGGGTGGAACACTTTTATGCTGTTGTCACGTGGGCTTTGTGTATTGCTTTTGTTGGCCTGCTTGATCTGCCTGAGTTCCAGTTGGCCTGTTGGGAGGTCAGCAGGGTGAACAGCATTGGGAGACAACAACTGAGCTGAAGATTTCAAACAAATCCAAAGCTAATATGAGACTGAATGCGTTGTTACTGTTACTCAGGGGTAATGGGAGAGGATCACTTGAGCCCCCAGGGATGAGAGAGCAGCCTGGACAGCGGGGAAGCCCCCCACAGAAGGAGTAAAGGGTCAGTAAATGGACTCAGCAGGCAAAGATGCTACCTGCCAAGCCTGTTGGGTTCAAGACCCACCCCATGATAGAGGGATAGAGCTGACTCTAAATGTTGTTCTCTGAGTTCCTTATGCACAAGTATGCACACGCAACACACACATACACAGGCCAGGGGATGGTGGCTCATGTCTGTTATCCCAACATTCTGGAGGCAGAGGCAGGTGAATCTCTTAAGTCTGAGGGTAGCATGGCCTACATAGCAAGTTCTAGGACAGCAGGGCTACATAGAGAAACCCTATGTTTACATAAACAAAGCAAAAACACATGGAAGTGTGGAACGTCTTTTAATTTTTTTTAAAGATGAATTATAAAAAGGCAGGTGACTGGAGAGACGGCTCAAGCAAGGGTTAAGAGCACTAGTTGGGCTCAGTTCCCAGCAATGCACATGGCAGCTCAGAGCGGTAACTCCAGTCCTAAGGGAATGCAGTACACCCATTCACATAGAATAAAAAAGAAAAACATGATGCTATCTTTAAGAGACCAGAAAACAGTCTATGGCCATACTTCTCTGCACATTCTTTCAAGGCTGGAGAAATAAAAAACTCAACAGAAAACAAGAAGCGGTGCATGGGGCCATGGCAGAACATGCCTCGAAGCTTAGTGTGCAGGAGATAGAGAGAAGAGAACCAAAGTTCCAGAACAGTCCCTGTGTGCTGATGGCTTTAACCCCAGCACTCCAGAGGCAGAGGCACTACGATCTCCAAGTTTGGAGACCTGGGCTACATGAGACCCTATCTCAGAAAAAAATGGAAAACATAAAGGCAAAACATTGCTCATGTGTACCTTAGAATTTTATTGGGAGACAGTTGTTCATTTGCCAGCTGACCCAACCCCTGGCAGGATTTTAAAACATTTTCTTTAGATTTATTATGTGTGTTTGAGTGTTTAGCCTCCATGTATGTATGTGTACTACGCACACGCCTGATACCTGGGAAGGTCAGAAGAGGACATTGGGTCCCCTGGAACAGGAGTTACAATTATGAACCAACGTGTGGGTGCCAGGGACTCAAATCCCTGGTCCCGTGCAGGAGAAGCCAGTGCTCCCCACAGCTGGCCTTCTCTCCATCCTGTCCTCCCCACAGGGGTTTTTTTAAATTGAGAGAAAGGTCTGGCCACAGAGGGCTGCTTGGCTGGAAAGGAATAAAGGACAGGAAGCAACTGGGTGTTTGCCTTGCTTTCCCCAAAGACAGCAGATTTTTCTTTCCCCGAGAGCCCAGTTATAAAGTCAGTCACAGGTGAGATTGCTCAGTGTCCACTTGCCTGAATAACTGGCCGAGCTAGTTCTGTGTGGGGAAGCAATTTCAGTCATTGGTGAGATGTCCATAGGAGGACGTGAGAATAATTCGACATAAGATCTCTAAGCAATCTGTCTATGGTAGCCGGGCTTCTAGTTCCTGTTAAGGGTGACCTGTCATTTAGGACTGGTCCTGAGTCTCCTTGTCACAAAGCTGCAGCCTTATCAAGCTTTCAAAACTGCAAATGCAAACTGGGGGTGCAGCTAGCTGGTGGAGGGCTGTCCTGGCATGCTCTAAACCCTGGCTGGGTTCAGTCCCTAACACCTCGTAAATGAGGTGTGGTCACGGCCGGGATCCTAGCATTTTAGAGTGCTGGCAGGAAGAGCAGAAGTTCAAGATCATCCATATCTATGGAGTGAGTTCAGGAGCAGCCTGGGCTACATGGAGCTCTAAAAAAAAAAAAAAAAAAAAAAAAAAAAAAAAAAAAAAAAAAAAAAAACAACCTAAAAAGCATTTTCAAAACAGCAAATTCCAGGGGCTGAAGAGATGCCTGATTGGTTAAGAGCACTGGCTGCTCTTGGGGAGGAACTGGTTTCCATTCCTAGTATATGACAAAGGTTCACAGCTGCGGTAGCCAAGTTCCAGCGACTCTGATGCCCCCTCTTAGTCTCGATGGGCATTGTATGCACACGTACACATGCATACCATCAAGCAAAGCTCCTGTGGATAAAGTAATATTTTTAAAAATAGAATGTTTTAAGAAAGAGTCACACTCTGCCGGTCATGCTAAGAAGTGAACAAGGCTGCCCTTTGCCAGAACTAAAGTTAAAAAAGGTGGTCTCTGCTCTGACTTTCACCTTTCCATGAAAATAAGAAAGAGTATGTGACTTTACCTGTGTCCTTGTTGTGGGGCTAGGACTCGCTGGCATCCTGACAGCTGTCTGTGTTTGGCAGATACAGACCGGTTTTAGGAGAGGTAGATTATTCATGGGTCTCTGCTTAATTTTTTTTTCTTAGTTCAAATAAGTCATAATCTTTCCATTCTGTGCCTCAAAAGTTTGTGAGTAGTTTATTTCAGTTAAGAATATTTGTATTTGTGGCTATAAGAATTTTTTTTATATTTAATTGCTTTAGTGTGGGTGTAGGGTGCTATGACGGATGTAGAGGTCAGGGGACAATTTGTGGGAGTCCGTTTTCCCCTATCACATGGGTTCCCCATCAAACCCAACTCATCAGGCTTGGCAGCATCTGCCTTCACCCTCAGAGTGATCTCACTGGCCCTGCATGTTTTGTTTTCGAGACGGAGTCTTATTGTGCCATCCGAGCTGGTCTAACTCCCGGACTCAAGCAATCTTCCTGACGCAGCCGTCAGAGGGCAGGAACTGTCGGTGTGTGACGTACACCTGGCTTGGAGAATTCATAGGTCATAACCACATGCATGCTTTTTCTTGTCGAGACGGATCTTGTACACAGCCCTGGCTGCCTTCAGTCTCCTGAGGACTGAGATTACAGGCACGTGTCACAATGCTGACTACTTAATTCTGGATGTATACTCTTGTGTTTCTCCATGACAAGGGTTTCAGTGCCAATTAAACTGATTATGAAAAGGAGACGGACTGGACAGTGGTGACACACACCTTTAACTTCAGCACTCAGGAGGCAGAGGCAGGCAAATCTCTGTGGGTTCGAGGCCAGCCTGGTCTACAAAGCCAGTTCCAGAACAGTCAGAACTGCTATACAGAGAAACCCTGTCTTGAAAAACAAAAACAAAACAAAAGTTTAGAAAAGGAGACAGGTCTGAAATTTATTCTTCCTGAGCAACAGAATACAGCTTTTGTTTGTTTGTTTGTTTGTTTGTTTCTCTGTTTTCACTCTGTAACAAGAACACAGAAGGAACCCAGTGGTGCTGGCGCACACTTTTAGTCCAGGTGTGCCACGCAGGAGGCAGAGGCAGGCACTTTTCTAAGTTCAAGGCCACCTGCTCAGTCTTCAGTAACTTGCACTAGAGTGTGAGACCACCATTTGAGGGACAATAACATGTATTATCTCTAACTAACCAGGTCGGGTCAGTACATAATACCAGGACATGATTAGGGAAAACATACCTCCTTTAGTACAACATTTAAGGTGCAGAGGAGCTAGTTAAGCAAAAAGAGAAACTAAAATTTGGGTTATGCTCAATGCCTCTTTTAGGGAATTGCTTAAGAGGAGGAAGGAGGGCAGATCTTTAAGAAGCAGTCTAGCTGGAGAGAGGAGAGAAAGCCTCGCCAGCTGGACCTCTCTTGGCTCCCATGGGTCAAAGCCAGTTAGCTCCGAGAACTGATCCAATTCCAGAAATGACTCATACAGAGGCCTTTCTCTGTAATGGTCTCGCGATGTGTCTGTCTTTTACCCAGCAAGCTTAAGTGTTTATCACTTTTGTCTCAAGGAAACCTTCAGGCTATCGCTATAGACTTTCTGCAGAGGTTTTCTGTGGTCCTGGCTATTCTGTAACATTTTAAAATGGCTTCGTGGTAAAGATCTTACTTACTCCTCTGGCTTCTTCGGAGATACGGTTCTCTCACCCTGGGTGCAGACGTTATTAACTCAGCTCTTTCTGGGACAGGCTCAGGATGCTCAGGTTTTGGTTCAGGCTAGCCTCAAATTTGATTCACAGCAATCCTCTAACCCTAGACTGCTGAGTGCTAGGATTATACAGGCCTTTGCAACCACTTTGGCAAGTTGAGGAAGCCTTTTAACTTAAGTTCACTGTCCCCCTGGGCCAGAACTATGAGGCAGCAGAAGGGTTCAGGAGGAAAAGGCCAAACTGGAATCACACCCTCACTTCGGGGTGAAATGGAGGGAGGCAGGCATCTGCCCGCTGCTGAATTTGACAGCTAGAAATGATGATTGGCACAATACACATTCAGATATTTAAAAAGGTGTCAGCTAGGTGACTGTTTCAAGTGACAGGAAGTCAGAAAGATTTTATGTTTCAGAGTGGGGCAGACAGTTAAGCGAAGTTCTTTCTTTTCTTCAGCCTTTTGTTTTGTTTTGTTTGTTTGTTTTTTGGTTTGAGACAGGGTTTCTCAGTGTAACAGTCCTGACTGTCCTGGAACTCATTTCGTGGACCAGGCTGGTGTTGAATTCACAGAGATCTGCCTGTTTCTACCTCCCAAGTGCTAGGTTAAAGGCGTGCACCACCACCACCAGGCCTTTCTTTTGTTCTTGCTAAGTTTTGCTAAGTAGTCCAGTCTCCAGTCTGGCGTTGGACTCTGTCTGTAGTGAACATACTCTCCACAGTCCTCAGCCCTCTCCGTGTCGGGACTATAGGATGTGCCGTCATGCCCAGCTGAGATTCCTCTCCACTCTTGTGCAAGCAGGGCCCTCAGACTAGAAAGAGGTGGGGTATAACAAGATAAAGCTTTGCATTTCGCACAAGAGTCTGGCCTTCAGAGAGAGGAACCTCCTAGACTTTTAGCTTGGTCCTCACTTCATTTAAGTTCTATTGGAGTGAGCCAGATACAAGATGTTGAGCCTGTATCATAATTGCCTGTACTTTGGGGGGGGGGGATACTGAAAAAAAAATCTGCTTTGTACACTTACTAGGTGAAAAGAATGCGAATATGAACACAGTTACTGTATACATGGTGTGTGTGTGTGTGTGTGTGTGTGTGTGTGTGTAGATATTAACAAAGTACTCTGTTATCTGAGTTCCTGAAGGTATAAGGTATGAACTCTGCCACTGCATTGCTCTGCAGAGCATCCCACTTAGGGCAAGTGAGCTGGGCAGTTAGGTGTGGCCAGTCCACGCAGCTGCTCCTACTTGTTCAGCAAAGCTAAAGCAAGCCAAGCAGAACTAAGGGCTCCTGGCCCCCTGGGCTGCAAGCACACCCGCAAGCTCGCACACCACCCATCAAGGATGAGAGGTTTTCTCCAGTATTTGCATGACTCTGCCCCCTTTTTATTTTTAGAATTATATATCCAAACTACAGACCAGCAAGGTCGCTCAGCCAGCAGAGGCGCTTGCTACTAAACCTGAAGATGCTAGTTCAGAACCCAGTGCCTACACTGAGGAAGGAAGGACCTGACGCCTGCAAGGTGTTCTCTGACCCCACCCACACCCTGTGCTGTGCACGCAAACATACAAGCACAAACTAAAAAGGAAAAAGACTCTAAACTACTTCTAACAAACTCAAATTTTATGGGTTTTTGTTTTTGCGTCATTATTTAAAATCTGTTTCCAAAACAATTCCTGAACCCATGTAATAATTTTAGCACTGTGCACACACATTCACCAGCAGGTTAAATCCCTACAGACAGCTTTCCCATGTCCTCAATATGTTTAGTGCCCTCTTCTGGAAATGTGAGGTAACAAATATGTCCATGTGTGCTGTGTATTGTCGGAATGGTGCCCCCTAGGGGTTGCATGGTGAACAGCGTGCAAAACATATTCGGCATCTCTGACTACCCCACTAATATCACAGTGTGCCTGTCATACTGACTCCTTCCATCACGGATGGGCATTTTCAGCAAGACACTTCTTTCAGTCCTGCTTCATCACTACATAAGTGCTTGTCCTTGGCAATGAAACGGCTGTTGGTTTTCGGTTTTAAGTTTACTTTTATTTCATGTGCTTTGGTGTTTTTGCCTGCATGTCTGTCTGCATGAAGGCGTCAGAGCCCCTGGAACCAGAGTAACAGACAGTTATGAGCTGCCATGTGGGTGCTGGGAATTGAACCCGGGTTCTCCGGAAGGGCAGCCTGTGCTCTTAACCACGGAGCCATCTCCTAGCCGCAGGTATTTATTTTCTAATTCTGGGAAATGATTTGTGAAACATTTCCCAAAGCCCTACAAAGGTGGGAGGCAAGATCACTACCTCTGAGTTTAAACTCCCCGTACATAGATCACGGCTGCTCTTAGCTGCCCTTTCCCTCCCTATTTCCTTCACAGCGTGTAGCTTCACAGTAGAGTTGGAGGCAGTCTAATAGTCTAGAGAAACTTGTATGCTGAGTGGGTGTGGCTGGAAGGAAGGTGAATTGTCCATATGGTACTCTTAAGTGTGTGTGTACTGGGGTGGGTGCTAGAGGGGGTGTTGGTGGAGGTGGATGCACTATTGGCTTTAGGAACTAGAACTCTGCAAGAGGAACCTCCAACATTCCACAAAGAATCTGCAAAGAGTTGGTGTATAGGTCACTGTTTATTAAGCCCCTTTCACAAGTGAGCTTACGTTACCTTTATTCTTTACCTCATAAGTTGGATATTTCAGATATAGGTTGAAAAGAGTTAAGGAGCAGAGTGGGGACTTACTCCAATGCCTTGCTGATGTCAGAGCGCATACCCCCCCTTCTATTGCTCCAATATCTTATTCATGTCAGAGTGCATACCCGATCCCCCCCCCCCCAAATTCTGTCATTCTAACCTTCTGACAGAAGAAAACTATAGGTAGCTTCCATGTTTGATATCTAGAAAAGCCCTCTGGTTTCTTTCTTTTGGTTTTGTTTTCCAAGACAGAGACTGTGTACCCCTGGCTATCCTGGAACTCACTCTGTAGACCAAGTTAGCCTTGAACTCAGGGATCTGCCTGTCTTTGCCTCCCAAGTGCATGTGCCACCACTGCCTGGCCCGTTTATATCTTTTGTATTGTAGCTTCATGTTCAGTTTTACACTTAATAAAAATATAGTGATCCAGGCATGGTGGCTCCTTCCTGGAATCCCAGGTATGAAGGATCTGCCACAAGTTTGAGGCTATTCTGGACTATGGGGTCACAAAAAATATACATACACACAAATATTTTGTTATTTAATAGATTTATAAGATAGCAAAATAGAAATGAATAAGTACTAAAGGCAAAAAGTCTAGTGGATGTTAAAATATACATTCAAAAACAATAGATCAGAGAGAAAACTAAGCAAGTATATATTTTAACCCGAGAGACTAACATGGTAGTTGACTTTTCTGATTGTTGCTCCAAACCAACACTGCTGGCCTCTGTGAATCTTAGGTTGATTGAACCTTTGAAAAGTGAGCATTCCTAAGCCGGGCAGGGGTAGCACTTGCCTTTTATCCCAGCATTTGGGAGGCAGAGGCAGGCGGATCTTAGTAAGTTCGAGGCCAGCCTGGGCTACAAAGAAAGTTCCAGCACAGCCATGACTGTTACACAGAGAAACCCTGTGTGGAAGGAAAAACAACAACAACAGAAGGAAGGAAGGAAGGAGGGAGAGAAGGAAGGAAGGAAGGAAGGAAGGAAGGAAGGAAGGAAGGAAGGAAAAAAGAAAAGTGAACACCCCTGAAGAGCTAGAATGCAACTTACTCCTTCCATGAAAAATGTAAGGAATGAATTAATGAAAGTTGTACCTCAGATGCTCAGTTCTCACAGTTCCCAAGTTCTCAGGGGAAAGGACAATGAAGGACACAAAGATATAAGGGGCCTGTTGAATAAATAAAGACTTTCCCTGTCCCCTTGCTCCTCATTTTTTCCGTATTATTATGGAATACAATATACCAAGCATCAAGTTTGCCATTCTAGGGATGGGGAGATGGCTCCGTTGGCAAAGTGTCTGGGTCACAAGAATGAAAACCTAAGTATAGATCACCAGCACCCATATTTACACCAGGAACGGTGGTGTGGTCTGAAACCCAGTGTTGGTGGGGGTGGGTAGGATTATGCAATAGGCAGAATCTGGAGCTGATTGGCTAGTCACACTACCAAGTCAATGAGATCTAAGGTCAGTGAGAGACTTCTGCCTCCAAAAACAAGAGGAAGAATGACTGAGGAAGGTGTGCTCCACCAATCTTTGGTCTCAAGCGTGAGCACATGTTTATCCACATGCCATACATACATCATCCTAGGACAGGAGTTTTCTTTTTAAAATAATTTATTGTATTTTATGTACATTGATGTTTTCCCTGTATATATGTCTGTGTGAGGGGGGTCACATCCTATGGAACAGGAGTTATAGACAGTTGTCTGTGTAGCTGCTGGGAACTGAAGCCGGGTCCTCTGGAAGAGCAACCAGTGATCTTAACCGCTGAGCCATCTCTCCAGCCCCCAGACAGGATTTTTCTATGTATTTCTATCTGGCCTGATACTGTATAGCTCAAGCTGGTCGTTTTTTGTTTTGTTTGTTTGTTTGTTTTTTTCTTTTTTTCAGACATGGCTTTCCACCCCGGCCAGGCTGGCTTTGAACTTGTTATATAACTGAGGCTGATCTTGAACTCCAGATCTTCCTGCCTCACCTCCCAAATCCTGGGATTACGGGTGTGAGCCACACGCCTGCCCGATTCGGGTCATATTTTTGATATGTAACTCAGTGGCATTAAATACATTCACAATGTAGTTCAGCTATCGCTATCATTCGCTACAGAGACTTCTCATTCAAATAAAACGTCTTGTCTATTTATGCTACAGGGTAAAAACATTAATGCCTTAAACCCTTTCTTCATTTCTGCCCCTTTATTTTTTTGAGAGTTTTGTTGTTGTTAGTTGTTTTGGCTATTAGGCCATTAGTTTTCCCCTGTTCTTTTTTGCTGGGAAGAGTCCAGTCTGTAGTACTAAATTTTCCAGTTATTTCCTTTATCTTCTTCTTAGTTAACCTTCTGGTGTGCTTGGGGTGGAACCCAGGGCCTTTGAGATCACTAAGCACAAGCTTACTGTCGAGTTGCACCTTCCAACACCTGTGATGACTATTTCAAAGTTTTGTTTGAGGCAAGTCCTCTCTATGTAACTCAGTCTTGCTTCAAGTTTACCCCCCAACCCCTAACCTTTGCCTCCTCCGTGTTGTATTTCAAAATTAGAAAAAAAAAAATTGCTGGACAAATCCTAGAAAAGTAGAACGTTATAATTTAAAGAAGAAAGAAGAATAACCCAAAATACTCCTCATTGTTTTCTGAGACAGTATCACTATGTAGTCCTGGCTGGTCTTGCACTTACAGAGATCTGGTTGCTTCTGCTTCCAGAGAGCACCTGGCACAATAAACAACAACAAAACAGCGACAGTGTAATAGCGTCTACCCCGTTAGTTCTCTACTAAAGAGAAGTTTCAAGCTGACATAGTGGTGCCTGCCTATATTCTCGGCACTCCAGGGGAAGGGCCAAGGAGCTGCTGTGGACCTGACCGTTCACTTCACCTCATTGCTGCCAGTTCTTGCTTTGACCTTAGTTAACACAAGGAAGCTTAGTGCTCGTTTTCACATCTGTGGTGGTTTGAAAGAAAATGGCACCCACAGGGAGTGGCACTATTAGGAGGCGTGGCCTTGTTGAAGTAGGTGTGGCCTTGTTGGAGGAAGTGCATCACTGTTGGGGTGGGCTTTGAGGTCTCTTTTGCTCAAGCTTCCCTCAGTGTGACTCTCAGTTAACTTCCTATTGCCCACAAGATGTAGGACTCTCAGCTATTCCTCCAGCATTATGTCTGCCTGCACACTGCCATGTTCCACCCCACCATTATAATAACGGTCTGAACCTCTGAACTGTAAGGGACCCCCCCAAATGTTTTCTTTATAAGAGTTGCCATAGTCATTGTGTCTCTTCAAAGCAATAGAAACCCTAACCAAGAAACCATCTAAGGTTCTTCTTTTACAGATGCTGGATTTCACTGCCATTGATTTGACATCTGAGACTGATGAAGTTCCTGATATTATACCTTTGGAAGAGGATGACTGAACCAAAGATCACACACTCACAGCCCTGTCCTCTTAGGGCAAAGTGCTACAACACAAAGAAACACTCTCTTTTTTTAAAAAATGTATTACGTATCATTTTTTAATATTTACAATTGTGTTTAATCCTGTGGCTTTGGGGATTGTTAGTCTACTTTTCTGGGGAGTGCTTGATCTTAATTGTAAATGATGTGAACTTTTGTGAGAGATCTTGTTCAGTATCATGTATCATTTTCTTTAATTCTTTAATGTTTAATTGCTGAAATACCTATAATAAAATTGGGCTGTTGGTCAGTGAGGTGCACACTAAAAATATAAAAATTTGGCAGTATAATCCTTGATCAGAGAGTCTTTTTTTCTTAAACTGAACATTTGCAAATTTTTGTTTTATATTAGGATTTTTTATTTTATTTTGTTTTTGCAAAACAGGGTTTCTTTATATAGCTTTGGAGCCTGTCCTGGAAGTCATTCTGTAGACCAGACTGGGCTCGAACTCACAGAGATCTGCCTGTCTCTGCCTCTTGAATGCTGGGAATAAAGACATGTGCCACCACTGCCCAGAAACATTCTTCTTTTGGTAACAGCATACTTGTGTCTCTGGAGGTCCCAGTGTGTCAGTCAGTCAAAGTTTTACGCTTTCCCTTATTCTAGAAGTGACCTGTGGAATATTCTAGAGGAGTAGTGAACAGACAAAGAGAGAAGCACGATGGACATGCCGTACTGAGAAAAGATACCAAGCCATGCGACAAAGCATAGATAAGAATTATGGGTTAATTTAAAGTGTAACAGTTAGTTAGTAACAAGCCTGAGCTATTGGCCAAGAATTTATAATTAATATTAAACTCTGTAGGGTTGCTTGGGCATGGCTTGCTGGACAGAAACTTCTGCATGCTGTGGTCATGTCAATGAACAAAAGTTTGCCAACAAGAAGGAAACATAGGATGTACAGACCCCAAGTTCTAATCTCCTCTACTTAGGAGTAACCTTAATCAAGTTGCATCATTTCTTTTTACCTCAATTTTCTCATGTGTAAAATGAGAATTTTATTGTCAGTAGGGGTAGAGACATGGCCCAGAATAGCCACTAGGCCTGAGGAGTTCTCTGTGTAGGGTAAAGGAGGATGCTTGACTGACTATTCTGAAGAATTTCAGGATCAGTCTGAGTGAAGCAAAGGTAATGATTTTATTAAAGTGAAATAAGACAAGACTGGAGAGAAACTCAGCCAGTAAAAGGACTTGTTGCTCTTATAGAGGACCTAGGCTGAGTTCTCAGTACTCACATGATGGCTCACAAGTCTGTAATTCCAGTTCTGGGGAATCTGATGACCTCTGCTGGCAGAAGAGGACAACTGCATGAACATGGTACAGAGATCCATGTTGGTAAAACACAAATAAAAATAAATTTAAAATAGAAATAGGCACACGCCATGTTTGATTTAAGCATGGGCATTTAGAGAGAAGGACAGTATACACTCCTAAAACATGGATGCTTGAGAGTCATGTTTAGGTGTCTTTTTTTTCCCTGAGACAGGGTTTCCCTGTGTAGCCCTGGCTATCCTAGAACTCACTGGGTAGAACAGGCTGCCCTCAAACTCAGAGATTCTCCAGCCTCTGCTTCCTGAGTGCTGGAATCAAAGACTTGTACTATTGTTGGACACTGTGAATAAGATTATCACTACCCACACTAGCTCAGAATTGAGTATAATGAAGGGTTCTTTATTTAGAGGGAACTCATAGATCACAGTCCTCTGTACAAGTGAGTAACAGGAACTGAATCCAGAAGCCGAGAGAAAGAGAGAGAGAGAGAGAGAGAGAGAGAGAGAGAGAGAGAGAGAGAGAACCCATGAGCTGGTATCTTAAAGGCTATTGGCTGAAGGAGTTTCAAAACAGCACCTCGCTCTTTTGTCTAAATAAGAGAGTTCTAAGCCTAATATAAAACTATATACAGTAAGAACAAATATCAAGTATTAAAAATTAGAATTACAACCAGTATAAACAATATCAAGCAAGAAACATGCTAAATGAGCTGGTACAACTCCTTTAGATGTCAGTGTGGCGATTTCTCAGAAAATTAGGAAACAACCTTCCTCAAGACCCAGGAATACCATTTTTGGGTATATATCCAAAGGATACTCAATCGTGTCACAAGGACATGTGCTCAACTATGTTCATAGCAGCTTTATTTGTCATAGCCAGAACCTGGAAACAACCTAAATGCCCCTCAATTGAAGAATGGATAAGGAAAGTGTGGCACATTTACACAATGGAGTACTACACAGCAGAAAAAAATAACGACAGCTTGACTTTTGCAGGAAAATGGATGGAGCTAGAAAACATTATTTTGAGTGAGGTAACCCAAACATAGAAAGACGATTATCACATGTACTCATTCATAGATGTTTTTTAAACATAAAGCAAGGAAAGCCAGTCTATAAACCACAATCCCAGAGAACTTAGACAACAATGCAGACACTAAGAGAGACTTACATAGATCTAATCTACATGGGAAGTAGAAAGTAGAAAAGGCCAAGATCTCCTGAGTAAATTGGAAGCATGGGGGACCTTGGGAGAGGATTGAAGAGGAGGGGGGAGGCAGGGAGGGGAGCAGAGAAAAATGTAGAGCTCAATAAAAATAAAAAAAAAGCTGACCATGAGGGAGGGCTTCATCCACAATGACCTCCAAGAAGCCTGCAGATATCTGATGAGCTACCTAACAAATATATTTGGAAACATACTACAATTTATGAATTTCTTTTGTTCTGCAACTGTAAAAACTCCAAGAAGCTGTTTATACTTTCAAACATGGAGGTCCTTGTGCTCAGGGACAATCACTAAGGAAACCAGGAATGTTAAACATGCAGAGTTAACTCTTCAAGGAAAGAAATACATACCATGTTTTCCACCCTGAAGGCTGGAAATGGATGTGGTCAATAGCCTGGTGACTTCCGTGCTATCTGTATAGCCAGACCAAATTTGGCTCCTTCAGACTCTTATCCCAATCAGTCTATAGTGCTAACTTCACCCAGGCCCTCATTGTATACTTTATTTACCTTGAGCCTGCTTTCTCAGGATACTTAAAATGTTACATACATGGATACTATTGCCAAAACCTCCTGTGAGCAATGTCAGATTTTATTATTATTATTATTTTTGGATTTTTGAGACAGGGTCTTTCTGTAGCTTTGGAGCCTGTCCTGGAACTCGCTCTGTAGACCAGGCTGGCCTCAAACTCATAAAGATCCTCCTGTCTCTGCCTCCCAAGTGCTGAAATTAAAGGCATGTGCTACCACTCCCTGGCTATGTCAGATTTCTGAATGAAGACTGGTAGCCTCAAATCTTATAGGTGACCTTCAAACCAACTACAGAATGTAATTTCAAAGGAGCTGGTGCTTTTAGTAAGTCAGGGGGTGTAGACAGAGTTTTCCTGTCCTGTAGTTTCTCTCAAATAAACACACGGAGGTTTATATTAATTATAAATGCTTGGTCAATAGCTTAGGCTTATTACTAACTAGCTTTTATATTTTAAGTTAACCCATTTTCCTTATTTAAACTCTTTCATGTGGTTGTACCTTTATTAACATGGCACATTCATCTGCTTCCTCTGTATCCGGCTGGCATCTTCATACTCTGCCTTCCTTCACCCCAGCATTCTTCTAGTCTGACTCTCCTGCCTAATTTTATTCTGTTCAGCTATTGGACAGTCAGATTCTTTATTAAACCAATCACAGCAACATATATTTACATAGTGTAAATGAATATCCCACGGCATTTCCCCCCTTTTGTCTAAATAAAAAAGGAAGGCTTCAACTTTAACATAGTAAAATTATATACAACAAAACAGCTATCAAGTAAGAATTACAGTTATAATCCAGTCCATTTGTATTTGACAAAACTAGAGAAAATACTCTTTTTTACCTATCTTATCTTGGTGAGTCTAAATTTACCTTTTAATAATAACTAAGAAAAGCTATAAGTCTAACTATCTAGTTTTCAACTCCATCAAAGATCCCAGAAGTGTGAAATGCTACCTAATTACAGGGACATCTGGCTGTCTGTACAGTCCCCCTAGGTTCTTCTGTAATGTTAGGACATCCATCTTTGACCAACAGGTCTAGTATATCTGACAAACATTTCTGAGAAGTAGGAGAGAGAGAGAGAGAGAGAGAGAGAGAGAGAGAGAGAGAGAGAGAGAATAGGCAGATAGGCAGAGTCAGGGAGACACCGTGTAGCTGTTGAAGAAGACAGAAAGAAACCTGGGAACCTTACCAGTAAACCATGAGCCTCATGGTAAAATATAAAATAATAGAAATGGGTTAATTTAAGATGTAAGAGCTAGCTAGAAATATGCTTAAGCTATTGGCCAAAGAGTACTGCAATAATATAATTTCTGTATGATTATTTCAGGTCTGAGTGGCAGGAAACAAACAAGCAGTCTCCATCTTCAAAATGGTGCCCATGGGCTGATTACATCCACATAAAACCCGAGAGAGCTTAAAAAGGAATTCTACACACACACAAACAACAACAACAACAAAAACAAAAAGAAAAACAAAGTTTAGCACAGCTTCGTAGCCGCATTTTTTTTTCAGATGGGCTCTGTTTGTTGGCGGTGAGCAGGGGCACCATGGCACCTTTAAGAGAGGTCTTTCTGACTCAACACTGGCAGCAAGGGCTGTGCAGCTTCTTTACAGAAGAGTTTCCTGGTTCGTGCTGGTTGCATGAACAGCTCTGGCTTTTTCAGGAAACTGAGCACTTAAATGGGGTCTGTGAGCAGCATATTACAAATTGCTTAATGGTGACAAAGACCTGCTGTGGCCCTAGAGCTAAGGCGGTGTGCATGGCTCTCAAGGGCAGTGAACATGCCTCTGCCATGTTGGACTGAATGGAGCCAACAGGCAGGGCCAAAGAGTTGGTCCTAGCCATGCCTGCTTAGCATTTAAAAGAAAAGAAATTGCTCCTGGTTAAAAAATAATTACAGATATGCAATAAAGACTGACTCAGACAAAAACAAACCTCTAAATGGGTCATAGTTTGTTGAAAAATGTATCTAGGCTTGGGAGAGAGAGGAAAAAGAGTATAGACAGTTATAATATAAAAGAGTATAGTCAGGGGCTGGAGAGATGGCTCAGCAGTTAAGAGCATTGTCTGCTCTTCCAAAGGTCCTGAGTTCAATTCCCAACAACCACATGGTGGCTTACAACCATCTGTAATGAGATCTGGTGCTCTCTTCTGGCCTGCAGGCATACATGTAGACAGAATATTATATACATAATAAATAAAAAATATTTTAAATAAAAGACTACAGTTAGTCATAGGTTAAAGGAATAAAGATAATAAAATAAATACTTAACTTATAAAATGTAATAGAGTAAGAAAAATAAGCCACATAAAGATGGAATATACACAGAGAGTCTGGATTATGTATATTATTATGCTTTCTTTGAATTTTTTGACTGTGAATCAGCTAAGTACAGAGAGATTTCATTGTATGGGCTGTTAAGCTAAACCAACATATATATTTTAAAGGTATCTTGACTTCAAAATTTGGGTCTAAGGATATGTTGCTTTGAAAAAGAGGTTCTGCTTTTGTTTTCACAGAGCTTAGAAAGCTGTGTGTTCCTTATGGTTTAATCAAACAAGACCCGCTGAAGCAATGGCTCAGATGGTCCAACATCCATGATGGCCTCAGGACTGCTGGGTGAGATGGACCTACCACACAGGATACCCATGAAAGACCTGGTTAACAGTGCCCCCAGTCAGCAGGAAATAGTCTAGAGAACAACGCCCAAATTCCCTAAATGGTTGTGTATAAACATTTGTTTACATTTAAAGGGGAATATGATATAGAGATGAATACTTTGCATTGGTATGGATCTTGGTTGATTGATACAAGTTTAAGGTCAATTTTGTTATATGTATATTTCTGCTCCTGATTAAGGTGTTTGTGCAGCTCATAAAAATGTAATGTGTAATTAAGAAATACAGGTTAATAGAATGTCATCTATAATAGTCAAACTATAGTTAAGTTAGTTAGGTTTTCTCAGTATACAGTGATAGATTTCAGATAGATAGGTATTCTTCAAATCTTTCAAGGTTGTACAGACTATGACATTTAAAATGTTTTAAGAACTTAGGACTTTTCTGAACAATGAGACACATCTGCTCCTGGCAGTACCAATTTACTTCAAGAGGATAATGAACATCGAAGAGGCTCCTTATGGAGTTTGTTAGTCATTTGGGCAAGAAACTGCTCTTTCCTGGACTGCTTGATGGTATGCTGTATGAACTGGACATGCGGGAACTACAGAAAAATGACTGCCGAACTTGCCTAAAGGTGAGACAGTCTTTCAGGGCTCCTGCTTCATGAAAGAGTCTGGTAGACATTCTGCAGGACACAGAAGAAAGTGACTGACAAACTGCCAATATGGGTGGAACTGTCTTTGAAATTTCTAGCTTCATGGAAAAGTCTGCTGGATGCTATGGGCCCGTAGTCTGAAGATGGATGCCCCAATGTTACAGAAGAACTCTGGGTGACTGTCCAGGCAGCGAGATGTCTCTGTCAATTCTAGAGTTTTGGAAGTTGCTTACAATGTACTTTCTGTTAACTTAGGTAATATTATGTCCTTCTGGGGTCTCTGATGGTATTGAAAAATAGAAAGTTATAATTATAGTTTTATTTAGCTATAATAAAAAGATAAAATATTGTAACTAATTCTTGCTTGATACTTATTTTGTTATATATAAGTTTACTATGTTAAAATTAAAATCTTTCTTTTTATTTAGACAGAAAAGGGGATGGGATTCCCTTCTGTATGCTGTGAATATGTTTTATTATCATTGTTTAATGAAGAAGCTTCTTTGGCCTGTGGCAGGGCTAGAGCTAGGCAGGAAAGCTAAACTGAATGCTGGGAGAAAGTAGGTGGAGTCAGAGAGATGCCATGTAGTTGCTGAAGGAGACAGATACCCTGGAACCTTACTGGTAAATCATGAGTCTCTTGGAAATATATAGAATAATAGAAATGGCTTAATTTAAGATGTAAAAGTTAGATAACAAAAAGCCTAAGCTAATAGGCCAAGCAGTGTTGCAATTAATACAGTTTCTGTGTTATTATTTCTGGTCTGGGTGGCCGGGAAATGAATGAGCAGCCTTTGTGCTACACATCTATTTTCATTGGTGTTTGGTCCCCTTGCTCTGAAAATACATAAACTTTTAAATGTAACATACATATCTGCATTAATACAAATATAGACTGTGCATTGTACATAAGTCAAGCCAAAGGTGATTTTTTTTTTGCTATGTGTTTGAGTAGGTTAAATATACATCACGTGTCTTGTAGCTCTTTTAGGTTTATTTCTTTATTTTTGTAGCCAGGATTTTCAGGAGTTCTTCCTTGATCAAACCTGATTTTCTCTAACCTGATTTGAATCAAGGTCATCCTCCCCTGGAAAGGGAGTTCAAGGCTAGAAGAAGCTACAATAAGCCCTCACACATTCACAACCTCCACGACCAAAGAAATGATGTTATAAATTTTGTCACGTACCAGGATGAGGTGAACAATAAAGAACTCTGCTGGATGTGGTGGCTCTGGCCTGTAATTCCCACAGAAGGGAGGCAGGTATAGGATTACAGCAAGTTCAAGGCTAGTTTGGGCTATATATCGAGTCCCAGGACAGTTAGATTTACATAGTAAAACCATGTGTTAAAGAGCTGGGTAGTGGTGGTGCAGAGGCAGACAGATTTCTGTGAGTTCGAGGCCAGCCTGTCTACAAGAGCTAGTTCAAGAACAGACTCCAAAGCTACAGAGAAACCCTATCACGAAAAACTAAAGATCTGTCTCGTCTACAGAGAGAGTTCCAGGACAGCCAGGGCCACAGAGAAAAACTCTGTCTCAAAAACAAACAAACAAACAAACAAAAAAACAAAACAAAACATCCACCCCACAAAACCCACAAAAACCCAGACTGTGTGTTATGGTCTGAGAGAGCCCCAAATAAGACCAATAGCCACATATGCAATAACAAGAATACTTTCTTAATTCCAACGTTGGGGTGGCACTTGGCGACCACTTAAAATGGTTACAAGCTCCTTTTAAGGGAAGTTAGGGGAATTCCAGTGAGGAGGGATTGATCTGGGGCTGATTCATGGGAGAAAGATTAGTACTGGGACCTTCCAGAGGCAGAGTGGGGAAAGCCATCTTTAGTTATCAGGAGACTGGGGACACCTCGTAAGCCAGCAAAGGGGCTTTGGGGGCCTTCTGAGCCAGCAGAAGGCTGTGGTTTCTCTGAGGACCGTCTGTTTAGGTCTGTCCCATTTTAGGGACCCGAAACTCAGGCTTAGATTTCTGTCAGGCTACTAGGAGAGCTTAGTCTGCGGTTGCGCATGCCTTTAATCACAGTACTCGGGAGGTAGAGGTAGGTGGATCTCAGTGCAGCCTGGTCTACAAAGAGAGTTCCAGGACAGTCAGGGCTGTTACATAGAGAAACCCTGTCTAGAAAAACCAACCAACAAAAAACTTTAAAAAAAAAAAAAAAGGTGATTTGTTCAGGGCCATACACTTGTGTTACTCACAAGCGGCTTAGTGTAGCTTTTACCGAACTAACAGTAATCACAACCTGAGCAACAGGAATCTTAAATAAAACTCTCAAGGATCCGGAACGGATATCTTGTGTTCTCAGCAAAATACCTATTAACCTGGAGCAGGTCGCTGACTACGCAGCAGTGCTCTGTGGGGCTTGTAGTTTTCTCAGTCGGAGACAGGGGCGCATTGCATGGCGGGAGATAGAGTCCTTTAAGGAAGACCAGCCCCGGAAGTCCTGCGGCGCAGGCGCACTGCACTCTTCGTAAGCGCGGGAGTATCGGTTTGCGGGCAGGGCTGTATTCGCTGGCTTGGTTTCCTGGGTGCGTTTGGCCTTTTGTGCTGCTATGGCTTTCAGCGTGGAGGTAGCGGGCGACCGGAGCGGAGGGGCTACCGTCCCCGCGGGCTGCCTGTAGGCGGGGTGCAAGGGTCCTCAGGGTCGCCGCGGCCTTCGCCTTCCTCCGTCGCCCGAGTCGCAGTGCCCACCGGGAGAATGGATTCGGCTTTCGAGAAGCGTCACCTCTGGATGTACCTGCAGGCGCTGGGCTTGGATCCGAGCTGGGTCGCCGCCGTGGGCGGGAAGATGTTGTCTCAAGCGCACCTCGGAGAGTAAGGAGACCCGGCCGTGGCTCGGTCCCGGGTGGCCGGTCACTGGCGGCAGAGCTCCGCGGCTGCCGGCCTGTGGCGGCCAGGGGTGCGGGGAACGCCTTAGGGTTGTCCTGCACGGCCTTTATGGGCTGCAGCTGGAGGGAAGCGCGGGGGAATTAGCATGCAGCGCCTTTTAAGTAGTTAGCTGTGGGTTTAACTTCGAATCGAGGAACCAAACAGTGTTACAGCTAGTAAAAAAAAAAAAAAAAGTGGCATAGTATTAAGATGAAAATCAGAGGACGCCACCCTCTCTTTTGCCGCTTCTTTTATTGTGACTCAAAAGGAAATATTTTGTTTCTATTTGTGTTCTCTAGACCTGGGCTTCTTAGACTTCTGATTTCAGACCCTTTTTCCTCTTTGGAATTTGTTTTTTAATGATTTCTTTTTATTTATTTTAGCTGCATTGGTGTTTTGCTTGCATATATGTCTATGCGAAGGAGTCAGATCCCCTGCCACTGGAATTAGACAGTTGTGAGCTGTCTTGTGGGTGCTGAGAATTGAACCAGGGTCTTGGAAGTTTATTTAGGTGTCGATGTGCCGTGTTTTAATAAAATTCCAGACGGTTACACAGAGACATAGACCGCATTTTTTAACATCAAGCATTCTGTCAAAGGTGTTGATACTTAATCAGTAATCCATAATCCCAATGCTTGGGAGGCAGAATTGCTACAGGGTCGGGGCCGGCCTCCAATTCTAGACCAGCCATGACTACGTAGTGAGGCTTTGCCCCGACACTCGAGTCTCAACATTAGTCCGAAGACAGGCTATTTTTGATACTTAACACCCTGCCTGAGGCGTGATAGGAGGGATTCCGTTATGAAACTCTCGTGCCGCAGTAAAAGCAGGGAACTTGATAGTAAAAACATGGCCATTACAACATGCGGTAGTCTTGAGTCTGCCACGATGTTTCAGGTAGCTCTTGGGGCTGAGTGGTGGCATGCACAGCCCAGAGTGCGTGCGTGTTGTTTAGAGCCAAGGCCGTGGTGGTATTGTGTGGTGCATCATGGGCAGACACCACAGAAACTTCCTATTACCAGATGCATGTTCAGAAACATACTGTTCCATTTTTCAGGACCCTCACATTCATCTTTGCTTCCTTAATATATAGGGTTTTGCAACTTGAAGTTTCCAGAAACAGACTTGGAGGCAGTTGCGTTATGTTTCTCACCAAGGGCAAGAAGAACTTGGGATACCTTGGTTATCTTCCGTAGCCCCCATCTATCTGTTTTGTTTCTTTTTTCGAGACAGGTTCTTACTTTATAAATGTAGCTCTGGCTATCCTGGAATTCACTATATAATAAGAAGACCAGGCTGGCCTCAAAACTCACAATTATTCTGTCTCCTCAGCGCTGTGATTAAAGGTGTAAGCCCCTACACCCAGTTTGTTTTTTGAGACAGTGCCTTACTCTGCCCAGCTGGCCTTGTGCTTGTGATTATCCTCTTGTTTCTAGGTCTCCTGGGAGAGGAGTCAGAGAGACCGCCTGCCTCTGTCTCCCGAGTGCTGGAATTTGGAGGCGTTGTTTTCTCAGTCTTTAAATATATGTGTTTATGTGTGGAGTCAGTTCTCTCCTGCCACCGTGTGGGTCCCAGGGCTAGAACTCAGGTAGTCAGGCTTGGTGGCAAGCACCTTTCCCTGCCGAGCCACCTAAACAAAGCACTACATATGCTAACAGTAGTAACTCCTAAACAGCCAAATCAAATCAAACCTAATTACAACTTTGAGGGCTAATGTTGTGTCACATTTACTTAAAAACAATAAATTTTATTCACATATACGGCAAACTTTGTTTGTTATTCTATGAATTTGTAGTTTGTGTGGGCATATATTTGTGTAACCACTGTTCTTATAAATTTGAACATACTGAGCTAACCTAGTTGTTCTAGTCCAAGGTGTTTGTCTCAAAGACTTCATTTTGAAAGTCTCGTGAGTTTTGTTAGCGAGTGGAATAAAGGGGAAGTAGAGTTGCATAATTATCCCCGTTTGAATAAATTGACAGGTGGAGGTGATACATGTGTTCATCTTACAGCTACTTGTTGAGTGCAGTGTCCCACTGGGATATTTTTGGGAAGGGGCATTTTTTTTAAGCGTCTCTAGATTGAAGTTTTGTATGTAAAACGAGGACAGTCAAATTATTGAACTAATACAGCTTAAGAAAATAGTATAGTACTTCGAAGAATTCAGGATAAATTGCTCCATGTAAAAGTGATAAAATAGGGCTGGAGAGATGGCTCAGAGGTTAAGAGCATTGCCTGCTCTTCCAAAGGTCCTGAGTTCAATTCCCAGCAACCATATGGTGGCTCACAACCATCTGTAATGGGATCTGGTGCCCTCTTCTGGCCTGCAGGCATACACACTGACAGAATATTGTATTCATAATAAATAAATAAATATTTTTTAAAAAAAGTGATAAAATAATGTCTGACAAATACCAAGTTCTCAAAAATGTTAGCTGCTGTTATGCTACTTAGTAAAGTCAGTCAGTGCTATCTTCATCATGTCAGGGCGTATTCTCTTCCTATTGATCAGCTTTTCTGTCCCTTTATGTTTAATGGTTCATAGCAGTAAAGCAAGTGCTAGTTTTCTATTTGGATATCTGTTTTTATAATCTGAAAATAAAAGCTTGTTTTTACTTTTCCAGACAGGGTTTCTCTATGTAACAGTCCTAGCTGTCCTGGAACTCTCTGTGTAGATCAGCCTAGCCTTGAACTCACAGAGGTCCTCTTGCCTCTGCTTCCCAAGTGTTGTTTTTTTTTAAAAATATTTGTTTATTAAATATAGAATATTCTGTCAGTGTGTATGTCTGCAGGCCAGAAGAGGGCACCAGATCCCATTACAGATGGTTGTGAGCACATGTGGTTGCTGGGAATTGAACTCAGGACCTTTGAAAGAGCAGGCAATGTTCTTAACCTCTGAGCCATCTCACCAGCCCCCAAGTGTTGGTTTTAAAGGTGTGCGCCACCACCGCCTGGCTGTATGTTTTTTCTTAATGGAGTATAAAGTGTACCTAAAAGAGAAAAATTAATTCGCATTGACCTCCTGAAGAGAACGAACAATACCAGTTTGAGTGCAATGCTTAGTCAGTTTGATGCTGCATAGCTTTATTAATCGTTTATCTTTGCTTCTTTCATTTTAAACCACAGGAACATGTTTGACAAACTGAACCGTGACGCCTTTCATGTAGTTTCTTATTTTTTGTTTCAAACACTGAATGAGTCTCTTGCCAAAGACGTTTTCAGGTAGGAAAAATTATTTTGTTTTCTCTTTTAGTCATTCTCAGATTTGAAAATAGACTTCCAACTTTGGCCATTATCTTGTTTTAAATAAATGTGATAAAATTCTGGTGTGAGCCTTAGAAATGTAGTACTTAACCTTTTTATAGCTGAGTGAGGATTTGGGGGGTGCGTGCGCTTATATTAAAAGTTGCATATTTCATAAATATAGATTTTGTTCTTAACATTTGTTTCTGCTGTTTTTAATGCTCTTCTTCTGATGGGAGGAGTGAGACAGGGTCTCACTTTGTCACTCTGGCTAGCTTGGAATTCACTGTATACTGTGTAGCCCTGGCTGTCCTGAAACTCACTCTAGACCAGGCTGGAGTTAATTAATTGGAGTGATTAATCTCTTAATCACAGAGATCTGCCTGTCTCTGCCTCCCAGTGCTGGGATTAAAGACGTGTGCCACCATGCCTGGCTGAAGCCTTTTAATCCTATCATATGTGAACCTGTGGGGGGTCATTCTTATTTCAGCTACCACTAGGGGTTTCAAATAAAAATAATTTTTTATTCTGTTTTGTTTCCCCCGATTAAAAACTTTGGTGTAAAACACGAAGTTCTGAAAACTTCTGTTTTAGAACATGTAGAGACAGATATAAATGTCATTCCTGACCCCACTAAGCCCAGAACATCACTGCTAACTTTCTAGCCTTTTAGTCCTGTTTCCTGTACATGTTCTAGTTTTTTCTTTTCTTTTGTACTAGGGATAGAGTTTGCAACCCTGTGCTAGGCATGCACTCTCCTACTGAGTTATAACCTCAGCATCGGCTTCCTCCTGTGAATAGAAAACATGTTGTAAAAGTACAAACAGCTTGATTCTTTTTTAGGACTCTTTTTTTGTTATGTCTCCCCCCCCCCCCCCCCCGACAGGGTTTCTCTGTGGCTTTAGAGCCTGTCCTGGAACTAGCTCTTGTTGACCAGGCTGGCCTTGAACTCACAAAGATCCACCTGCCTCTGCCTCCTGAGTGCTGGGATTACCATGGCCCAGCTTTTTTGGGACTCTTTA
Source organism: Myodes glareolus (assembly GCF_982192425.1). Lineage (NCBI taxonomy): Eukaryota > Metazoa > Chordata > Mammalia > Rodentia > Cricetidae > Myodes > Myodes glareolus. The sequence goes on from NC_142028.1 coordinate 104,511,780, forward strand.
TGTAGCCCTGGTTGCCCTCGTACTCCCAGAGATCCTCCTGCTTCTGCCTCCCTTCTGCAGGCATTAAGGGCATACACTACCACACTGGATAAAAGCTTGATTCTTTAAATAAGTATTTATGTCCCAATACATACTTGGGTAAAAAAGATTATTGAAGGAGTACTAGGTAAATTGTAAAGTTACTATTTTTTTCTTTTTAATGAATAGGAACTCACTATTATTCCTGGCTGGCTGATACTCTAGATTTTAACTCACAGAGCTCCTCAATTCTAGGATTAAAGGCTTGCACCAAGACTGGCTTATTTTTTGGTAAATTTCTATAATATGTAGTTATTTATAATAAACTGAACTCAGCCTACAAATATTGACCTAAGAAAAAAAGAACTATTTTCTCAGTATTTTTAGTTGAGTCAAAGAACACTAGTTTAATTAATTTTGCTTTAATGTTTCTACTGTGGGGAATAATTTTCATGTCTTTTAAATTTTGCTAAGTTTGATTTTTGGGAGGGTTCATTCGTCTACTGCTTTTTTGTTTTTAAGAGATTGCTGGCCTCCATTTGACCAAAAATATGACGTGGAGTTCCGGAAACATTGCTGTGAATGGTTAAAAGAAATTTCTGTAAGTATTTTCTTTGTAAGATAGGAGATGCAGTCTTGAAGGTTCAGATGTGCCTGCAACTCCAGTGCTTGAGAGGCAGGAGGCGCCATCAAAGTTCAAGGCCAGCCTGGGTCTTTGTGGTGGGTACCAGGCTAGCCATGGTGACATGGTGAGACTGCCTTACAAAAATAAGCAATAAAATAACCACAACAAAAATCCCTTAAGGCTGAGGATATAGCTCAGCAGGTCACTTTCCTAGCATGTGTAAGTCCTCTGTTTCCTCAGCGGCACTGTAACAAACCATCTAAACCAAACCAAGAACAACAAAACAGGCTGCTTAATTACATTATTTTTTTTGTAAAAATGAAACCTGTGTGTGTGTGTCTGTATAGGTCAGAGGTTGATTTTGGATTGTCTAACTTAATCGTTTATTTTTATTTATTGAAACTGGATATCTTTCCTGTCTCTTTTTCTCTCCCCGCCTTTTCTCTCTCTCTCTTTTTTTTATGGGGTGGGGTGTCTTTGTGTAGTGCAGGCTGATGAAGAACTTACTCTTTAGACCAGACTGGCCTTGAACTTAAAGATCTGCCTCCCTCTGCCTTCCAGGTACTAGAATTAAAGATGTGTGCCACCATTCCTGGCCAAAGCTGGTTCTCTTGCTCAGCATGGAGCTTGTCCCTTACTGTTGGTCTTGCTGGCCAGCTTGCCACTGTAAATCATGTTTCTGTTCTTCCAGAGTTCTGAGATTACAGACATATGCTATAGTCTGGCTTCTTTTTTCATTCTGGGAGTTTTATCTACTGAGCTATCTCCCTAAACCCCAAAGTGAAAGATTTTATTGTGTAACTCTGGCTGGCTTGGAACTATGTAGCTGGTCTTAAGCTCATAGAGTGCTCTGGTTAAAGCTCTGGGTGCTCAGGTTAAAGGCCTTTATTTCTCTCCCTACCTAGCACTGGGGTTATGTGTGTAACACTGTACCCGACTTTTTCAGGTTTCCAAAATGGTAGGTAGGAGAGTGGGTTGGAGTACTTATGTTCTCTCTACCCCCCCCCCCTTTTTGGTGTTTTGAGGCAGGGTTTCTCTGTAACAGCCGTGGCTGTCCTAGAACTAGCTTTTGTAGACCAGGTGGGCCTTGAACTCACAAAGATCCACCTGTTTCTGTCTTCCGAGTATTGGAATTAAAGGTGTGCACTATCACCACCCGACTGCTTTGTTTTCTGACTTTTCTCTGTTCCACTATGGAAATTGATCTTTTTAAGCCACTATACCATGAAGTGGGTGTGTTGATGGTTTACTGTCCTACTGTGAGGAACTCATGTGACCCACTGCAAGATTATCACACACCTTAAAAAAAAATAGAGTGATGGGGCTGGAGGAATGGCTCAGTGGTTAAGAGAACCCAGTGGTTCCAGAGAACACAGGTTCAATTACATGGCAGATCACAAGCCCCAGTTCCAGTAAGCTGCAGTTCTAGGGTATCTGATGCCCACTTCTGACCTTAGCTCCCCGTGAATGTACTTAGTATACGGACATACATGCAGGCAAAATACCCAGACATAATAAAATTTACAAAAATAGTGATTAAAAATGTGACAGTTATTGTTGGTTGAATTGTCTCATGTCTTTTCTTAGGCTGAATATGGAAGAAGTTTTCCTCAGGTTGTTGGCTCACTGTTTCTTTCTCCTGGTGGTCCTAAGTTTATTCATCTGATGTATCATTTTGCAAGATATGTTGCAATCAAATATATTAAAATACAATCAAATGGTAAGTTTACTTATACTTTTCTTTATTCTTGAATTATTATTGTTCATAATTTTAAAATCAAGATCAAATTAAACCATTTGCCTGAAAAAGCAAATGGTTAGTTAATATTTTACTCATCTATGGTTGGAAACTTTATATAATGAACTTGTTAATATTTGTGTTACTTTATTATGTTCTGGTGCAGGGGTTGGGGCACGTTTTCCATAGGAAAGCTAGATAAGTATTTTAGGTTTTATGGACCACTTAATATTGTTCTGTTTTTACAACCCTTTAGAAATACAGGGACTGCCAGCGTGGTAGCACATGCGTATAATCCTAGCACTTGGAGGTGGAGGCAGGTTGAACAGACATGTAAGCTAACCTGTGCTAAATAGTAAGTTCCAGGCAAACCTGCACTACCTAGTGAGAACCTGCCTTTTAAAATATTGTAGAAATCCATTCTTAGCTTGCTTGGCTTAAAGATAACCATTGAGACAAATCAGGCCTCTAATCCAGTGTGCTGAATATTGTTAGCAGTTTAGTTCAGTTACTGGCATTGGCTGATAATTTCTATTTCAAAATTTTTTGATTCATTAGCTCATAAAAATCAAATAAATGATTTCTTAGAACTAATAAAAATGATTAGTATTTGTAGTTTATTAACTATGGTGCTGTTTTATTTTGATCATAAAGTATGGACAGGTATAAGGCAAAAGTGTTGAAGTGTTAAATCCTGCCTGTCTTCTGGTTTCTGACATGACTCATTTTGAATAGTCATTTAGTACACTCTATTAAAAATCAGAATATGAGAGCTCACCCTGTTTTTTTAAACTTTGATGTTCTCTCTCTCTCTCTCTCTGTTGGTTTTTTTTTCTTTTCTTTTCTTTTTTTTTTTTGGTGATACGACCTCTCTACCTAACTCTGGCTGTCATGGAACTCACTGTAGATCAGGCTGGCCTCAAACTCCTAAGTGCTGGGACTAGTGTGTATGACCAGGCTTAGCAATTTTGATGTTTTCAGTTGTATAGACAACAGTGTAATCAGTAATACAAGCAAATATTCTTTCTTCTTCCCTTCTTTTCTAGTCTTTATCTCACTTCTACTGGGATTACAGACATGTGTTACTTGGACCAGCAATTTTTTTTGTTGTTTTAAAAAAAAAGAAAATCAAACCAGACTGGAGAGATGGCTCAGCTGTTAAAGGCTAGACTAACAATCCAATATATAAATATATCATATATGGACAAGCAGTCATGTGCACACACACCCATACACCTAAATAATAAATAGATCTAGGAATGGTGATTTATGCCTGTCATCTAAATTCTAGAAGACTGAGGCAGGAGGATTTCAAGTTGAGGGCCAACTTGGGCTGCATAGTGAGTTTAGGCCTTCTTCATGGGTTACATGGGAGACCAAGTTTGGTGTGCTAACACTTGGGAGACTGAGCCAGTAATATTGCTAGTTTGAGGTCAACCTGGGGCTACAATGTAAATTCCAGGCCAGTTTGGGCTCATAGTGAGAGTGTCTAAAAAACACTATCCAAACCAAATAAAAAATGAGCGAAGCTCATAAATGTGACTATAGCCCTGGTTTTGGATTTTTTTTCCACTTGGAAATCATTGGGTGTCAGTTGATAGACCTTTCTTGTTTCTTTTTTAGAACTCCTTTTTATTAAACTGAACAAATCACCCTAATTTGTTTACGTAACCTACAGCTGAGAAACATTTGGCTAACCTTATAAGAACAGTGCTACGACCCAAACTTTATGTGTGTGCATTTACTGCTCTTTCCAGGTATGATGTTTTCAAACATCCATGAGCATGCTCTATAAATATTTATATATTTTAAATCTAATGCAATATTAGCATTGTGCCTCTTTTTCTGCAAATAGGTGATTTATCCAATTATATGTAATGCAAGCTGTTTTATATAAAATATGTATGTTTGGATTTTTCATTGTTTTGTTTGGAATAACCCTGGCTGACCTTAGTCTTGCTCTGTGGCCAAGACTGGCCTTGATCTCCTGATCTCCTCCTACCTCCCAAGTACCAGGATCATAGATGTGTACCACCATACTCAGCTAAGTATTTGGGTTTAATAAGAATTTATTTTTTATTTGGGTTTCTGAATATAACTTCTGATTTAAAGTAGTTTTAGTCAAGATTTTAAATGTCTAGGTGACTTCTGAATCCAGTGAACTAATTCTCTTTAAATAATTAGACATTGTGGAGGTTTCTGCGCAGCTTGCTGGGATGTGGATATGTTGTGCTTTTTTGTTTGTTTGTTTGTTTTTCCAAGACAGGGTTTCCCCGTGTAACAGTCCTGGCTGTCCTGCCTGGAGCTCACTTTGTAGTCCAGGTTGGCCTTGAGTCCACAGAGAGCCGCCTGCCTCTGCCTCCTGAGTGCTGGGATTAAAGGCGTGCACCACCACCTTCCACCTGGTAAATTTTAAGTGCAGTGTAGAGACCCTATTTGGGAGAATATCCTTATTTTTTATTATTGATCTGTCTTTACAGTAGGTTTTATAGATAAAAGCCTGACCTCTGATATGTTTGTATGGATTCTTCCTCATTGATCAACAGTAGCAAAGTGAAAAGTTGCTTACAAAATGGCACAGGTTTATTTTATTTTTTTCTCTCGTTTGTTTTACTGAAAAAACAAGCTCATGGTGATGTTGTTTGCAATCTTGTCTTCCTTATAGATTCTCTGCGTTTTGCAGAAACATTTAATGCAAAGCAACAGGATATGTACAAGTGCATTGCCAGATGCCACGTAGCACGTAACAGATTTTTACAAATTTTGCGAAGAGAACATTATGTTACCCAAAAATTCCAGGAAAATGCACAGTAAGTCATATTTTAAAGTTAGTAAATAGTTTTCTTTTTTAAAAAAAATACCAATATAAACAAGCCTAGACATGATCTATGCCTACTTCAAATTCTTGGTTTCTAATATTGCATTTTAGTTACACAATTTTTGAAATTATTTTTACTTTATGTGTTTGGCTGCTTTGCTTGCATGTATGTCTGTACATCACATGTACCTGCTGCCCACAGAGGCCAGAAGAGGGAGTTATAGACAGTTCTGAGTCACTATGTGGGTGCGGAGCCACTATGTGGGTGCTAGGAGTTGAACCAGAGTCCTTGAAGGGCTGCAAGTGTTCTCATTTGCTTAGCCATCTCTTTGGTCATGGAGTTGTAGTTTTAAGTTCTAATTGTGCTATTCATTCTGTAAATTTTTCCATGTTTCTGTTCTGTGTTTAATGTTTATTTCATAGTTTGAATAGATATTTTGTACCTCCCAGCAAGTACTCCATATTAGTCATTTTATAGCACATTCATTCATTCATTCATTCATTCATTCATTGTTACTTGAGCCTTGCCATATAGACTGTGTTTCTTGCCATATGAGCTGTGTTTCTCTTCTACATCTGAGGATTGACGTGTGGCATACTCTAGTTTATAGTATTTATTTACTGTATGTGTGTTTATCTGTTCAACAAATTCTTTTTTCTGTGCACTGGTGCCACAGCATGAAATGAGACAGGCAAGACTGTCACGGAATAGTTTGTCTTTTTACTTTTACATGTAAAAATAAACATGTATTGTTTGTATACTCTATATTGTGCAAGTGGAAGTCAGAGGACAACTTTTGAGTTGAGTCTCACCTTCTGCTGTATGGTTTTGGGGATGGAACGCAGGATGTCAGGCTTGGAGTCAAGTGCTTTTCCCATTGAATCATCTTGCCGGTCTCTTTAGTTTTTATTTTTAAAACATTGCAGTAAAGATAAGAATAAAGAAAGCAAACAAGTGGCTCATACCAGTTCATTACAGTGGAAATGTTCTTTTCTGTTTTTTTTCTTGCAGTTTGTCTATTAAGCAGATGCGAAATTTGAGATCAGAATACATGACCCTACAAAATCAAATTAAAAGGCAAGTGACTTTTAGAGCCGGAATTTATCTCACACAGAGTTTAGATCTTGAATTATGAATGATAAACTACTAAAAATAGAAATAGAGTAAATGTCATTAGCCAGTTGATGTTAGAACTAGAGCATGGTTTTTCCCTCTCACTTTAATAAAGTTCTTAAAAATTACTGCTTTGAACTTGAGTTCTTTTGTTTTTGAGACATAATCTGTCAATGTATGTAGCTGTGTCTGCTCTGGGACTATATATAGATCAGGCTAGCTTTGAACTCAGATCTGTCTGCCTCTGCCTACGAGCATTAGGATTACAGGGGTGTACCACCACACCCAGCTGAGAGCTTCGTTATTATTGTTGTTGTTATTTTTAACTGAAATACCTGTTTGTAGATTTGCAGACCAGTTTTTTTGGATGTGAAATTACCATGTCAATTTTTTAATGAGTAATTTGTTTGTTTAATTTTTTTATTAGAATGAATCCTTGTGATGACCAGAGTAATATACAAGAGAAAATTCAAAAGGTGAGATACATTTTTTTAAATAGCAGAGAGTATGTTTACTGTGAAAGTTTCTATAGGGCATTAATGTTAGCATTTTTCTAGATCAGTGTGTTTCAGAGACCTGACAGTGTAATTCCAAATGAGAAGCAGCAACAGAGGACATCTATAACAACTTCAGTTTTGTTTAAAAATATAATTTATGTATATACTTATCCACACATGGGGAGATAACAATGTTAATAATAGGGCATTGGTGAAAAGGTTTTGTTTTCTGTGTTCTAAGTTTTCTGTAATGAACCTTTAGCATATGAAGGCAAAATGTTACTTTAAAAAGAGCAGGAGACATGGCTCAGTGGCTGCTCTTCTGGAGGACCCAGGTTTGGTTTCTGGCACCCATATAGCCTCTCAGTCACCTGTAACTCCTGGGAGATCTGATGTCCTTTTCTGGCTTTAACTAGCAGTGGGTGGATCTGGCACACACACACACACACACACATATGTGCAGGCAGAACATCAGACACATAAAATAATAATAATAATAAAATGTTAAAAAGCAGGAAATTTGTTATTTTAAAAAACATCTCATTGCTTTCAAAAGAAACTAAGTTCATAATGTCTACACTTACCTTCACTCTGAAAAGAATGGGAGTGTTTCTCATTTGCTTTTGTGAGATTTTTTTCTCATTGAATCCTGCTTATTTACTTCATCTTTTATTTCTCTCTCTCATTTTGAGACAGGGTCTGGATACATATCCCTGGCTGTCTTGGAAGTCAGTCCAGCTAGCCTAGATCTCACAGAGCTCTGTCTGCCTCGCCATTGAGTGGTTGGCTTAAAGGTGTGTGCAACCACCACATACAGCATTTATTTTCCTCCTTTTTGAGCTTGCCATATGTAATACAATTTTTGAATGGTAGTATAAAGATTTCTTAGGTTTGTTTGAAAATTAAATTAGCTATATTTTCCCTAAGAAATTCTTTAAGTCAGCCCTGGTGGCACAAGTCTTTAATCCTAGCACTCGGGAAGCAGAGGCAAGCTGATCTCTTGAGTTGAAGGCATGGTCTAATCTGGTTCTTTGCCAGCCAAAGTTACGTAGTGAGAACCTGTCTCAAGTCCCTTCCTCCCAAAAAACATTTTTCAAGCCCCTTTGGAGATAATATCAGTGCTTTAAATGGTTAGAATGCCATCACTTAATTTTCTTTTCAGCTGTATTTCCTATTGTTAGAAGGGGGTGAACAAATACTTATGCCAGCATTTTCTTATAGTACATATATGTTATTTGTTTGTTTGTTTATTATGTGTGCATTGTTCTGTCTGCATGTATGTACCAGATCTCATTAAGATGGTTGTGAGCCACCATGTGTGTGCTGGGAATTGAACTTGGGATATCTGTAAGAGCAACTCTTAACCTCTGAGCCATCTCTCCAACCTCCTATAGTACATATATGTTATGTGTGGATTTCTTATTTTGTTTTGTTTTCAAAGGTTCGGTCTTTGTGGACTTTAGTGAATGAGACACTCCTGTTTTTGGAAAAGGAGAGAGAAGTTGTTAGTTCACTCTTCAGTGTTGATAACCAATGTGTTTTGGATGGAACTAATGTTACAGTTGATATATCAAGACTCTTACTTGACAGAATCGAGGAGCAGATGTGTCAGGTAAACTTTGCTGTTAAGGAAATGTGTTAGAACAGTGTCACTGCTTTTTATATTTCCTGTCAACTCTGCTTTCCCACTGCTTCCAGCATTTGTGTTCTTTATCATCTCTAGTGAAGCCTTCGTAGAGGTCCTGTCAAAGGTATGTGTATTTGGATCCATTGCTTTCGTTATCTCTTCATTGTACAGTTTTGTGTAGCATGGAGAGCTTAAGATTGCTTAGTATGAAGATAGTACTGTTTTGTTCTTTACATTTGTATTTACACACACACACACACACACACACACACACACACACACACACACACACACATTCACACATGTGTGTATTTGGTGGTCAGAGGACCACCAAATGGTGAGTCTATTCTCTTCTTCGTTTGTGTCCTGAGGTCGAACTCAGCTTGACTGTATTGGTGTCAATGTCTTTATCCCCTGAGCCATTTCAACTCCCTCTGAATTAATTCTTTATAAATTTCCCCCTTCCTCAGCCTCATTAGTGCTGGGATTGTAGGCCCCACCAAGCCCAGCTCTCTTTGTGGTTTTTGTTGTTGTTTTAAGATGGGATCTGCTATGTAGTTCTGGTAGACTACATTTGTAGACCTGGTCTGTCTCTGTCTTCCAAGTGCTGGGGTTAAAGGTGTGCATCACCATGCTTGGTTTCCAGGTGACCTTTTATAAAGTCTGTATGCTCTGTCTTTTTCTTTTTTTTTCTCTTAAACTCATCTATATTTATCTTTAAGCAGAATGTGATTTGGGCACTCTCTTTTCATTCACAAGCTTTGCTGAGTCTTAGGAAGGGTTTTGTTCTTCAGTAATTTGGAAAACAAGCCATGGGGAAAATTTGTGGTAGGTTCTCTTTGTAGTCCTACCTATCCTGGAACTTGCTATGTAGACCATGCTGGCCTCAAACTCCATCTGCCTGCCTTTGTTTGACTCCTGAGTGCTGGGATTAAAGGTGTGCACCACCATGCCTGGCCTTCCCCATACACACACACAGTTTTCTTTCTGTCACTACAGGATTACCTACATGCCATGACTTCAACAGCTTCCTTCCTATCAATAATTTTGTATTTATAATCTTTCTTCTTTAGCCAAAGTACCAACCATCTACTATCTATGTATTTCTGTCTTTATATGGAGCATTTTAATTGTATGACTTACTTATTTTTTCCTTCGTAAGTACAGTTTATTTAGTATCTACCACCTACTTGGTATTGATTGTAGTATATAGAAGTTATATGGATAAAATATTTTGTGAAGAGATTTCACTTTGGGTGCAATATATGTGCATCAAACTCATAGTATGTAACACTCTGGCTGTATAAATTCAAATTTCTATAGGGTGTAGGCAGGTATCAGAAAAGACATTAAGGTCGGGTAGTGGTGGCGCACGCCTTTAATCCCAGCACTTAGGAGGCAGAGGCAGGTGGATCTCTGTAAGTTCGAGACCAGCCTGGTCTACAAGAGCGAGTTTCAGGACAGGCACCAAAGCTACAGAGAAACCCTGTTTTAAAAAACAAAACAAAAAAAGAAAAGACATTATGTTTAAGAATACAGATAAGGCAGGAAGTGGTCATGTCTTTAGAGAATATCACTATTAATTTTTTTTTTTTTTTGAGGTAGGGTCTCACTGTGTAACTCTGGCTAGCTTAGAAGTCATACCAGGCTGGCCTCAAATTCATAGAGATCCACCTGCCCCTGCTTCCTGAGTGTTGGAATTAAAAGTGTGTAACACCATGCCTGTTTTTTGAGACAGGGTCTCTCAGAGTGACCAGGGATTCACTGATTAGGCTGGCTGTCCAGTGAGTTCTAAGGATCTTCCTGTCTTCATTTGCATTGCTGGGATTACAAGCACTTGCCCAATCTCACTTTTTTTTGTGGTAATAGGGACCTCATACTTGGATGACGAATTCTTTTTCAGAAAGAAAGACTGAATTCTTTCTCCAGCCTCCTCATTTTCTTCCTCTTTGTTTCTGTGTTTTTTTTCTTCCTTTTGTGTATGTGCATGCACTTCTGTGTGTGTATGAGTGCTCTCAGGTGTGCAAGCACATGGAAGCCAGAGGACAGTTTCAGGTGTCTTTTCTTGTTTTTCAGGTGATAATCCACCTTTTTTTTTTTTCTTTTGAGACAGGTTCTTTTACTGACGTGCAACTCAAGTAAGCTGGGCTAGCTGACATTTTTGCAACTTTTGTTAAAATAAATTTGTCAGTGAAAGGCAGAGACAGGCAGAGTGCAGGGCTAGCCTAGTTGACATAGTGAGTTCTAACCCATCTGGGCTACATAGTAAGAACCTGTCTCAAAGGAAAAAAAACTGATCCCTTTTGCAAATTTGCCTTCTCATTAGACTTTTTTATAAAAAGACTGATTCATTTTACTTTTTATGTGAATGAGTGTGTGTGTACACATGTACATCTGTACACACTGCATGTGCACCTGGTGCCCAAAAGTGCCAGAAGAGGGAGGCATTTGGTTCACTGGACCTAGAGGTAGAGACAGTAGTAAGTTGCCATGTGGGTTCTGGGAACTGAACTCGAGTCCCACTAGAGCACCAGTTGATCCTTTTGGTTTTTTTCGAGACAGGGTTTCTCTGTGGCTTTGGAGCCTGTCCTGGAACTAGCTCTTGTAGACCAGGCTGGTCTCAAACTCACAAAGATCTGCCTGTCTCTGCCTCCCGAGTGCTGGGATTAAAGGCATGCGCCATCTGTTTGATTTTATTTTCTGCTAGATTTTAGCGTTTTGCATGATGCAAAAATGTGTGAATTCTTTGACAATTTTTATTGGATTGAAATTATTTCCATAGTTTTATGTTTGGGTGGTGATCAATTTATCCCTTAAGGTATGATACTATATTATAGTAAAAAGCATATAAGTATTGCCAAAAGAACCTACAGATCTTTGCTTTTTTTCCCCTTCTAAATCTTTAGTTGCAGATGAGAAATGTTTATGAGGCTGGAAAGTTGAACCTCTTAACCATTATTCAGTTGTTAAATGAAGTCTTGAAAGTAATGACATATGAACATTGTAAGGCTGACCAAGCAAGACTGATACTAGACCTTCACTACCTTGAAAAAGAAGCTAAATTACAGAGGGAAAGATTATCAGATATGAAACATATGAGGTCAGAAAAATTTTGTTATTTTACTATGGGGTGGGTAGGGTGGTTTTCCCAGCAGAAATTGTGTATAATTTTTAAACTTTGGCATGTAAGTTAAATACTGGTATTTGGGCCTGAGACATGTCTCAGCAGTTAAGAACACTTCCAGATGTCCTGTCTTAAATTCCCAGCAACTACATGGTGGCTCATAACTATATGTAATGAGATCTGGTGCCCTCTTCTGCCCTCAGGCATACATGCAGACAGAACACTGTATATATAGTAAATCTTATAAAAAGAAAAGAAATACTGGTATTCAAGAGTCTTATGTAAGGAATTTCCAGAAAGATATGTGAAGTAAAAGGACAAGTAATGTAGTTTTTATTTTTATTTTTGGAATAAATTATTTGTCTTATGATAATTCTTTTTGTTTTTGAGACAGTCTCACTTTTTAGACCTGATTGGCTTATACCTCACTATGTAGAACAGGTTAATCTTGAACTCATACGTGGTGGCACACAGCTATAGTCATAGTACTTGGGAGGCTGAGGCATGAAGATTGTGAGTTTGGGGCCAGCCTACTCTCTATAGTGAGTTCCCCTGAAAAATTGAGCATGAGAAAAGTTCCTCATTTGAGTGGGAAGATCATGAGCTCGGCTCCCTGTAGAAGTTGATGGAGTGGGATTCAGAGCGAGGGTTAGAGCTGGGGAAATAATGCCCTGTGGCAAAAGCCTGTGATCCCAGCTTTGGGAGGCCCAGGCAGGAGGTTGTGGAGTCCAGGGACATCTTCTGTTAAGTAGCCTAGGCCAGTCTACTGTATGTGACCCAGTCTCAAAAAGTTCGTTTTTAAAATAAGTGGAGTAGTAGATGTATGGTTGCTTTTTTGTTTTAAAATGAGAAAAAAATATATTTTAAATTCTGAAGAGTCACTTGTGAGAGTTAATTCAATTTATATGTAGTTTAATGGTTAATTTTTTATATTCTCTTTCCTAATACTATTTTCTTAAATTGTGCTATATTTTTATTTGTCCTTCAAATACAGTTATTTCTTATGATATCATAGGCATAAAATAAAAGAGAACGTCACTGCAATAAGACATTCTGTCTTTGAAAAGGAAGGAAAATGGCATCAGAAGTGGAAAGAATTTCTTGGTCTGTCTCCTTTTGGTGTAATTAAAGGCGGGTCTTCAGTAAGTACTGTAGATTTGGAGAAGAGTTTAATTTTGGCAATTCTCTTTGTCTTTAACAGTCTTTTAATTTATGTTACAGTAACCTAAAAATGTGTGTATGTGTATTTATTGTGTTTACATTGAAGTTGAAAGTTTTTTTTTAATAATTGTATGTAATTATTATATGTTTGATGGAGCTGGGGCAACACATATGTGCCAAGGTGCACATACAGAGGGCATGGGGTGACTTTATGGTTCAGTTCTTCCCAGTCCTTTTTGCTTGTGTTCCTGGAATGGAAGTCAGGCCCTCAGGCTTGCCTGACAAGTGCTTTTACCTGCAGGTATTGCATCAGTCCAAATTATTATTTTTCTTTGAGGCAATTTCATGTATTTTCAGTTGGCCTTAAACTTGCTTGTGATGATGAATATGACCCAGTGATCCGCCTGCGTCTGCTCCCAAATGCTAGAATTATAAGCCTGCACCACCATGCTCGGTTCAGTGGTTTTCTTTTAGAGACAAGTATCCATTGTGCAGATATGTATCCTAGGCTGATCTGGAGCACTTGTAACCTAAGCTGTTTATTATCTGCTAGGATTATAGGTGTGTGCTACTGTGCAGTTCAAATGTTTTAACTAATTTGTATAATTTTTTCTAAGTACATAATAGTTCTTCATCAAGCTACAGTATTTATAGTTACTCATTTTAAGTTCAGAGGGTTAAAATACTATTAAATAAAATTTGAAACTTGTTTATACAAATAATATATTGTTTGCAGGGGCGGGAGAGATGATCTATCCTTAAGCCTACTGTTTTGAGTCCTAGCACCCATGTGGTGGCTCATAACCAGCTTTTTTTTAAAAAAAAAAAAAGTAGTCGCAGGGTAAATGTTTGGTAATTCATTGTTAGGAGGAAAAATCTATTTGTAGATGAACTTAGCTTTGTCGTTGTGGTTGTTTGCGAGAGTGTTAATATTGTGAATTCTGTATTTAAGGCTGTGGATCTTTTGCCTCCCATGTCTCCCCTTTCGTTTGATCCTGTGTCAGAGGAAGTATATGAAAAGAGTGTACTTTTAAAGTATCCTGCTTCACTTCCAGGTTGGTGAGCTCCCCCCAGTCCCCTTTAAAGACAGTGTCTCTTTGGTAAAGCATTGACTGACCTGGCACTTACTGTATAGACCGGGCTGGCCTGGAACTTGGAGCAGTCCTCTTGCCTCTGCCCTGAGTGCTGGGAGTATACCTGTTCACCACTGTACTTGGTTTATTATTTTTCATTGTTCATAATAGTTATTTGTATTTTTAAAATAACTTTTACATTTTTTGCATGTGTATGTACACTCAACAGTGCTTGTGTTGAGGTCACAGAACAACCAGGTTCTCTCTTTTTACCTTGTGAGACCCCAGGATCAAATTCAGATCCTGGGTAACATTTCTTTACCCTCTAAGTCATCTTGCCTGCTCTCCAGTTATTTTTACTGTGAAATGTATGTAAAATTTCTGTTTTGGTGGCAAAAATGTCATGATAAAGGATAGAATCCTATCATTTGTAAAACATGAATGTTTCAGCCTATGTGAGGATTGGGATTAAGGTGTAAGACACTAAACCTGGTGTTTTATTCATTACTGAACAGTAGTTAGCCTGGATTTAGAGTCCTGGATTGACAAATCATCTCTAGGACTTTGATGGTAAAGTCTGGTTTCCTGCTTTCTGCTACAGCTGACACATTGACTGTCTCATAGGTTACAGTTTGTGGTTGCTTATAAGGCTTCTCTTTCTATGTTGTGCAGATTAGCTGGAACGTGCCTAATGTAGGTTTGTTTTTATATGTTTGGGTGTGTATGTGTATATTCTAGAAGCTCATTATTTTCTAAGTTCAAGAAATTGTTTTCCTATGTCTTCTAATATTGCCTGCCTTTCATTCTTAAAAAGATTTTATATGTGTGTGTTTATATGTTTGCATATATGTGTGCAAACATGTGCACGAGGGTACCCATGGAGAACAGTGTCACATTTCCGTGAGCTAGACTTAAGACATTTTTGAGTTGCCTGATGCAAACTCTGATTCTGTAAGAGCAGTAAGCTGTAGTTGAACTTTTCATTGGACCTTTGGCTCTTCTGTAATGACACAGAGACTTATTATGAAAGCTTAACCGATAGCTTAGGCTTGTTCATAACTAGTTCTTAAAACTCAACCCATTTCTATTAATATATTTGCTGCCTCGTGGCTGTTACTTCTCCTGCATGCCTTGCTTGTTCTCTCTCCACATCTCTGCACTTTTTCTTCCTAAGCATCCTCTGTGCCTGGAAATCCTACGTAGCTATTGGCTGTTCAGCTTTTTTTTAAACCAATCAGAGTAACATATCTTTACACCGTGTTATCAAATATCTTCCAACAAGGTGGATGGAGTTGGTACACACCTTTAATCCCAGCACTTAGGAGGCATAGGCAGGTGGATCTCTGCGAGTTTGAGGCTAGCCTGGGCTACAGAGCAAGTTCTAGGACAGACTCCAAGGCTGCAGGGAAATCCTGTCTTGAAAAAAACTGCTGAGCTATTTCCATCTTTCATTTTTAAATCCTATCCTTATGGAATTCTGTCTTAGTTACTGTTTTTATTGCTGTAAAGAGACACTAGGACCATGGTAACTCTCGTAAAGGAAAACATTTAATGGGCTGGCTTACAGTCCATTATGGTGGTACACACAGGCATGCAGACAGGATGGTGCTCGAGCTGAGAGGCCTACATTTCCAGCCGCAGGCAACAGGAAGTGATCTGAGACTCATGACTTGAACATAGGAGACCTCAAAGCCCAGCTCCAAAGTGACACACTTCCTCCAACAAAGCCACACCTCCTACTAGTACCAGTCCCTTTGGGGGGTCATCTTCTTTCAAATACCTTCAAAATCCTATTAGAATTCTGTTTTGTCATTGTTGCTGCTCATTTTGTTTTAGGCCATGTTTAATTTGTGCCCCAGTCTTGAGCTTCAGTCTTGAGATTCTTGTGCCTCAATCTCTCAGATGTTGAGATTAGAAGTATGTACCACCACTCGTGGCTAGGACATCTAATTCTGTCTTTCATCTCTGTTAACATTTGCATATACAAATTATTCCCCCCCCCCCCCCCATACAGAGCTTCTTTTGTGTAGTCCTGGCTGTCCTGGAACTTATTCTGTAGACCAGGTTGGTATCAAATTTATAGACTTGCCTGCCTTTGCCTCCTGAGTGGGATTAAAGGTGTATATTACCACCACCCAGCAAGTTGTTTGCTTCTTGTTGAAATACTTGGTTGCAGTTTTACCTTTAGTGGGTCTCTCCACATGGAGGAGTCCATGTTGGCGTAGAATTCTATGTAGCATAAGCTAATCTTGAACTCAGCTTTCTTCTTAAACATAATTTATTTTTATTTTATATGCATTGGTATTTTTCTTGCCTGCTTTTCTGTGTGTGGGTGTCAGAAGCTCTGGAACTGGAGTTACAGACATGTAGGTAGGTGCTGGGAATTGAACCTGGATCCTCTGAAAGAGCAGCCAGTGCTCTTATAACCACAGAACCATCTCTCCAGGCCTGAACTTAGCTTTTTTTTTTTTTTTTATTTATTTCTTGTGTGTACAGTATTCTGCATGTATGCTTGCAGGCCAGAAGAGGACACCAGATCTCATTATTACAGATGGTTGTGAGCCACTATGTGGTTACTGGGAACTGAACTCAGGACCTTTGGAAGAATAGTCAATGCTCTTAACCACTGAGCCTTCTCTCCAGCCCTCTTTCTTTCTTTCCTTCTTTCTTTCTTTCTTTCTTTCCTTTTTTAAGATTTATTTATTATGTATATAGTGTTCTGCCTGCAGGCCAGAAGAGGGCAACAGATCTCATTACAGATGGTTGTGAGCCACCATGTGGTTGCTGGGAATTGAACTCAGGACCTTTGGAAGAACAAGCAGCGCTCTTAACCACTGAGCCATCTCTCCAGCCCTGAACTTAGCTTTTAAGTGCTGGGATTGAGTATGAACCACCACCTTTGGTTATAAACTTTTTTGTTTGCCAGACAGGTGAGTTGTAGTTCTGTCTGCCAGTAACAGGTGATATTTATAGTTTTGTGTAGTAATTTGTTTTTATGGTGTTCTAGTTTTGTGATATTTGCATTTGCTCTTATTTGGGGAATGTTTTGTGATTTCATTTATAATCAATAGGTACAGAGGTTTTTGAAAAGGCTGAGTTGGAGCCTGGCAATGGTGGCACACCCCTTTCATCCCAGCACTTGTGAGGCAGTAGCAAGGAATCTCTGAGTTTGAGGCCAGCCTGGTCTACAGAGTGAGTTCCAGAACAGCCAGGGCTACACAGAGAAACCTGTGTTGGAAATCAAAACAAAACAAATAAGAAAGGTTGAGTTTGTATACTATGCGTACTACTGTAAGACGAAGAGAGAACCTTTACATAGCATTTGCATTGGCTTATGGAGTGATACCTTGGCTAAATGTTCAAGTATGGAAAGACTTAGGTGTTATGTGTTGAAAATGGAGGGGTTCCTGCAATATCACATCTGTAATGTAACCAGGGTTTGATTTTTCCAGGCTTCTTGCTTTTGTTTATCTCCTCCTCAGTACCATAAGCCATGCTCTTGCAAATGAAATCTGTACCTTATCTTTTTGGTGTTTTTATGTCTTGCTTTCCACTCTTAGCGGGACTGGTGTACATCTGCATCCTCCTTGCACACTTCTGGTCTACTACTGTAGCAGTAGAACAATACTTTAGTCATCACTGTCCCACACTGATGCTTGTGTCAGAGTTCTCTTCGTTTTTGCTATGTTAGTATGGTAGTTGTTGTAGGAGGCCGCCTAGACTCCTGAAATAATCACACAGAAACTATATTATTTAAGTCACTGCTTGGCTAAGCGTATTGCTAGCTAGCTCTTATATCTTTTTTAGCCCATTTCTATTTTATATTTTACCATGAGGCTCATGGCCTACTGATAACGTTCCAGCTGGCAGCTCGTGTCTACCTCTGGCAGCTCCATGGCGTCTCCTGACTCCATCGACTTTCTCCCAGCATTCAGTTTAGTTTTCCCCACCTAGCTCTACTCTGCCCTATCACAGACAAAGGCAGCTTCTTTATATGTGTTGCTTTTATTGGTTAATGAATACAGAAGGACTTCCCACACCTAGTGACATAGATTTTTAATGAGAGGATGGTGAAAAATTGTGTAGGCTGATTGATGTCACAAAAATATTGAAATATGCTAAGTATCTTTTGTTTTTCCTTGCTTAATTTGTTAGCACATGATTTATTCACTCAAAAATGAAGCATGGTTATATAACACCTCCTTTTTTTGTTTCAAGACGGGTTTTTCGTAGCCCAAGCTGGCTTCAAGCTCTCTGTATAGTAGAAGCTGGACTTGAATTACCTGCTTTTATATGCTGGGCTTGTAGAAATACAGAACCATGCTTGACTACATCAGTCATTTTTACAAAAGCCTGCTACCAGACACTTTGTCTTAACAATTTGTTCCATCAGACTTGTGGGAGTTAGTTTTCTCCTCATGTGGGTTTAGGGGAGCTAATTCAAGTGTCGGGATTGGTGGTTAGTGCCCTAACCTGCTGAGCCAACTATCTTACCTTAGATAGTTTTTTTTTTTAAACTTTCCTGTGTGATGACTGTGGGAGTGTGAGTATGGGGCAAGGTCTTGTTGCTTTTTTTTGCAATTCTTCAAGGCCAGTTGACCTGCAATCCCCCAGTTTCTCTGCCTCTGCCTCCTGTTTTCTGTAGGGGTCCCGAGGTTATAGGTACACATGGCTTGGGCTCTAGAGGGTTGAACTCAAGTCGTTGGTTTCTATGGCAGAGTTGTTTTTACCCACTGAGCTATCCCCTTGGCTGGTGTTTATATTATCTTTCTGTTTGCCTCCATTTAGAAGCTTTTCTAAACAGTTTGTCATGAATTCAATGATAGAGCACTTGTGTAACATTAACAAAGTGTGTTCGACGTTGGTTTCAGGGGGAAAGTATAGTTGTTCTACCATTTCTAGAGGTTTGAATATTAGAATACATAAACATACTAAAAATTCTTTTACACTTTCTTAGATACACATAAAGAACATAACCAAGAAAATGGTAGTGGAAGAGAAGCTGACACCCTCGGAGGTGTGTGTGATCTAGCCGGCAGGTAAAGCTTTTGGTTTTCATACTGACTATTGATTTGAATCTCATCTTAAGCAGTTTACAACTTTCTGTACTGTAGAATAGTGTGTGATTTCTTCCTCTCAACTAGACAGCGTTTCTACTTCAGACCCACACTTTGCAGAAGACATTCAGTACCTGCTGTGCCTGGGCATTTCTTTCCTCTTCTATTTTTCTGAATATTGAATTACATTATGGGGATTGTCTGAGTTTTGAAGAAAGTATAGATTTGGAAATTGCAGAAGGTAAGTTTGGGAATTTTGCCCTTTTCTTTATGTGTGTACTATTTTTGAATCACTCTTAACTATTGAATCTAAAATTTTGAGGTATTTGAGGTAATCTGGTTTGGTAGGGAACAGATTAGTGCTTTCTGCTGCAGTGGCTGAGTCTAATTTAGCTTTCGGTTGGTCCATGTTTTCTGTCTTTTTTTTTTGTCCCTTCTAATTTTCTTTTTAATTTTTTTGAGACAGGGTTTTTCTGTGTAACTTTTGGCTGTCCTGGTACTCGCATGTTGACCAGATAGTCTTGAGCTCACAGAGATTTGCACGCTTCTGCCTCCTGAGTGCTGGGATTAAAGGCGTGTGCCACCAACACCTGACGATTCATCTTTTCCTTCTTTAGCCTGCACAGCTTGCTGTTTCCATATGTTTTATAAAATTTTCTTTTTAATTTATGTTTCATTATGTTTACAATGTTTACATTGCCCGCATGTAAGTGTGTAAGTGTACTGAGTACATGCCTGGTGTCCTTGGCCAGAAGAGGGTGCCAGATTCCCTGAAACTGAAGTTATAGTTGTGAGTTGCATTGTAGGTACTAATAACCAAACACTCTGCAAGAACAGCAGTGCTCTTAGTAGGTGAGTCATCTCTCTGTCCCATATATTGAAGTTTTGTTTATGTATACAGTGTTCTGCCTGCATGTATGCCTGCAGGCCAGAAGAGGGTATTAGATCTCCTTATGGATGGTTATGAGGTACCATGTGGTTACTGGGAATAGAACTTAAGACATCTGGAAGAGCAGGCATACTCTTAACTGCTGAGCCATCTCTCCAGCCCCAAAGTTTTTTTTGTTTTTATTTTCCCCCTTATCTTTTTTTTGCTTGTTTGCTTGAGGCAGGGTCTCACTGTGTAGTTCTGGCTCTCCTGGAATATAGGCTGACCTGCTGTCTCTGTGTCCTTAGTGTTAGTAGTAAAGGTCTGCATCACTATGTCGGGCTTATACTGAAGTTTTTGATATTTTATAAATAGTTATCATTCTTTAGAAAAAATATTAGAAGACACCTGATTTACTCTAATACCAAATTTGATATGAAAAACCTAAACCCATTTCATTACCACTTCCTTCAGGAATTCTATTTTCTTTATTGCCTGTTTTCTGTTATCCCATTTTAGCTCTTACAATCAATGACTGCTATAAAGTAAAATTAAACTGGTGACCAGTGAGATACCTTAGTGGATAAAGGTATTTACTGTAAAGTTAAACTGGTGACCAGTGAGATACCTTAGTGGATAAAGGTATTTACTGTAAAATTAAACTGGTGACCAGTGAGATACCTTAGTGGATAAAGGTATTTACTGTAAAGTTAAACTGGTGACCAGTGAGATACCTTAGTGGATAAAGGTATTTACTGTAAAATTAAACTGGTGACCAGTGAGATACCTTAGTGGATAAAGGTATTTACTACCAAGCTTGAAGACATGAGTTCAGTCCTGACCCTTCAGACTCACATAGTAGAGAGAACTGACTCCCCCAAGTTGTTCACTGACTTCCACATGTGTGCTGTGAAATGCACAACCTCTCCACCATTAATTAAAACATAAAACAAAAAAAACCCTCTGGATTAAATATATGTAACCTGCATATTTTTATTGCAATTAAGAATTATTATGTATCAGTGAAACAGATATACTGAAGATAGTTGTATTTATGTGTACATGTGTGGTGCATGCTTGTGAAAGCATGTATGTGTGCACCTATGCATGTGTGCTAATGTGGAGGCCAAAGCATTACTAGGTGTCGTCTGTTACTCCCAACCTTATGTTTTGAGACAGTCCATTGAACCTGGATTTCACAAATTAGCTAGGTTGGGTGGCTAGTGAGCCTTTGTGGTCCTTCTGTCTCTGACTCTGAAGACTATAGATTTGGGCTGCCATGTCTGACTTTTTATGTGGTTGTTTGTTGAGGATCTGAACTCCAGCTTGTGCAGGAAGCACATGAACCATCTCTCCAGCCTTTGTATTGTCTTTTACACTTATTTTTCTTTCTGTGTGGATGAATGATTGCACGTATGTGAGGTTAGAGTGACAACCTGTGTGAGCTGGTTTATTCCTTCCTTCTACAGAGTTGTTCCAAGGATCAAACTGAGGTTGTCAGGCTTGGCAACAAGTGGCTTTATTTGCTGAGCCATCTTGCCACTCCCCATCTATTTTTTTTTTTAAGTTTTGTTTTTAGTAATTTTCGTTATGTGTATGGGTATGTGCACATGAGTGCAGGTGCCTGTGGAGTTCAGAAGAGAGTGTCAGACCCCCTGGAGTTGTATGTGTATGTTGTATGTTTATGTGTATGTGCACATGAGTGCAGGTGCCTGTGGAGTTCAGAACAGAGTGTCAGACCCCCTGGAGTTGTATGTGTATGTTGTATGTTTATGTGTATGTGCACATGAGTGCAGGTGCCTGTGGAGTTCAGAACAGAGTGTCAGACCCCCTGGAGCTGGAGAGTCAGGTGGTTGGCAGCTGCCCAGTGTGTATGCTTAGGAGCTGAGCTTGGGGCCTCTGCAGGATTAGTACTTGGGGACATTGCCCAGTACCACCATGTATTATTTGTAAGTATATTTTTAGAACTTTGACATACATGTATCCTCACAGATAATCAAAGCACTCTAAGTCCTATGCTGGTTTTGATTAGAGTAAGCTGATGGAGATAGCATCGTACTCAGTATTCAGTAGTAGTAGGTCGTTCCTGTTGTGAGCACTCTCATTATAGTGATTTTTGCAAAATTTCTAATGTATAGTGGTATTGATGTTTTCTTGATTTTTTTTTTCATTTACTTTTTGATATTATTTTTAATTTTTAAATTGCTAGCCTGCAATTTGCTATGTATATCAGACTGACCTTGAATTCAGAGTTCTGTTTTTTGCTTCCTTGGTCCTGGGATAAAAGTATTTCTCAGCTCTTAATCTCTATATTTTCTTCTTTCCTTATTTTTTAGGGAAGAAAATAAAACAACCCCCCCCCCCCCACCAAGGCTGTGGTGGTGCATGTCTTTTATCCCAGCACTGGGAAGTAGAGGCAGGTGGATCTCTGAGGCCATCTGGTCTACAGAGTGAGTGTCAGGACAGCCAGGGCTACACAGAGAAATCCTGTCTTGAAAAAAAAAAAACAACAAAAAAAACGCCCACAAAAAACCTAAATTCTAGTTTTGTCTTTCTTTTTTAAAAGTTATGTATATTTTTAGTTAGAACATAGTAACTGTGTATAATATTTTTTATATATTAATACATCATCCTTAAAATATTTTTATTAATTCTTTGAGAGTTTAATACAGTGTGTTTTGATCTTATTCACCACCCTCTCCCCGTTTTGTTTTGGATCGACCCTACCTCCCTGTCCACCCAACTTCAATGCTCTTCTTCCAGTTGCTTGGGGATGTTGTACCTATTACTAATTAATTTGTTTCAAATTTTATTATTATTATTATTATTATTGTGTATGTGTATGATGTAGGGGGGTGGTATGCACATGCCATTGTGTACATGTGGAGGCCAGAGAAATTTTGGGGATTGATTCTCTCTTATAGGGTGGGTTCCGGAAATTGAGCTCAGGCCTCCAGTGTTGCACAGCAAGTGCTTTAACCTGCCCAGTCATAACTCCACCTCCTTAAAAGATTTATTTCATATTTATGTAATGTGTATATGCACATTGGTGCCTGAGGAAGTCAGAACAGGGTGTCAGATTCTTCGATCTGCCTGTATACATGTTTGGAACTGAACTTGGGTCTTCTAGAAGAGCAACAAATGCTCTTCACTGTGCTGTCTCTATAGGCACCACCCCACATCCAAAAACAAACAGAGAGAAAGAAATAAAAGCTCAGTCTCTAACTATAGAGCCTGGAACTGAAGACCCTGGGAGGAAAACCCACCAGATTAATTAGCAAAGCTGTTCAATTTGTGTTCTGTCCTGAAAAGTAAGCAAAGTAAGTGCTTACACATGCCAGTGCTCTGCCCTCCCCCTTGCTTTTGATCTTAGAATTTAAAAGATCTTTTGAAGTTAAGACAAGAGTTACTTATAGGCCAGGCTGGCCTCAAACTTGCTGTTTAGGAAGGAGAGCTTTTCTGTTTTTCTTTTAAAGGAAGTTTAGTATTTGTGTGTGTAACTTGAGTTCTTGCACTTGTCGTTGTGTGCACATGAACCATGACACACATGTGAAGGTCAGAGGATAGCTGACCTTCTGGGTCTCTTTCCATCTTTATATGGGTCCTGGGGATCAAACTCAGCTTACCAAGCTTGCATTGTGAGGTATCAGCTGCCTTCTCCACGTGAACCATAATTGCTGGCCTGACCTTGACCCTCCTGTCTTAAACTGCAGTTTTAGAATTACGGGCACATGCCACCTTGATACCCTTCTTATGGGGCATGCAAACATTCTACCAGCCTTATCCACGTTCAGCCATATCCCAGAGTTGAAGTTATTTCTCTTAAGATTTTTAAAGTGTAAAATAAATTACAGTTAACATGAAAAGGTAACATGACATTTTAATGTTTGTGCAGAGTAGCAGGGGATATAAAACACTAAGGCATCAGCAGAATGGAGAACACTAAAACACTGAACACACAGTTTCTTTATATATAACAGTTGTTATTGAGCAAGATTCACAGGAGAAACTGATTTTGGACATGAAATATCAAGTTTTTGTTAAATTTTTGAATAATTAAATTGTTAAATTTTGTTTTAATTTTGATCTGCAAAATTAAAAATTTTATGATAGTGAAGAATTTCTGTACACGGGAAGGAGAAGAACTTGAAACGGGTTAATAGTGTACAGATTACTATTCTTATTATTATGACTTGCACTTCATGAACATACATATTTTAATTACTATATTGTATTTTTTATGGCCTGGAAAGGGATCGGAGTAAAGAGTATTTGTTTTGTTTTTCGAGACAGGGTTTCTCTGTAGTTTTGGAGCCTGTCCTGGAACTATTCTTGTAGACCAGGCTGACCTCGAACTCACAGAGATCCACCTGCTGCTTCCTCCCAAGTGCTGGGATTAAAGGCGTGCGTCACCACTGCTCAGCAGGAGAAAGTATTTATGTTGTGTGTGGTGGGGGCACAAATGTGTCTGTGTGCAAAAGTTAGGGGATAACTTTTGAGAGTCTATTCTGCTCTGCCGTGAGATCTGGGGATTGGGTTCAGGTTGCTAGGTTATATGACAAGTGTTTGCCACTGAGCTGTCTGATATTACAGGTGTGTGCTACCGTGTCTGCTTAAAGGAATAGTAAAGTCTCTGCTACTGTGAAATTATATTAATATGTTGAGGACTTTGTAATAATGCAATTTTAGTTAGTTGAATTTGTTTTTTAAGTTGTGTTGAAATTGTTGTGTGCCAACTCATTTAACCATGTAAAAATATTATTGATGTAAAAGATACAAACAAAGAAAGTTTGAGTTAGTTGGGAGAATGATACACAGATTGGGCAGAAGTACTGCTCTAATTGTCACTAGACCTCCCTAGAATAAATTGCCTTTCGATGACCAGGACGAATTGAGTGAAATCGTCATGGACAGATACGGGGCAGACAGTTTCTTGGATATTCAGATTCATCAACTTAGTGAGTCCTCCTGCTTATAACCTGGACTTGCTGTCTTTTTTTTTCAGCCCTGCGCCTTCCCCCTTACAATGTGCCTCGTCATCAGATACAAACAGTATCACACTACTTGAAAAGGTATCTTGTAAAACAATTTTCATTTTTATTGTTGATTTGTTGTAAGACTCTGTAGGTGGAATTTCTGTGTCTCAACAGCTGGTACCAAATAAACACACAGAAACTTATTATTAATTATAAATACTCAGCTTCTTACTAGCTAATTCTTACTACTTAACCCATATTTCTTTTTTTTCCTATTTATTTTTCATTATTTCTAAACAATCTTTTCTCATTTTACATACCAATCCCAGTTCCCTCTCCTTCCACTTCTGCTTCCACCACCTTCCCCCCATTCCACTCCCCATTTACTTCCCATGGAAGTCAACAAAGTCTGGTCATCACTTTGAGGCAGGGCAAGGCCCTCCCCTGTATATCTAGGCTGAGCAAGGTATTCCTCCAAAAAGAATGGGCTCCAAAAAGCCACTTCAAGCAATAGGGATAAATCCTGGTCCCACTGCCAGTGGTCCCACAGACTGTTCAAGACACACAATTGTCATTCACATTCAGAGGGCCCAGTTTAATCCTATGCAGGTTCCCTGCTGTTAGTCTGGCGTCAGTGAGCTCCCACTAGCTCACATCACCTGTTTCTGTGGGATTTCCCATCATGGTCTTGACCCTTTGCTTTTCCCTATTTTCAACTGTACTCTGGGAGCTCAGCCAAATGCTTAGATGTGAATCTCTGCATCTGCTTTCTTCAGTTGCTGGATGGGGAGGTTATATGATGGTAATTAACGTAGTCCTTAATCTGATTATAGGGGAAGACCAGTTCAGGCCCCCTCTCCTCTATTGTGGATTCTTGGAAATTTCCCCAGTGCCAGGTTTCTAGCTGGCCCCGTAATGGCTCCGTCAATCTAGATATCTCTTTCCTTCTCTGTTAGTTCTACCTTGTGGCTCATGGCTTGTTAACCTCATTTTCTACACATCCCGCTTCCTCTGCATTTGGCTTGCGACTCATCTAATTTGCCCTTCTTCCCCCGAAAGCATTCTCTCTCCCCCGAAAATCTGACCTAACCATCGGCCAATCAGCTTTTTTATTAACAAAGAGAGCAATACATATTTAGAATGTACAAAGATTGTTCCACAGCAAGACACGGCCTCGCTAATTGACCCAGGCTCTTGTTTTGAACTCACTGTGTAGCCTAGGCCAATTTTTAACTCATGATCATTTTCTTGCCTCATTTGCCCACATATTGGGATTATATAGTTGTCTAATGCCTGGCTTTAAAAACAGTTTTAATTAATTGTGAATATAATTTATAATAATATAATAAAATTGTAATTTATAATAAAATTATTTTTGGTGACATTACAATTACATTTAAAGTTTTTTCCTCCTGTTTTTGTACTTTTTTTATTCTCTTGCTAAATAAGAATGTGAAATTGTTTCTTTACAATAGTATTGTCTGTTGCCAGTGTGATGATACACTCCTGAGATCCTGGGCTTTGGAGGCTGAAGCATAAGTGTCTCTAGGGGAGGCTATCTTGGGCTACACTGCAGTTCAAGGTTAGCCTGGCTACTCAATAAGACTCTGTCTCAAAAAGTAAAACATCCCTACTTTTAACCCATCAATCTGGAGTGAAGATAACAAAATCACCATGATCATTAAGGTTATAATTTATGTCTTTTCAGGATCCAAATATGAGAACTCCCAAAGACAAAAACATAATGACTTATAAGAAAGTATCAGACTCTGATGTAGAAAACTCTCCTTTATCAAACATTGCAAAGAATACACAGAAGAATGTATTCAGAGGGTCTCTGCCCGTGAAAAAGAGTGATCCATTCCATAAGGAACAAGAACGTCTGGCAGAAGAGGTTAGAAGAAGATTATTGATAAATATACTTACATTTTGTTATTTTCTTTTGTTTTTATTTTTTTATATTTTTTTATGGTTTATTTAACTTTATTTTATGTGCATTGGTGTGAAGGTGTCAGACCTCCTGCAACTGGATCTTCAGACAGTTGTGAGCTGCCATGTGGGTGCTGGGAATTGAACCCGGGTCCTCTGGAAGAGCAGTCAGTACTCTTAACCACTGAGCCATCTCTCCAGCCCCTTGTTTTTATTTTTTTGTTTATTTTTTCAAGACAAGATTTCTCTGTGTAGCTTTGGCTGTCTTGAAATTCACTATGTAGATCAGGCTGGCCTTATACTCAGGGATCTCCCTTCCTCTACCTCTGCTGGGATGAAAGGTGTGTGCCACCACTGCCTGGCTTCATTCTTCATATTTGGTATTTTCTAAGTTGTATTGGAATCAGAAATGGAGTACAATTGTTGAATAATGGGGTAATTTGAAGTTAAGGAAGTCACAGATAATAAAAAATAATGCTAGGGTCTGGAGAGCATACACTGTTCTTGCAAAGGACCCGAGTTCTGTTCCCAGCCCCAATGTTGGGTGGCTCACAACGGCTTGTAACTCAAGATCCAGTGAATTTGATGTTTTCTTCTGACCTCTTCAGCCACTGCACTGTACATGTCCATGTTATGTGCATGGACATGCACGTAACACATAATTAAAAATAAAAATAATCTTAATAAAACTTAAGGCTAAAATAAAATTAGTCTTTTTTGGGGTTAGGGGGTTGTTTTGTTTTGTTTCTCGGTGTAATAGCTCTGACTGTCCTGGAACTCACTTTGTAGGTTATGCTGACCTTGAGCTCATCAAGATCTGCCTACCTCTGCCTCCTGAGTGCTGGGATTAAAGGTGTGCACCACCAACACCTGGCTTCAAATCAACCTCCTTAAAAAAGAAAAAGTAGATTTCTTATAAACCTATTTAGTTAAGATTGAGATTATTATTTATTTCCCATTCTGTAAATATCATTCATGTATAAACGGAATACATGTTCAGTAGTTAATGCATAAAACCATTGCATAAATTGTTAGGTAAATGTCTTAGTTTCTGAGCCATTTCTCTAGCCCTTGATTTTTTTAAAAATTATTTTAATATTTAAAATATTTTTGTGTGTGTGTGTGTGAATGTTTTACCTGCATGTGTATATTGCATCACATATGTGCAGTGTCTGCAGAAGTCAGAAGAGGGTATTAGATCCCTGGAGGTAGAGTTACTATTGATGGTTGTGAGCCATCATGTGGGTACCGGGAACTAAACCTAGGTCCTCTGCAGGAGTTCTTGACTGCTGATCCGTCTCTCTGGCTCCCTTAGTGTTTTTTTTTTTTTTTTAATGGAAAAAGTTCTTGTGTGTGTGTGTGTGTGTGTGTGTGTGTTTATATTACGTAAATGTGGAGGTAGAGGACAACTTGGAGAAGTTGGTTCTCTCTTTCTACCATGGGTCCCTGGAATCAAACTCAGGTCATTGTAGCAATGTTTTTATTTTGTCAAGTGACTTGATCAGTACCCAGAGGTCAGTTTATACAAATCAAATACTCAGGCTTTCCACTGTTGCTATCTTGATTGTTTTATAATTTAACATTATTTGAATTAATGTTTGATTAAGCAGTCTTAGCATATGACAGTTTATTTCCAAGTGACTTAAAAATAGGCCTTTAATAAAGACTATTAATTTGGGTTTAGCATCTCCTTATCAGTCTGACCCTACTAAATAGGCACTGTACAGTATCAGAGAATGGAATTAATGCCAACTATTCTATTTGTAGCATGAGGCCAATTTCATGGTTTCTAAATGCTCCTAAGTTTCTAATATTCTGTTGATTCTCTTTATTGACTACACCACAAAGATGATCAGTTCTTTTAACAATGGAATTTCCTAGTTATGGAAAGTAATGCATATTTTCAGTTTAATAGAATTTAGATTGCTCTTGGGAAATGGAGGCAGGATGGTTAGGAATTCAAGGTCATTCTCTGCTAAATAGTGAGTTCCAAGCAATCCTAGGTTACATGAGACTCTTGTCTCAGAAAGCAAAACAAAAAAAATATGGGCCTGAGAGATGGCTCAGTGGTTAAGATCACTTGTTGCTTGTCCGGAGGACCCAGGTTTGATTTCTAGCATCCACATTTTGACTTAGTCACCCATAACCCTAATTTGAGGGGATCCAACAGGGTACACACACATGTGTGCAGGCAAAAAAGTAAATAAATTAAAAAAATTAGAAAAGACCTCAAAACACAATAAAAAAATTAACAGTGGAATAAGGTGGGATAGAAGGAGAGAATCCTAAAATCTCATGACACTGAAAGTAAAATGAATATTCATTTATTTAGTGGTTTGAGACAGGATCTTTTCATAGCCCCAGCTGGCCTTGAATTCTTGATGATGGTTTTCCTGTCTCTGAAATGCTGGGATTAAGCTTAATGCTTGGATTAAGCTAAAGTTCCCGGACAATCAGCTACACAAAGAAACCCTGTTTTTTTTGTTTTTTTTTTAAAGATTTATTTATTATGTACACAGTGTTCAGCTTCCATGTATGCCTACATGCCAGAAGAGGGCACCAGATCTCATTACAGATGGTTGTGAGCCACCATGTGGTTGCTGGGAATTGAACTCAGGACCTCTGGAAGAGCAGTCAGTGCTCTTAACCTCTGAGCCATCTCTCCAGCCCAAGAAACCCTGTTTTAAAAAACAAAAATCAAAACCCAATATCTTTGAGTATAAAAGTTTTCTCCCTCCCCTAACACACACTCTCTCACAAGGTTTTACTATGTAGCTCTCTCTGGCTGTCCTGTAACTCACTCTGTAGAGCAGGCTGACCTTGAAATCCGATCTATCTGCCTGTGTCCTGTGTGCGTGCGTGTGTGCGTGTGTGCGTGCGCACGCGCAAGCATGTGTGTGTTAGTGTGTGTTAAGGTGTTCATCACTACACCTTGCTAAATTTAGTTTGTGTTTCATCTTGCGTCAGGATGGTACCTGGACTATCTGCAGCATGTCAGGGAGCTTCCTTACTGTCTAATCTGTCATCTGTTAGTGATGAACTGCCGGCTTTGATGTGCTCACAGTTCCTATTGGAGTTTTGTCTGGGCTTGGTCATTTTCTTTTTCTTTTCTGTTGCAGGTTGCCAGAGTAGTTCTGTCTGATTCACCACAGTTCTCTGAAGGAAAAGAAATAAAATTGGAGGAGCTGATTGACACTCTAATTTCTAATCCTTTCTTAACTAGGAAACAAATTCCCCGAACTCCAGAAAACTTGAGTAAGTTATGCTTTTTTGTTTGTTTGTTTGTTTGTTTGTTTGTTTTTGGTTTTTTTGAGACAGGGTTTCTCTTTAGCTTTGGAGCCTGTCCTAGAACTAGCTCTTGTAAACCAGGCCTGCCTCTGCCTCCTGAGTGCTTTGATTAAAGGTGTGCGCCACCACCACCCTGCTTAAGTTATGCCTTCTGTCCTGTTTTCCCTTCCTAAGACATTGCCACTGTCAGACTAATGATCTGACAGTTCTTTGAAAACAGTCTAGGACTGTTTCTGTATTTTTTGTTTCGTTGGCAATGACTTTTATTCTGATATGATGAAATTTTATTGTAGTATTCAGTGTGATCAACAATTATTCGTTAGTAATGTTGTGACTTTAGTGTACCTACACAAAAGCACAATCAGTCTTGGTATTCTAGTTTTGTTTTAATGTGTTACGTGGCTATTTTTCTACAAGATATTTTATTTTACTTGAGAAAAAATTCTGGGGCCAGTTGAGCCATCTCTTACATAGTAGAAGGAGAGAATGAACCCCCGGGAGTTGTGCTCTGACTCATACCTGTATCATAGCATGTGTATGTGCATACACACACATGTGCGCACACACACACACACACACACACACGCACACGCACTCTCTGTCTACATAAATAAATGTGTTTAGTGGGTACGGGGATTATGTTTTTTAGTCAACAGTCATATGCAACCATCATACTGCTTGAAATATTTTTACTCTTTGGTAAAAATAATCATAGCGTCAAATGTTTCCCCCTAATATTTACAATTGGGTAGGCAGACGTCTGATACACAGTTTTTTATTTAACCAATGTAGATCGTTTGGGTTAAATGATTAAGACAGTTTCCTCTTTGCGGATATAATTCATATTGAAGTGAAACAGCCTAGGTTGGTGTTCTTCAGATGACACCCAGTGAAGTAAATGGTCCTGCAGTGTTGGTTTTTCTTTTGTTGTTATATTTAACACAGCCTTGCTAATTTGTCAACATATTGTTAATAGCCATTTCCATGCTACAATGAAAGATTTGAGGAGTTGTGGGAGATCAAATAGTCAACAGAGATTAAATTAATATCTAATCCTTTTATCAAAAAAAATAATTCCTCCCACTTCTGGTATGGATGGACAAGAAAATAAATTTTTTATGTATGCAATCACATGTATCACCTAGAGGTGTTATGTGTGTTTTAGGAACAGCTGTTATTGTGTGTACTGACTTGATTTTGGGCATTTGGAGATGAAGGTTTCTCATCATGCCAGCATGTGTATGGAACTTGGACTGAGGAAGTAGTTTTATTTTCAGCACTAGATTGAAGATTTTCATTGCATGTGTTTGGGAATATGTAAATAGTAAATTATGGTTTTTTTTCTTCACATTAATTAGTAACTGAAATTAGGAGCTCATGGAGAAAAGCTGTTGAAACTGAAGATGACGGAAGTTCAGATTCGATTCTAGTAGACGTAAAAGCTAGAGGAGTGTCTCCAGAGTCTTTGCTGACACTGAAGAATCAGAGGGAACTAAGCATGGCTATTTTTTCTTCCGATTTTGATCAATCCTATTTGCCTGAAGAAAAAGCTGTTTCAGATCAGCCCAAAAGTGTACCTCAAAAACCTTTGGTGACAAGTCAGGTCAGTGAACCCCCGATGCAAGAAGAGTCAGACTCGATAAATAAGAAAATGCTTTGTGAGCAAGAGTTAGAGTGTGCAGCCACCAGACTTTCAGAAACCGGACAAATAGCGGCCTTCTCCCTTGCTGTGGGCAGTGGGATAGATGTGTTGGGTAAAAGAGAAGAGGACTCTGTCCAACTATTGGAGCACTCACAAGCTTCCTGCAGTGAACCTTCCACACATAAAACTCCGTCATGGGACCCTTTTCAGAGGCTGAGTGGTTTTGGAATATTACATGAAACTCTTCCAGAAGAAGCTGGCCACCTAAGTCTTAATAGCTCTACTAATTCAGAGATCAATTTTAGACTGGATCCAAGTAGTTGTGTGTACTCTGATGCTTTTCCAGATGATGTTGGAAAAAGACAAGCTCCTCCAGAAGTCGATTCCAGTTTTCAGGCTATTCTCAGTAGTTATGAGGCTTTGAAGAAGTCCCTTAACAAAATAAGGAAAGAATCTCACTTGTCTAATCCCAAGACACTGGAACAACACAAAATAGAATTGAGCCCTGTAGCCAAAGACCTGCAAGCGGATGATACCCATACTTTTTTGGGCACTCAGGATTGGTTTACTGACTACACAGAGCCATCTTCCCACATGTCCCTTGATGAAAGAACACAGTCTGTATCACCACTAACTAAAGTTTCTTTGGTGGAGCAAAAATTGAGGACTACGTTACCATGTAGTCTCAGGGAATTTCTTCCTAACTTAAACGGTAAGAGTTACCCACACCTGTGCATACATCTTTGGTGAACTATCCTCTCAACTTTTTTTTTTCCTTTCTAAGACAGAGTAGCATCGTACCTCTGGCTAACCCAGATTCACTGTATAGTTCAAGCTGGCTTCAAATTTGCCAAGTAGCCCAGGCTATTTCTAATCTCTTCCTGTTCATTAAGTTTTCATAAATATAGTACAAAGTGAATGTTGCATGTTCATGGTTGGTAATATGATAAATAAAATGTTTATACCTTCATCGAGGGTAAGAGAAGTGATCCCTTGCTTTATGGGTACTTTTGGAATCCCTATGATTATATATATCCATGGAGAGAGACAGACAAATCTATCTTTCAAAATATAATCATAGTGTCTGGGTAGGCAGAGTTCTACCTGTAACAATAAGTTATTGAAGCCAAGTTGTCAGCACATTTTATTAATCATAATTCTCCTATTTTCATGTTTTAAAAGTTGCATAATAAAGAATTAAGAGCTGGTGAGATGGCTCAGAGGTTGAGAACACTGACTGTTCTTTCAGAGGTCCTGAGTTCAATTCCCAGCAACCACACTGTGGCTCAGATCTGTAATGAGATCTGGTGTCCTCTTCTGGCCTGCAGGCAGACATGCAGACAGAACACTATATACATAATAAATAAATAAATCTTTAAAAGAAAAATAATTTAAACTATATCAATATTTTAGAACAAATATAGACCTTGTTATACTGATTTCCTTGCTTATCACTTTGATTTTCCCAATTTAATTAAACACTGGGTTTTTGAAAAGTGTTCTAGGAGAATTTTGGAGAAAAAGCATTTAAGTAGAAATGGCAATTTTATTTATTATTTATTAGTGAGTCTTGCACAAAGTGAGCCTTCTCGAAATCAAGAAATATGTTACTACTTAGAATTGTTTCTACTTTTCTTTGTAATGTTTATTTTCCTCCTTTAAAAAATCAATTTTACAGAAGAAGAAATCTCAACTCAAGAGCCTTGAAGCAAGAGAATCTCTGATTTGACAAGATGAAGCAGTTTCCAGTTAACTTAGCTGTGATGCACTTAAACTGAAGCCTTGTCATTCAGCTGCAGCCCATCTAGAGACACACATTGGAAGTGTAATACTCTTTCCAAGGTCAAAGGAGTTATGGATGCACTTCGGCTTCTTGTAATGTCTTTAGGCATTTAGGTCTTTTGAAATGTGTCGTATTTAGATAGTTTGGAAATTGTAAACAGGCTTAATGAATTCCAAGTATACTGATCCTGCAGCCTGATGTTGATGGATAAAATACATGTGATAAGACAGAATGAATTGAGAAAAGGGGAAAGGTAGAAGATGACCGGACATTTAAAGAATACTGCCAAACTGTATTATTTCGTCTACATAGATTGAGAATTTAATCCTAGTTTATATTTAACAAAAATATAAATGAAAAATTAACAAATCTGTTCTATTCTTGTCTATGGGTGATATGGGGTATTTGGGGGAAAGCAACAAGTTTTATGTTACTGATCAGAATCTATTAAAGTTCCCTAATGCCTACTGAATATCCAAAAATAATTTGAGAAAAATGAACATGGATTTAAGTAATTGTGACATTTGTACACTTTGCCTTATTGTCAGGGCTTCTGGCCCAGAACTGGGTTTGTTTGTAACATCCAAGAAATGAATGCGTGCGCCTGAATAAGCGTGAGCAGAAGAGGTACTGAAAGGTTGATTTGTCTCCTTCAGTTCCTTGTATTGTCTCAGTTTGTAATATCTAAATCTTGTCCACAAGTCTTCTAGGAAATGAGAGAGGAGAAAGGTCAGAGGAAAGAGTACTGGAAGTAGATGGGCTGAGCATCAGAGGGACCGTGTAAGAGCTCCTTCATGGCAGTGGAAAGGAAAAAGGTCAGGTGCTGGGTTTCATGAATACAGCAAAGCAGGGACTGTAGGGAAGCCATTCAGTCGTCTGTTTTACAGACAACCTAGTATCTAAATTCTGAATAGCATATTCAGAATATGCTATTTGGCATCTTGTCAGAGCCAAAGCTGAGTATTTAATGTGCATGCTTATTTAACCTTCATAATTGAGATAGCAGGTGTAGCTAGCCTGCTGGTGTTGAAGCTAGGGAGGTAAATGGCTAGAGTGGAATGCAGGGACCAACTGTACTAGGATCATCTGAGATACCTTTTTAAAAATGCTTAAGAGAGGTCCTAGAAATCCCAGATATGCTTCCCTGGTAATTTACGAGTTCTGAAAGAGACTCCTGAATAGTGGGGGCTTCCTCCTGGACCCTAGCTTAGGCACAAACCACACCCAAACACCTGTTTTCATAGAGAGGGAAGTTAAAGTGGCTGCTTTCTGATTCAGGCAGAAAACAGCAGCAAATGACCTTGCGGAGGCAAGTTTTAAAGGAGGAAAAGGAGAGGTCTATGCTAGAGTGGGCTAGGACACTGTGGTAAAGGAGGTAGGGTATGAGGGAGAAGGAAGAGAACAAGGGAAGGGGGGAGGAAGGAGTGTTTGTCCCTCTGGAGACATAAAGAAGTGAAAGACAGACATGGTGGATAAGCAGGTGGCGGTTTATAAAGTTAAGGTGTGGGGGGGAAACCTGTGTTAGTACGAGGTATTTAATTTTAATTGGCATGTTAATTAGGTGAACCAAAGCGGACTTCTGATTGCTGATTGCTTGGTAGTAGTCAGCCTCAGGAGGAGGAAGTAGCCAAATAAGGAGATAAGGCAGAGGAAATGGGAGAGAAGGGCAAGGCCTGCCAGTGCCAAATGTTGAGTGGGTTAGTGTCTCTTCATGTTCAACAGTTTTCTGCTAAGAGGTTATGATTCATATTAGCCCTGAGGTACGTTTAAGAAACAGTATGCTATTGTGTGTGTATTGCTCTAGGAGCCCTTCATTATGAGAGTCAAAAGATCAAATATCTGGATATATATTACTTAGGAGTCACTGAAATTTACCTATGGTCTGCTCAGTGTTCTGACATGCTTATTTCCATTTTAGCACCATGAACAAAATCTTTAATCTAGTTTTCCCAAACTGATTGTAACTTAATGCTTTTGGCATCTTTCCATCCTGTATCTCCTGAAGTTCCCTTTGACGATAATAAGTAATTACTTTGATCATGTGCTTGCTTAGAAGCCCCTTGATGATTTATTGTAATTCTAGAATAGGGTTCTAATTTAAAGACAGCTCTACTTAGAATCCTCTTTTCTTCCCCTGGGATCTTTTGGAGTATTTCCCTTGCTCTTCTAGCTCACCTCAGTCAGTTCTTTAATTATTTTGACTTGAAAAATTTAATAACCTTTAATCATACCAGTTAGTTATTTTTTAAATTCTTTTTTCGTGTGTGGATGTTTGCCTGCATGTCTGTGTACCACTTTAGTGTCTTGTCCCCAGGGGAGGCCTGCAGCGGGAGTCAGATCCCCTGGAACTTGAATTACAGGCTGGTATTAGCTTCCATGTGTTAGGACTTGAACTTGAATCTCCAGAGTAAACATCTCTCTAGTCAGTTATAGTTCCTTTTAAAGCTCAAAACAACATTAAATCCTCTAATTAATAAACACTTTTGAGCTGGGCATGGTGGTAAACGCCTTTAATCCTTTAGCACTTGGGAGACAGAGAGAGGCAGATCTCTTAGATTAGAGTTCCAGGCCAGCCAAGTAAACAGAACGAGTTTCAGGACAGCCGGGGCTACACAGAGACACCCTGTCTCGATAAACCAAACCAAAAAACAAAACAAAACAAAACAAAAAACAACACAAACCTCTAATCCCAGCACTCAGCAGGCAGAGGCAATCAGATCTCCGAGTCTAGTCTACATAGTTCCAGGATACCCAGGGCTGCACAGTGAGACCCTTGTCTGGACAAGGCTCAGAACAAATCACATTTTCCACCTTGAAGTCTTAATCTGTCCTCTCCAAACCATGGTCCAAACCATGCTCTGAACCTTTTTTTGAAGTGTGTTGTTTAACTTTTTTTTTTTTGTCTGTTTTGTTTTGGTTGTGAGAGGAGCTCTTGCTATTTTGTTCAGGTTAGTCTCACAGCAATCTTCCTGCCTCAGCCTCCCAAGTGCTGGAACTACAGATGTTTGCCTAGCTTTCACTTAGTATCTTCATTAGACACTTCCCCCAAATTGTGTGTGATCTCTGGTCACAGCATTTATATACAAACTTAGATACCTACCTTTGTAACCTATATAGATGTCTATGGGGTATGCATGTGCATACAAACACACATAAACACATATCCCATGGGTCACATTTCATTGGTGCAGATACTTAAGTATTTGAATTTTGTGTGCTTCTATGACAGAATAAAAGAAGGGGTAAATAAGTAGTTTTTTTTTCCCCCTTTGGTTACAAAGAGTATACCTTGTTTTCTTCACAAAGATTAAACTGTGCAAATGGACTTCTACATTAAGTAAAACTGTAGATGCAAGTATGTCTCTATTATGGTGGAGGTGGGATCAAACCTAGGAGCCTTAAGGATGCACTCCCAGCCCCTGAAAATTAAATGTTTAAAGAGGGCAAGCATGTAATGTTGCTGAGCATGAAAAATGTTACCAAGTGGGATAAAGAACAGTTTGAGAAGTTAAAGATCATTTGGAGGGCAGGGATTAAGCTGAACAAAATAAACTAAACAGGCATTTTGAAACCTTTACTTATTCTCAGCTATAAGGTATTACTTCTATTTTATCTAATGTATAAACAGGAATTCTTGAGACCTGTATAAAAGCAAACTATTTTTGTCTTAGTATACTAAAAGAAAATGTGTTCAAGACATTTTGTTTAATGTGTGAAGACAGTATGAAGTTCAGACCTGGTTCTCTAAAGATCACCTTTTTCTTTATTCACTGAGAGCCTGCTAGTCCATGCTCTTAAGTGGAAACTGTCTGTGCCCTAAGAATTATTTATTAAATGTGTTCTACATACTACTGTCTAGAATAAATATTCAGTGTTTTGCCACCTGTCTGGAATTCTCTTTATTTCAAAAAGAATTATGCCTTGAACACACTGATTTACCACATATAAAAGTACAACTTGGTCAAAATAATTTGAAAGGCTCAGTGATACAGGTAAGAGTGTTTTGTTACTTGCATTTTACTCCCTAGAATCTAGACTTATTACAACAGGTTTTTGTTTTTTTCTTTGTTTTATTTTGAGGCAGGGTCTTTCTATGTAGTCCTGGTTGGCCTGGAACTCCCTGTGTAGACCAGGGTGGCCTAAGTGAGTGATTGGTCTTTCTGCTTGTCTCTAAATGCTGGGATTATATAAGGTGGTGACACCATGCCCAGTTTCCACCATATATTTAGTAGGTAGGGAACCTGTCATTACACCTACTACTAGTGTTTAGTAAATAATGTAGAAAGCTTAGAAACATTAAAGCCCTATCACTTATCCGTACTGCCTCATGTGTAAAATGAAAAGTTCGAGGTTGATCAGAAGTCTCTGCTCTACTTAACACAGCCTTTAAGCTGTTACTAGGACTGGCGTGGGGTAGTTTATATCAATAGCAATAGTTTTTTGCCATACCGTATATGGCCAATGCATATTAGGAACCTCAGAATCGCTCCTCACAAAGGAAGTGATTTGCTGCTCAGTATCATTTAATTTCCAGATAAATACAAATGGCAAAATACTAATTCTGGGGCCTTGGTTTCTTCAGTTTGTAAATTTGGAATTACATGATCTGTACCTAAAATGATAGGAATGGTTTTTTTTTCCTTTGAGGTAAGACTTTACTTTTACTATATATAACACAGGCTGTGCTTAAATTTATGATCATCTTACCTTAGCCTCCTGAATACTGGGATTACGGGGAATGAGCTGATGTTTAGCAAAAGCTAGGTTTTTATTTTTTGTTTGTTCTTTAAAACAACTTTTCTTCAATGGTGGTAGAGGGGTGTAATAGGAAGGTCTGGTCAGAAAGAATGTTGCTGTGTCTCACCTTAAGGTCGTACCAGTTTCCTCATGTATTAGTGATAGAAGTAACCATCTCTCAGGTTGTGAGGCTAAATTAAAATACATGGCATTGCAAGGGTTCAAGCTTAGCCAATGTCACATGCTATAATTAGAGAAAGGGCTCAGTGGTCAAGGCTAACAAGGTGCACTATTCTGGATGCTTCCTCTGTTAAACTTTTGGCAGTCCTATGTTGTATTCTTACTGGGCCCACAAACAAGGGAAAAGGCACAGTGAAATCAAATGTCTTGCCAAACTTCAAAGAAAAGGGTCAGAACTGGGATTTGAATCTAGGGCTTCATCTGCTAGACAAGTACTTTACCGTTGAGCTCTATCCCTAGCCTGAGAACTTCTTGGGTTGAGGGTGGGGGGAGATCCTCATGTTTTCTCTAGTCTCAAACTTGATGACCTTGAACTCGCAATCCTGCCTTCACCGGGGATTATAGGCATGCACTATTACCCCGTTTTTTATGTGTTGCTGGTGTCTGGACCCAGAATCTTGTGCATTGCTAGGCAAGTCATATACCAGTTGAGCTACATTATATAAATACCTAGTCCTTTAATACAATTTTCACTTAAAATTTTTTTTTTTTATGTGTTTAGCTGTTCTGTGCCCGGTGATAGCAGAGGTCAGAAGATGGTGTTGGATCCCCTAGAACTGGAGTTAGAGATGGATGTAAATTGCCACGTGGGTGCTCGGAATCCTGCGAATTGAACCCAGGTATTGTGGAAGAGCAGACAGTGCTCTTAACCACTCCAGTCCCACAGCTACAGCTGCTACAAAGCACTGCTGGAGTGATGGAGGCCCAACTAGGGAAACGGGAAGCTTGCCAGCCAAACAATACTTCTGGTTAATCACAATCTTTACTATTAAGGACTTTCAAATTATTTCAAACAACATTTTAAATTGCTAATAATAATTGTTTATTCATGATTGAAACCGAGGACTTAGAAATACATTTTAATATCCTGCTGATAAAATAGTAACATCCCACCTTTGTAATCTGATAATACAGAAGATAACTACTTTAATATTCTTATCTATTATAACCAGGTAACCAGAACACGCACACAAATCCCCTACTTTAGTGTTACACCACACCAACTTTTCATAAAGGCCATCTTGAAGCTCTACTGGGTAGCTGAGTAAATAGTGTCCAATGCAAAGAATACGGAAGATATGGGATCCTAAGCACACGTTTCAAAGCTCACTTTTAAGCACACGACATGAATATCAAAAACAGGGGATGCAAAGAAAAGAAAGGTAATTCAGCATTTTACTAAAGAGCATTTGGCATTACTCAACGCATGAGGAGGCTGTGCTTGGGACCATCTACTCTCTCTAGCTTCTCAAAGTGTTTCCTGGCATTACGAATGTTGATCAGAGTAGCTGCAGAAGGGATGGATGGATCTGACATGACCACCATCACATACGTGTTTGATGTGAAGATGTCGATGAAGGCAGCGAAGTTAGAATTCCTCACTTCCATGCTCTGGAAAGAAGCGGCTAATTTACTGCAGCTTAGCTTGAACTGCTTGATGATGTTGCTGATCTTCTCAAAGCGGTGCACATCACGCTGCTCTTTGCATTGGTAGTGGGAAATCACCAAGAACGTAGCTCTCTCGAACAGCAGAACTTCATCAGCCTCAATAATCTGGGCAAAATTCCTGAGGTTCATCTCCAGCTGCTGAACGTTGGGGATCAGCTGATAGACGATGCTGGACCAGGCTTTGTAGAGCGTCTCATCCCAGATGGACGTTCGGAAACAAGCGCACTCCAGCGGGCGAGACAAACGCCTCAGGTCTTCCTCTCGCTCTTTAAAAATCAGGTCACGTTGATCTTCCTGAACCAGATCCATTTTGTGCACTAGGCAGAAGATTTTGGCGTCAGGTGAATTCTGGAGGATGGCTTCCAGACACGACTGGTAATAATGCATGTCCTTTTCCAGTTCGCGGCTCTCCACGTCAAACACGTATATCAGCACCTCCACATTACGGAAGATGTTGTCCCGCTGGCTGGTGAAGTAATTTTCCATAAAGGTGTCCTGGCCGCCACAGTCCCACAGGTTCAGCACCAGGTTCCCCAGGAATCGAACGTGGGAGTGCTCCACGTCGATGGTGGCACCCAGGCGCCTGGTGTCGCGCGCGATATAATTGGCAAAGATGATCGACCTCATGCTGGTCTTCCCCGACCCGCTCTTGCCCATCAGCAGCACCTTTTTCTTCATGGCTGTATTTGGCATCACCTGCCGGCGTCGCCACGAACAGGGCCTGAGGCGCGGCCTAACGGCAGACCAACCGAGGACCGGGACGGCGGCTCCGGACGCCGGGCGACAGGCACCGCCGGACAGCGGGAGGCCGAGCGCGCGAGCTCCGGGCAGGAAAGACCGCGGCGAGGCGAGAGCTCAGGGAACAGCGCCGGAGGCAATGGCTACAGCCGCTGGAGCTAGCGAAAGCCGACCAG
The DNA here is from genome assembly GCF_982192425.1 of Myodes glareolus. Lineage (NCBI taxonomy): Eukaryota > Metazoa > Chordata > Mammalia > Rodentia > Cricetidae > Myodes > Myodes glareolus. Next base: position 104,552,458 of record NC_142028.1, read on the forward strand.
TGATGCGCTCAGCTCCGGCCGGGCCGCCACCCACTTCCCGCCGGGTTCTCGCGAGAACTCCGAGTTCCTACCGCCACCCACTTCCGGTGATGACATCGCGAGAATGTCGGCGGAGTCCTGCTTGTTCGTGGAGTTCTGAGAAACTGCTTCTTAAAGGCAATGTGGTGGTAGTGGAGAGGAGACCCCCACACCGGCGTTTTGTTCTCTTCAGGTTGCACTGAGGGGTTTTCAGGAAGGATCGAGAGAACCTGGGAGGGAGAATGCTGCCCTCTCGTGGCCGCAAGTTCCTCACGCCCACTCCCACGGTCACCTCACGAGAGAGATGCTTTCAAACTCTAGCAGGCAGGTGGAGGCAAGGCCTAATTTGTTAGTCCACATAGGAACGACAAATGGAATCCAGCATAAAGAGACTGCGAGAAGCTAAGAAATTGCCCAGTACCGGGCCGTACCTTTACCAGAGACTTCCCGATTTACTGGTTAGTCCCCTTTCTACTTCCAGACGAGCTCCTTGTTCATATCTTATTTTCTTATAATCTCAGACTCGAGAATTTATAATCAGAATCCAGAGTCTGAGGAGAGAGTGATATGGAACACCATGCGTTAGCTATATTCCTCACACTACCGTGTGGACAACCATTTTCATGAGAGGAGACCAAACCTTAGGAAGCTGGAGTCTGCAGGAGTGACAGGGTTTGCTTGCTTCGCCACAGGTCACACTGCCTCGCCCAAGCACAGGGCTCTCTGCTCTTGATTTTCAGATTCAATACATTCGGGATCATCAGGGCACTTCAACTTCCTAAGTTAGGACACTACAAACTTACTGTAAAGCCTTTTTCAGGCTGCATACTACGCTGTACCAGTAAAGACATTTCCTCACCTGTTCGTTCAAAAATTGAATGTTGGGGCTGGAAACATGGCTCAGCAGTAAAGTGTACTCTCTGCTTTTGTAGAGGACCAGGGTTCAGATATGCTACCCTCTTTTGGCCTCCGTGGTTTCTTGCTTGCATAGATATGGTGCACATAGACTCACACAAGCATGTGCATGCACACACACTTCTCTTCCAGAGAACCTGGATTCGATCCCCAGGACCTGCCAAGGCTCCTTGAAACTGTTACTTCAGCTCCAGGGGATCTGATGCCCTCTTTCAAACTATGGCACTGCATACACGTGGTGCACAGACATGCATGTAGGCAAAACACCTATTCATATAAATGATATTTTACATACACAAAAATTAAAAAGTGATCATTTTTCCTTTATACATTTGTGTGTGTGTGTGTGTGTGTTGAAATAGATGTCTTATTTAGGACTAGCCATTCAGTAGTCACTTACTAATGCCAAGTATGAATCTCTGCATTAACAGCTGTCCACTACAGAGAGAACCTTCTCTAGTTGAGGCCAAAGACAGCTCTAATCTATGTGTATAAATACAAATATTTAGAAGAGAGTTTCACACACACACACATTTCTCACACATATATGTGTATGCGTGCATATGTGTGTGTGTGTGTGTGTGTGTGTATAAGGGCTTTTCTTCCATCCTTAGTTTTGGTTAACAAACTCCCCACCCTTTTCTCACCCCATACTTCTACCTCATCACTGCTTAAAATTTTAACTTCCAGTATCTTTCCCTCTATTTTCTAGTGTGTGTATTCTACTATACCCTCACCCTCACCTTTTTTTAATTTTATTTTTGGTTTTTCGAGACAGGGTTTCTCTGTAGCTTTGGAGCCTGTCCTGGAATTCGCCCTTGTAGACCAGGCTCGTCTTGAACTCACAGAGATCCACCTGCCTCTGCCTCCCGAGTGCTGGGATTAAAGGCGTACGCCACCATTGCCCAGCTACCCTCACCTTTTTTTTAGCCTCTTGAGTTCCACAAGTACTCCAAAGTAAACACATAAATCTAGAAATTCAATAAACTTTGTTCTGTATATTTACTGTCTGATTTTTTTTTCAGGTTTGTTTTTGTGTGTGCCTGTGTGTCTGTGTGAGTGTATGCCACACGTGGCAGGCGTCTGACAGGGCATTGAATCCCTCAGAACCGAGATTACAGGCAGTGGAGAGCCACCTTAGTTGGGTGCTGGCAACCAAACTTGACTCCTTTAGAAGAATAGGAAATTCTGACAAACTGCTGAACTATCTCTCCAGTCCCTACTATTTTAATTATAGTATGGTGAGAGAAGTCTCTTTTCTGATCTCTGTGTGGTGTTCTGAATGTCTTCTGTATCTGGACTGACAATCTCTCCCTAAATTTGGAATGTTTTCTGCTTGATTCATTTGAAAAACACTTTCCATGTCTTTATACATGAGTTTCTTCTCTTTTTTTCTATGCCTATAATCCAATAAATTTGATCTTTTCAGAGTATCATATGAATTTCCATTGGCGCCTGCTCATTAATTTACCTTTGTCCTTGTTGGATTGCTTCATTTTCTCCACCTTGTCTTCATGTTTAGATGCTTAGATGTTCTTTCCCTCACCATCCATTCTTACTGATAATTTCCACTGAGTTTATTTGATCTATTATGTTTTTTACTTCCAAATTTCAAATTAGTTTTTCCTCATTATTTCTATCTATGGCGAATTCCTTTCATATCACCCACTGTCTTTCATATTTCATCCGGCTGTTTGTCTGTGAGTCTGAACATGCTTATGGTCATTGTTTCTCCTTCAGGGGTCTCTGTGACCACCCTTGCCAGCAGAGCAGTGATTTGTGGAACGCAAGAGGTAATTTGCTTCAGCATGACTAAGCGGCTGGTGTGGTTCAAACTTTGGGAATTTGACCCTGAGTAGTTTATTTCAGGCATATTTAAGCACAGCCCAATTTGGTGAAAACTTTCCTGTTGACAATTAACTTAATCCTGTGTGCACAATAAAAGCCCATGGCCTGACTACATCGGAACAATTTGTAGTACAAGTGACACTTTCCATAAGGATAGGTCCTATAGATTGATGAGGAGGATCCGCTGTGGTCTCAACCATACAGAAAGCACAAAGGTCACCAGGCTGTTAACCACATCCTCTCCCAGTCTTCTGTGCTGATAACAAGTTATACATCCTTCCGTTTGAGGGGACAACCCTGTGTGTTTAACATTCCTGGTTTCCCTAATGACCTGTGAGCACAATGACCTTCATGCCCTCTATACCCCCTTTTATTTTTTAAAGAGAAAATTGTGACTTTAATAGAAGCCAAGATTGAATGCAATACCTGCATGGCTAGTCTAACTAGTATAGGCAAGCCTAGCAGAATTATAAGAATAGCTACCAGAGGAACCTAGGAAAGGGGAAAGCCACCTAACGATGATGGCCTTTCAAAGGTCACTTGAGAGATTTTGTTTATTCCCCTATGCAGATCATTAATTTGACCACCCACAGTATGAGAGACATCTGACACATCAAAGCCACACATGCCAGGACATGGATGACACCCAAGATTGTGCCTGAGCAACAGATAATCTAAAGTGGTTCTGTTTTGTAAGACCGTGGTCCTCAATTCACTCATGCCTTGATTCATTTCTGCTCATATTTTTTGTTGCAATAGTAGTAGTTTTACTAATCAGTCAGGTCATCTTTGAGACCTCTCTTTGTATTCCAATAGTCACTGCTGGAACGGGCAGTAAAAACGTCTAAAAACAACCTTTACGGGAAAACATCGTACTGTCTCCTATTACAGGCATGCCCTTTATTTCCCCTGACAAAAGGCAATTGGAGTCTGCATTGACAAGCTGAGAATTATCATGTAATATAGTCAGTAAACACAACAGCATCGTTTTGGGGTCAGTAGAATTATGTCCTTGTTATCTCCGTAAGTCATTGCCTTATTTTTCCTCCTGGAATGTCTCCTCTTAATGGGTTTTCAGTCTATTTTTAGATGTTTTATTTGACTGGTGGTCTCTGGGATGCTGTCCTGGTCTGATGCATTGGAGTGGGAGCCATCTGGTTATTCATTTTCTGGAAAGATACAAGCATAACCTCGCCTTGATGTTAGAAGAATATCAGGCCCTTTCCATTGGTTTGTCTCTAGATTTTTCCATTCAACATATGTTGTAGGCTGTGTCTCCTTCAGAGCAAAATGCTTTTGGGCAGCAGACGTATTAACCTTTAAAGTGAACAAATTTGAAGTTAGCATAGTTTGTGGGGATTTAGATGGGCATACACACCTTCTTTTTACTTTTAAAATTTGCCATTTCTGTGATGGTGTCATTCTACACCAGCCTGATCATGTGGATTGTAAGGGATTTCAGTAATGTGATTAATATTACATAAATTGTAAAACTCCTTAAATCATTTGTTTGTATAAGCAGGACCATTATCAGTTTGTAGTTGTAATGGGAGCCCTAGAAAGGAAACGGATAAAGAGCTGCTTGACAAAGTCAAGTTCCAGATGTGCCACGATGCTGTTTTCCTGGAGCCCCCAGGGCAGCGTGCTTTACCTGAGGCTGTGCTCTGCGTGGGAGGCGCAGATTGTTCCCACTGTCTTTGGTATTTTATCCAACTCACTCTCACTAGATGGCATTGCTGTAGGGCTAGTAAATTTGGAGGGAATTAAGTTGTTTTGATTTTTCCGAGTTCTTGTACTACTGTCTTAATATGTTTGCATCTGATCTATTTCTTTGATTGCTTTATTTTTTACTTTTTAAAGATTTGTTTCTAAGTGTGTGTGTGTGTGTGTAGGTGTAGGTGCCTGTGGAGGCCAGAGGCATCGGATCCCCTGGGAGCTGGAGTAACAGGCCCTGTGAGCCATCCGACACAGGTGTTGGAAACCTAACTCAGGTCCCCCTACAAGAGCAGTACATATTCTTATCTAGTACATACTCTGTCTATCTAGTCCCTGCTCAATTATTACTATTATTTTTATCAGTTACATTCTTTCAGTCAAAGTATTTTGTTCAAACAGATGTGGTAGGGTTGACTGTATAGTTTAAAACACAATTTCTAAGACTACGAGCTCTGGGGGCCTGGAGTAAGCTCTATATTGTTTCTAGAGCAGGGCCTTCACTGCGAGAGCAGCCACTGCTGTTTGCTACCTTTTAATTACAGACCTTATTACAGATGGTTGTGAGCCACCCATGTGTTGCTGGGAGTTGAACTCAGGACCTTTGGGAGATCAGGCAGTGCTCTTAACTGCTGAGCCATCTCTCCAGCCCCAGGCTGTTTGATAATACTCTTCTGCCAATGTACTAACCAATTACTAATGGTGGGTGCTCTGACTTCAATAACTGTTGCAGGATAAACAACCAAGAGGAATGTGGCATATGCTTGAATTTTAGTTAATAATATTAGAAGTGGAAGGCAAGGAAGGTAGATAAAGATGAGTATTAAATATTAGATCTACTTTGAAAAAATAGGTTACATGTGGATTAGGGTTAAGCCTTAAGATCAACTTTGGGGGGAAAAACACTATCATGGTGGGTGAAGTGAGTAGGAGGGAAAATTGTGATACAGTCAGGGTCCAAAGAGTTTAGAGATTGTTAAAGCTATGGAAAGTTATAACCAGGAACTAAAACGAGGAGGTGAGGATGAGAGAAAGAAGTCATAGTAATAAGGGGCGGTGGTCTACGAGATGGGGCGGAAGAGTGCAGCGACGAATGCCGGTAGTAAACCGGGTGGACACATAAACAGTGGTCCTAAGACCTAACTGAGCAATGCAGAAGCCAAAGCAAAATCGTCCTGAGACACAGATACTAGAGTAGAAATTAACAATAGGAAGTAAGGGAGAAAGACCACTCGTGCAATGAACAGCTGGCATAGCTGTGCAGAGTTGAAAGATGACATTGTCAGATCCTTCTGCTCCAGTGGTTCCATACGGTGCAGACGCAGAGTGTGGGAGACTTGGTCTCTGCAGCCTTAGTGTTCTTAGGGGCCTGACATGTGGGGCATGGGAGGTTGTAAGTGCTTTCCCAGTGACTCCACAGACTCCTGCTCATTGCCGGGGCCTTTATTGTTCTAAATGGAGGGCTGGTCCACTGCAGTCAGGCTGATTTTATTTCTTTATTTAATTTTATTTTCAAGCTTGGGTTTCTCCATGTATCCATGGCTGTCTGGAACTTGATCTATAATAAACCAAGCTGGCCTTAAACTCACAGAATCCTCCTGCCTCTGTCTTCTGAGTGCTGGGATTACAGGCATGTGCCACCACTGTCAGGTTTATTGAAAAATTTTTATTACGTTCTGAAATTTGAATGTGTGGGCACATGTATGCCATGGTGTATGTGTGAGGTCAGAGAATGACTTTCAGGAGTTGATGTTCTGCTATCAGTAGATGCTGGGGCTTTGAACTCAAATTGTCACTCTTATTAGCAAGTGCTTTACCTGCTGAGTCACCTGACTGACGGATTTTTTTTATACATCTTCTTTTAAAAGTTGTTTTTATTGAGCTATATATTTTTCTCCACTACCCTCCCTTCCTCCCCTGCTCCCATTATACCCTCTCCCATGATCCCCATGCTCTCAATTTACTCAGGAGATCTTGTCTTTTTCCACTTTCCATGTAGATCAGATATATGTATGTTCCTCTTAGGGTTGTCTTTGTTGTCTAGGTTCTCTCGGGTTGTGATTTGTAGGCTAGCTTTTCTTTGCTTTATGTCTAAAATCCACTTATGGGTGAGTACATATTATATTTGTCTTTCTAGATCTGGGTTACCTCACTCAATATGATGTTTTCTAGATCCATCCATTTGCCCGCAACTCTTCAGCTGAGGGGCAGTTAGGTTGTTTCCAGGCTCTGGCTATGACAAATAATGCTGGCATGAATATAGTTGAGTACATGTCCTTGTGGTATAATTTAACATCCTTTGGGGATATACCCAAAAGTAGTATTACTGGGTTGTTTCCTAATTTTCTGAGAAATCTCCATGCAGATATCCAAAGGAACTGTACCAGTTTACATTCCCACCAGCAACGCAGGAGTGTTCCCTTTACCCCACATCCTCTCCAGCGTAAGTTGTCATCAGTGTTTTTGATCTTGGCCATTCTGACAGGTGTAAGATGGTATTTCAGAGTTGTTTTGATTTGCATTTCTCTAATGGTTAATAATGTTGAGCATTTCCTTAAGTGTCTTTCAGCCATTTTAGATTCTTCTGTTGAGAGTTCTCTATTTAGGTCTGTACCCCGTTTTTAAAATTGGGTTATTTGTTCTTTTGATGACCAATATTTTGAGTTCTTTGTATATTTTGAAGATCAGACCTCTGTCCGATGTGGGGTTGGTGAAGGGAGCTTTTCCCATTCTGTAGACTGCCATTTTGTCTTGTTGACCATGTCCTTTGCTTTACAGAAGTGTCTGAGTTTCAGGAGGTCCCATTTATTAATTGTTTCTCTCAGTATCTGTGCTACTGGGGTTATATTTAGGAAGTGGTCTCCCATGCCAATGCATTCAAGTGTACTTCCTACTTTCTCTTCTGTGAGGTCCAGTGTGGTTGGTTTTATGCTGAGGTCTTTGATCCATTTGTACTTGAGTTTTGTGCATGGTGATAGATATGGATCTATTTTCATTCTTCTACATGTTGATATCTAGTTATGACAGCACCGTTTGTTAAATATGCTTTCTAAATCATTTTATATTTTTTGCTTCTTTGTCAAAAATCAGGTGTTTGTAAGAGTGCAGATTGGTATTTGGGTCTTTGATTCAATTCCATTGGTCCTCCTGTCTGATTTATGCTATAACCAGTCGATTTTCATTACTGTAGCTCTGTGGTAGAGTTTGAAGTCAGGAATTGTGATGCCTCCAGAAGTTCCTTTATTATATAAGATTGTTTTGGCTTTTTTGCTTTTCCATATGAAGTTGAGTACTGTTCTTTCAAGGTGTGTGACGATTTTTGCTGGGATTTTGATGGGCATTGCACTGAATCTGTAGATTGCTTTTGGTAAGATTGCCATTTTTACTATGTTAATTCTACCTACCCAAGAGCATGGGGGATCTTTTCATTTTCTGGTGTCTTCTTCAATTTCTTTCTTCAAAGATTTAAAGTTCTTATCATACAGTTCTTCCATTCATTTGGTTAGAGTTACTCCAAGATATTTTATATTATTTGTGGCTGTTGTGAAGGGTGATGTTTCTCTGATTTCTTTCTCAGCCCATTTATCATCTTTGTAAAGGAAGGCTACTGACTTTTTTGAGTTAATCTTGTATCCTGCTACATTACTGAAGATGTTTATGAGCTTTAGAAGTTCCTTGATAGAATTTTTGGGATTAATTATGTAAACTATCATATCATCAGCAAACAGTGAATAGATATGGAGAGAGTGGACAACCTTGTCTTGTTCCTGATTTCAGTGGGATTGCTTTGAGTTTCTCTTCATTTAGTTTGATGTTGGTTGTTGGCCTGCTGTATACTGCCTTTATTATGTTTAGGTATGTTCCTTGTATTCTGCTCTCTCCAAGACCTTTATCATGAAGGAATGTTATATTTTATCGAAAGCTTTTTTGGCATCTAATGAGATGATCATGCTTTTGTTTTTTCAGTTTGTTTATATGGTAGGTTATGTTGACAGATTTTCATATGTTGAACCATTCCTGCATGTCTGGGATGAAGCCTACTTGGTTATGGTGGATGATTTTTCTGATGTGTTCTTGGATTCTGTTTACCAGTATTTTATTGAGTATTTTTGTATCAATGTTCATGAGTGAGATTGGTCTGTAATTCTCTTTCCTAGTAAAGCCTTTGTGCGGTTTGGGTGTCAGGGTAATTGTAGCCCCATAAAAAGAGTTTGGTAATGATTCTTCTGTCTCTATTGTGTAGAACAATTTGAGAATTATTAGTATTAGTTCTTTGAAAATCTTGTAGAATTCTGTGCTGAAACCATCTAGTTCTGGGATTTTTTTAGTTGCAAGTTTTTTGATGACTGTTTCTATTACTTTATCAGTTATAGGTCTATTTAATTTGCTTATCTGGTCTTGATTTAATTTTGGTAAGCAATACTTACGCAGAAAATTGTCCATTTCCTTTAAGTTTTCCAATTTTATGGAGTACAGGTTTTCAAAGTATGACCTGGTGATTCTCTGGATTTTCTCCTTGTCTGTTGTTATGTCCCCCTTTTCCTTTCCGATTTTGTTAATTTGGATATTCTTTCTCTGTCTTTTGGTTAGTTTGGATAAAGGTTTGTCTATTTTGTTGATTTTCTCAAAGAACCAACTCTTTGTCTCATTGATTCTTTGTATTGTTTTCTTTGTTTCTATTTTGCTGATTTCAGCTCTCAATTTGATTATTTCCTGCCATCTAGTCCTCCTGGGTGAGTTTGCTTCTTTTTCTTCTTGAGTTTTCAGGTGTTCTGTTAACTCACTGGTGTGGAATTTTTCCAGGTTCTTTATGTAGGCATTTAGTGCTATGAACTTTCCTCTTAACACTGTTTTCATTGTGTCCCATAAATTTGGGTATGTTGTGTGATTTTAGTTGAATTTTTAGGACATCTTTCTTTCTTCCTTTCTTCCTTTCTTCCTTTCTTCCTTTCTTTCTTTCTTTCTTTTTTTTTCTTGACGCTTTGGTGATTCAGGTGAGCATTGTTTAATTTCTATGTGTTTGTGGGGTTTCTGAAATTAGTGTTTCTGTTGAATTCTAATTTTAAGCCATGGTGATCCTGATAAGATACATGGGTTTATTCCATTTTTTTTGTATCTGTTGAGGTTTGCTTTGTTACTTAGTATTTGTTCAATTTTTGAGATGGTTCCATGAGGTGGTGAGAAGAAGGTATATTCTTTTATGTTTGGATGGAATATTCTATAGATGTCTTTTAAGTCCATTTGATTCATAACATCTGTTAGTTCCCTTATTTCTCTGTTAATTTTCTGTCTGACAGATCTTTCCAGTGGTGAGAATGGGGTGTTGAAGTCTCCCACTATTAGTGTGTGGGGTTTAATGTGTGATTTAAGCTTTAGAAGTGTTTCTTTTACATATGAGGGTGCCCTTGTAAATGGGGGTATAGATGTTCAGTATTGAGATTTCCTCTTGATCAATTTTTTCCCGTGACAAATTTGAAATGTCCTTCTTTGTCTCTTTTGATTGATTTTAGTTTGAAGTCTATTTTGTTAGCTATTAGGATAGCCACACCAGCTTGTTTCTTAGGTCCATTTGATTGGAATTTTTTTCCCCAACTCTTTACTCTGAGGTGATGTCTGTCTTTAAGGTTGAGGTGTGTTTCTTGTATGCAGCAGAAGGATGGATTCTGTTTCTGTATCCAATCTGTTGTGCCTTTTTTTTTTTTTTTTGGTGAATCGAGTCCATTTATATTAAGTGATTATTAATAAACAGTAATTGCTAGTGAAAGACCCCCAGTGTGGGGAGACTCTCACTCAAGTCTCGGGATAACACGACCCCCCCCCCAGTAACTCACGAGAGACCATCCTTGCTGCAATCACACGAGGTTTAATGACAAGATGACAAGACGGGAACCAGTGCACTGGGGCCGAGACTCAACCCATGCAGGGGAAGAATTTGAACCCGAGCAGTTGGGAGAAAGGGTTTTTAAGGGAAGAAACCACAGCCCAGTAATCCGAAAGGGGTAGGGAGGTTCAGTGATGGTCACAAGGGGGCAACTCCCTGTTCCTCAAGGTTATTCTCAAGATTATAATCTAACTTTATCTTCAGCTAGTTCCTGAAACACTGAACCGGCTAATTCTAGATTTCTGATTCTTCCCTCCCTGCTTAGATTTTTGGTTTTATGTTTTCCTGCTAGGGGGATCTGGATTTATCCAGGTCTTTCACTAGTTCCTGTTATTTTAGTTTTTGTTATTTGTCTTCGGGATTTGCTGCTGTGAGATCATCTATTGTCTGTTATTTTGTGGATGTAGCTGACTTCCTTGGGTTGGAGTTTTCCTTCTAGTACTTTGTGTAGGGCTGGGTTTGTGGCTAGGTATTGGTTAAATCTGGTTCTGTCATGAAATACCTTGTTTTATCTGTCTATGGCGATTCAAAGTTTTGCTAGGTATAGTAGTCTGGGCTGGCATTCGTGGTCTTTTAATGTCTGCTTAATGCTTGACCAGGACCTTCTGGTTTTCATTGTTTCCATTGAAAAATCAGGTGTAATTCTGATAGGTCTGCCTTTATATGTTACTTGGCCTTTTTCCTTTGCAGCTCTTAATATTCTTTTTTATTCTGTATGTTTAGTGTTTTGATTATTATGTGTGAGGGGACTTTTTATTTATTTACTTATTTTGGTCCAGTCTATTTGGTGTTCTGTAAGCTTCTTGTATCTTCACATGCATATCCTCCTTTAGGTTGGGATTTCTTCTATGATTTTGTTGAATATATTTTCTGTGCTTTTGAGTTGGAATTCTCCTCCTTTTATCCTTATTATTCTTAGGTTTGGCCTTTTCATGGTGTCCCATATTTCCTGGATATTTTGGGTTAAGCTTTTTCTTTGACTGTTGAGTCTATTTCCTCTATTGTATCTTCAGCACTTGAGATTCTCTCTTCCATCTCTTGTATTCTGCTGTTCATGCTTGTATTTGTGGTTCCTGATCATTTTCCCATATTTTCTGTTTCCAGAATTCCCTCGGTTTGTATTTTTTTAATTGTCTCTATTTTGGTTTTCAAGTCTTGAATCATTTCTTTCATCTGTTTGATTGCTTTTTCTTGGTTGCCTTAGGGATTTGTTGATTTCTTCCAATTTTTGTTGTTGTTTTTTCTCCATTTCTTTGAGGAAAATTTTCATCTCCTCTTTAAGGGCTTCAAACATTTTCCTAAAGTTACTTTTTAGGTCATTTTCTTCTGCTTCATTTGTCTTGGGATGTTCAAGCTTGCTGTTGTAGAGCCACTAAAAAGAGTGCTGAATTGCTCTTTTTGGTGTTGAGTGTGCCCTTACCTTGTCTACCCATCTTTTCCTCTGAGTGGTGTAGTTGGGGCTGTGTCTCTAGTGACCACTCTTCCAGGTGCTAGTGGATCTAAGGCTCAGATGGTTGCTCCTCGTGATATAATGGGGCCACAGTTCCAGTCATCCCAGAGGTAGCTTGGACCCCCCCCCCCCCCGAATTCCCGAATTTCCTGTAAACAACTTGTTTTCTATGCTTGCAAATGCTCCAAGCAAAACAACTTGTTTTCTTGTGCTTGCAACTGCTCTTGAGCAGGAGACAGGGAAGTGGTTCCTGGTGGGTTTGCTTCTGAAAATCCGGAGAGCTAGGGCGTGACCATTGGTCAGGGAAGGCACTGTATAAGCTGCCCTGGAACACAGTGAAGTTGGCATTCTTTCTTCAAGGATGACCCGTGTCTCTCCGTGTGTATGTGTTTCAATCTCCAGCACTATCCTGTAGTGCAGGCACCGCAATTCCCAGAGGTTGCTCTGCAATCCCCCATGTCATCACTGGCTCTGGCCTGCTCCCAGGGAAGCTGCTGGCTCAGACCTGCTCCTGTGGAGGCCTGCTCTGGGCCTGCTCTCTCGAGGTCACTCTCTGGTACCTGCTCCAGTGGAGGTCACTGGTTCAGGCCTGCTCCTGTAGGGGTTGCTGACTCATACCTGCTCCCGAGGAGGTCACTCACTGGTCTGATTTTCTTTTAAGCAGGATCATTTTCTTGCATTAAACATCTTCTTTTACCTTTCTAAGGTAATTACAATATTAATTTTAAAAAGTTTTTTATTTCTGCGGATTTCACCCAGGGACTCCTACATGCTGTTGTCTGCATCTTTAGACTTGGGTGTCAAATTCTCCCAAGAGTTTTCCACTAAGTATAAGTCCATCATCATTATTTTTTAATAATAATGGTATTATTAGTTAGCTTTTCATTGATGTAAAGAAATACTCTAGGTTGGGTATGGTGCTGTACACCTATAATCCTAGCACTAAGGAAGTGAGGCAGGGAATCGAGTTTAAGGCCTGTCGAAACACAGCACAACAAAAAAGAAAGCACAGAATGAAGCAGTGAAAGACCCAAGAGGTGAGTCTGAGCTTGGAAGCCAGAAACAGGGAGGGTGGCAGGGAGATGAAACAAACACCTTAGTCTCAGGATATTCAGAATCACACACACACACACACACACACACACACACACACACAAGGCATTTGTCAGAACTGGGTATGGAATGAGTTACAGACCAGTCATTTGTTACTTTCTCGTGGTTCCTCAGATCTCCTATAGCTGCCATCTTAAGTAAATCATTCTGAATGCCCACACCAGCGCCATGTTGTTTAAACCTATGCCTGGTTCTTGGTATCTTTATTTTTCTCACCAGGGCTTAGGGGGAAAAGATGGTTTATTTAACGTTCAGTCTAAATGGCCTACAGCACATTCAATGAAGGATGCCCTTGACTACATCACCTCATGGCTCATGATAGGAATTGTGAAAATGTGTGTGGGCATGTAAATTATTTTGAACTAGGTGCAGCTTCAAACTACCCTCTCACGAGAACCACAAAAGAGTCCCATGAGAGCTGCTTTCTGACGGTGGCTTGACTCCCAAAGGTTCTCCTGTACCTCAGGAGTGCTTTCCTGTGCGCCAATTCTTCATTCAGAGCCATGCTTTGGGGACATCAAGCATGATGTTTTGAATAGAAGAAAGCTTGTCTCCCACTACTGAGTTTGTAGGCATGCTTTAATCTTTCTGTTTATAATAAGGAGCCCTAGGCCTCAGTGTCAGGTGTTCCTCCAGTCTAGACACCCTCTGATTTATTGATCCTGGGGGGTGAGACTGATAATCTTTGGTGAGATAATTGCCCACTTATATGAAACTGGAGAAGGGGATCCACAAGCCTATGTTTTTCTTAAAGATAACTCCAAATGATCCACTTGTTAAAGTGTAATTTTTACCCTGTCATCAAAAGAATAGCCTTCACCTAGATTATTCTGAAGTGTATGTGGGCGGCTGTGGCCTTGGAGTATAGATTTAGGTATTCCCAAATACAGTGTTCCAAGGTAAAAACAGTCTCCCAGAATTTTTATAGTAACAGAACAAAGAAAACTATAAATCAAAGGATTAAAAAAAAAAGCTTTGGTGGAAACATCAGGGAGATGGCTCCCCAAGCTGGGGACACTCTGCTGCTGGGCTTGGATGCTGGCTGACTTTTAATCATGAAAACTAGGATTTGGTTAACACTCAAAAAGGTTTTTATCTGCTTGTCAGGATGTTAGTTACAATGCAGGTGGGGCAAAGGACTAGAAGGTTAATGATTTCCAGGAAAAACTGTAATTGAGCCCTGGAACCATAGCATTCCAAACCCCCCTCCATCTCAGAAGGATGTGTCAGCCCAGTACACAGCTTCTTTCCGGGTACTCGTGCACGATCCCTACTGAAGCCTTCAATTCTTCACTGTTTTGGATGTTCTGTGGTAAAAATTACTTTTCTGGGCTTTCCCCACTTCTGGCTCAGGATTCTGCTCGTTTGAGTCGCCAGTGGCCATGTCAGAGGAGCAGCAAAGGGCAATTGAAGTTCAGGAGTCAGCCACTAGGGGGAAACCTCCGATGGGCGAATCTCAGATAGGCAAGGGCCCAGACCCCGGACTCCAGAATGTCTTCTGCTTCTGCTGTGCCTTTACATGTTTGCCATTTTTCTCTGCTATCTGGCATGGTGTGAATGGCCATGGGGAGATTCCCACTGCCTGTAACGTAGTGTGCTTATCTCATGGAAACAGCCCACCCTACTGGGCATTTCTACTTATATATTATTATGAAGATGGTTTCTTCCTAAGCTCTACTGTCAAACTGATGACAATGTTGGTTTAAATAGAGTTTTGATGATAAAAAATAAAATAAGGAAGTGTGACACAGCTAAACCCATGAGTTTTTATTGAGGAGCCCTATAGACTGTGCCTTAGGTTAATGACTAAGAAAAACAGCGGAGTCCCAGCAGCCCATCTAGTTTAAATTCTTCTCATCTTAATGTTGGGAGATGGACTGGAAGTTTCGGAGTGAATCATTACTGAAACAAAGCTTTGAAAATAAAGTTAGACTAAGGTGGTTTTTTTTTTTATTTTTCAAATATGAGGTGAAAAACCCAGGAAGACAATCTAAAGTTTGAGAAAGGCACATAGTTGAGTGAGGAACACTTTAAGATCAGGGAACAAGAACAAAGCGGCCCACTTATTACTAGCTGACACACTTTCCTTGCTAGGATTGGTTGGTGATCAAAGATGATGATTAATTCCTTATGCCCATTTTTGCCCTCAATCTTCGGATTCAAAAAACTATTGATGAGTGGGTATACACCATAAAGATTTAAGGTGGAGGTGACTGATTCTTTTTCATATTTAAAAGTTTAGATTTGTGATTCTTTTAATATTCCTTATTAGATTACCTTTTAAGATAAGTCCTTTCTTTGCAATTGCAAGATGCAGCTTGCCAGTAAGATAATATCTTGCTTGTTTATACACTATTAATTTATAACAAGTTGCTTATATAAATCTACATGGGATAATTTGTTTTTCACCTGCAATACTTAAAATGTTTAATCATGTAAGGAATATGGAAAACATGTTGTGTTTTACTTGTCTTAATTGTAATCATCCACTTGAGAAACAGATGTAACCACACTGTAATTTTTATGTTGCTTGACAGATTTTGCTGGGGTATATAAATTGTAGGGAAAAGAATAAAGACAGAGTTAGAAGAAAAACATCAGGAATGAGAGAAGGAAATCACCGGGAAAATAAAGAATAAAGAGAAGGCAAAAGAAGAGTAAAGAAAAGGTCTGAAGGAAACCCTCAAGAGAGTATGAGCATCCTGCCCCTAACCCTCTCAGATAAAAAAGTCTTAGTACTCAGACTCCATGGATTCCATTTGAGGCCTGCACTGCTGGAGGCTGGGCCCCAGGCAGGGAAAGTGAGTCAGCTGCGTCAGTGCTGGTCCTTTGTCTTCTGTTCCCGTCTTAGAATTTACCCTCTTATCTCACTCCTGTCCTTTTTGTGGAATTTAGGGTAAAGACTTACAGGTGACTTTATTTGGACAAGAGAAAAATCTTTAATCCAAATAATCAAAACAATAAGTCTCTCTCTCCCTCTCTCTCTTTCTCTTTCTCTCTGAGACATACTAGCATGGAGGTCAGAGGACAACTTTTGGAAGCCAGTTCTCTTCCTTTACCATGAGTGTTCTGGGAATTGAATTTAGGTTTTGGACCTGGTGGCAAGTATTTTTACTGTTGGGAACTGCTGACCCTCAGACCCTGAACTTTTTATGACCCCTTGCCTGCCGCAGTAAACAACTTGTTTTCCTGTGCTTGCAGCTGCTCTGAGCACGAGACCCTCAGGAGTTCCTGATGGCAGGGGAGTGGTTTCAGGTGGGCTTGCAGCTGAAAAATCCTGAGACCTAGGGCGTGGCCATTAGTCAAGGAGAGCCCTATATAAGCTGCCCTGGACCACAATAAAGTTGGCATCCTTGTTTCAAGAGCGAACCATATCTCGGTGTGTTTTTAAATCCCCAGACCCTTGCCTGATTATAGTTCCAGGTGGTGCAGACGCTACAGTTTACTACACTGAACCATCCAATAGGATCTTCTTATTTATTTATTATAAGCAGCTCATCTCACGATGTAGCCCTGGTTGGTCTGGAACTTGCTGTGTAGACAAAGCTGCCTTTGATCTCATAGAAATCTACCTGCCTCTGCCTCCTGGGATTAACTTCTTAAAATTTTCCTTTGAACATAATTTTTATCCTTCTTGGGTAAATAAGAATAGAATTTCTGGGTTATATTATATGGTAAATAGTGTGACTTTTAAGAAAATAGCCAAAGTATTTTCTTTCCTTTTTAAATTTTATTTATTACTAAAATTTTTTTTTATGTCCTGACTGCAGTTTCCCCTCCCTCCTCTCCTCCCATTCCTTCACCCACCTCTCCTTGGCCCTTCCCCCATCCATCCACTCTTTCATTTCTTTTCAGCAAGGGGCAGGCCTCCCATGGGTATCAACAAAGCATGGCATATCAAGTTTCAGTAAGACTCAGCACCTCCCTTGTATTTAGGCTGTGAAAGGCAATCCAGTGTGAAGGATAGGTTCCTAAGAGTCAGCTAAAGTATTAGGGAGAGCCCCTGCTCCCATTGTTAGGAGTCCCACAAATAGACCAAGCTACACAACTGTCACATATATGTAGTCTCCAACCCAAGGAAGTTAGTTAGCTACCCCCATGAAAACATAGGCAACAGGTAATCCCACAGCAGCAGAACCCAAAGAACGGAAACATAAACACATATACCACCACCACCACCACCAAATAACAGGAATTAACCATCACTGGTCATTAATATTTCTCAATATCATTGGACTCAATTCTTCAATAAAAAGACACAGGCTAACAGAGCAGATAAGAAAACAGGATCCATCCTTCTGCTGCATACATAAAACACACCTTAACTTCAAAGACAGACATTACCTCAGAGTAAAGGGTTGGGAAGAGATTTTCCAATTAAGCAAACCTAAGAAGCAAGCTGCTGTGGCCATCCTAATAGCTAACAAAATAGACTTCAAACCAAAGTTAATCAAAAGAGATGGAGAAGGGCATTTCATATTCATCAAAGGACAAATCCACCAAGATAATGTCTCAGTTCTGAATGTCTATGCTCCAAATACAAGGGCACTCACATTATTAGAGCTTAAATCAATACTGAATCCCACATATTAATAGTGGGAGACTTCAACACCCCACTCTCATCAATGGACAAGTTGACCAGACAAAAACTAACCAAAAAAAAATGGATCTAACAGATGTTATGATTCAAATGGATCTAACAGATATCTACAGAGCATTTCACCCAAACACCAAATAATATATCTTCTTCTCAGCATCTCAGTGAACGTTCTCTAAAACTGACCACATACTTGGTCACAAAGCAAGTCTTACCAGATACAAAAAAATTTGCAATAACCCCCTGTGTCTTATTAGATCACCATGGATTAAAGATGGAGTTTAATAAAGTATTATCTTCTCCTCATTCTTGTTTTTTTTTTTTTTTTTTTTTTTTTTTTTTTTTTTTTAAGACAGGGTTTCTCTGTAGCTTTGTAGCCTTCCTGGAACTTCTTCTGTAGACCAGGCTGGCCTCAAGTTTACAGAGATCCACCTGTCTTTGCCTCTTGAGTGCTAGAATTAAAGGCATGCGCCACCACTGCCTGGCTCAACAAAGTATTTTCTAAAACAACTACAACCATGTCATACCCCAGCTAGCAATCTGGAAAGTCAATACTTCTGCCTTGTCCTTGGCAGCAATATTGAATTGCAGTCATTCGAATCAATGTGTAGTGGAATCTTACTGAGTTTGCAACCTGTATATCCTAATGGTTATTGCTATGCATTTTGTTGGGGGAGGTCTTGAGGACCATTCTCAGGCCTGGTGACTTGCTAGGAGGACTCACAGCTCTCAGCATATTGCCTTACAGCTCTAATGATTACACAGAGAGAACTCAGAGAATCTAGCACAAGGGAGAGCTTCTCAGGCTGAAGGCTGCTGAGAACCAGGTGCTAGCTTTCTTGCATTGGCCTTGCAGAAGATCAGCTTAATTCTCCCAACACATGAAAGACTGTCTGGTAGGGAATCTAAGCAGAGTCAGTTCTTAGGGTTCCTCTCCTCCCCTCCCAACTCTGTCTTTTCTCTTTTGAAGCACAATTAATAAAAACTCAAAGACAGATATTGGGGTTCAACCTGAAGATCAGACAAGCAAAGTAGTCAGCCACTGACTCTTAATTCAACATCCGTTTGAAAATAGTGATTCTGCCTCCAGGAAACCTCAGAATGACACTGAGCCTGCGAGCTTCATGCCAAGGTTTTCATGCCAAACACATTGACCGGATGAGCCATCACCCTGGCCCCTCACCTCCGAATTGAACTGCATAGTCATGAGACACTCTCCACTTTGCAAATCTTCATTTCCTTGGGCTATTTTTTTTTTTTTAGCACTGATTGGTTTGTTCTTGTAGCTCCTGACAAACTCAAAAGGACAGGGAAGAGGTAGGACATCCTGAGGTCTCTTTGCTTATCACAACTATATATTTTTGTCACTGTAATAAAAAAAGCACTCATTACCTGATCATTTTGGATGACAAGGGCCACAGGAAGGTAGTAAATTGGACAATGAATATTCACCTCTCAAAACTTGGCTTCACTTCCACTAGCAGGTTCATGAATAGATAGCAAGGTTTAGGTAGCAGTGTAAAGAATGCCAGTCTCCAGACCAGCTACTTTGTAAAAACTACATTGTAGACCCTGTCCCTTGACACTGAACAGTGTGTACACATGGTGGCCCTTGTCCTTGGCAATGAACAGTGTGTGCATATGGTGGACCCTGTTCATGGCGATGATCAGTGTGTGTGTACATAGTAGACACTGTCATTACAATGAACAATGTATGTATATGGTGGGACGTCTTCTTGGCAATGAACAGTGTGTGCACATGGTGGACCCTGTCCTTCCAATGAATAATGTGTGCAGGTTTTGGTGTATTTTCCAAAAGCTTTCATTTCTCTCTCTGAAGCCTCCTTCCTTGCCCTATTTCATCGCACATTTCTACGTTCCCCTTTATCAGAAAGTCAAGAAGTAGCTTTACTATTTTTAAGAATGATTGTTAAGCATTGTGCCAGTTTGAGTTTCTGTCTTTGACTTTCTATAACCCAGGTGGGGAAAGCATAAATAGTTAGATACTAAATATTTTAGCTTCTGCGGGAAAAGAGGCAAGATCAGGAATGTTTCTGTAGAATGTGACAAAAATCCAAATCTTTGTAGACAGTGAAATTAGAATGTTATGTTTCACAGATCATGTAATGATACTTTAATTTTTCCAACCATTTAAACCTGTCAAACATTCTTAGCTCAGTGGCCCTACCAACTAGCTACCAGCTGAGTGTGGACAGCCGGCAACGATTTGCTGACTTCTGTACCAGTCTGGCGTGGAAGAAACACCTAAGCCACGGCACACAACAACTCAACATTCTGCAGCCCACGATTCCTCAGACACTTGCAGACCAGACTGACAATCTGAATTCCAGCCCTTGGACTGGGTGGACAGGGAGACCCAACTTCTGCAGGCTGTTCTCTGACCTCCACGAGAGTCACGGTACACATGGCTCTCACTACCCAGAACCTGCAATAAATCAGTGGAGAAAAGAAGCAATGTTTGAATCCAACCATTCTCCTGCAGAAGTCTACTGTGTACTTTTGTTTGCTTTTGCGAAAGGAAAGGCTATGCAGAACTGATCTTCTTGCCTCATTATCCCAGGTGCTGGGATTCTAGGCACGTGCCACCATCTCCAGCTCTAAAGCAGGGGCCCTTGACCTTCCTTTATCATCCGAACAAGCTGCTGTCTTGTGAAAACATGACTCCCAGAACAAACAGTCTTGTTTATGCTTCTTTGAAATAGAGTGAAGCCTCACTTTGCAACCCAGGCTGGTCTTGAGCTTTTGACAACCCTCCTGCCTCAGCCTGTATGTGGGGATCACAACCTAAGCCATCATGTTGTGCTCAGATTTGGGGTTCTTTGATACTGGAGATTCCAGGGCAAATGTCTGAAGTGGTTTTCAGGACCAGGTTAACTGTTAGGGGAGAGAGGTAAAATCGAATCTTCAAAGCTGTGGTCCTTGAAGTGTGGGCTGTGGTCCAGCACCATTGTCATATCATTAAGAACTTGTAAGAGATGCATGTTTTCTGGAGCCCAGATCTCAGAAACAACAGAAACTCGGGGTGGGGCCTGGCAATCTGGTTTCTCTCGAGCCAGGTGGTTCTGATACTGCTAACATTTGAGAAGCGCCTAATTCCAGGCTTCACTGCCAGCCGCTGGAGCAGCATTGAACCACCTGAGCAATAAAGGGCTGGGCCTCTCATACAGCTTTGTTCTCAAGAATGAAGCAGGGCCTGCGGTTGAGAGCAATTCCAAGATGCCTGGCAGCCAAGACACAGATTTTCCAGAAAGATCTGGGAACGGGACTCAGGGCCAACATTTTGGAGGTCAGGGCATGCATTTCCGTAAGGAGTGTAGTGTGGTCTTAGAGATGGCACGTGCCACCCTGATGTTTCAGTGTCTTTGCATTATGTGACCATGGTATTAATTAACTCGGGGACCCAGAGGCTTTTCAAAGCCCTCTAATGTATCCTCCACCATCCTTCCAAGGTCCAGTGGGAGAGTCCCTGTCTTGGGGGCCAGTGAGGCAGTGGGAGAGGTCTGACCTCACAAGAGGCCCTTGTGATGTCATTGACACCTCAAGATGCCCTTTTCTGTGAAGGTCACAGGGGACTCAGTCCTGGACCCTGCAGCTTGCAGGGGCCAGGCTGCTGGCGGCAGGCGCGTGCTTCCAGCGGCAGAGGTGGGAGGAAGCATGCAGACTTGAGCCGGCCTGGCGAGCTGTCTGTGCTCGGTGCTACTTGTTTGCGCAAGGACAGTTTCAGGAAGGGAATAGACTACAGAATTTTGCAAAAGGGCCACCTAAGTTTTCTTCTGAGCAAAGACAGCATCTATCAAGGTCCTCCAGAAGTGTGCTTGCCGTCCCGCTGTGGTGGTGGGCGCTCCGAAGTGAAGGATGGGGAAGCGGAAATGCATCTGCGATCTGTGCTCCTGCGGGTAAGGCAATCGCCCCCCATCAAGGTCAATCTGAGGAGGGGGCTTGATTTTTACACTCCCTGGGGAACCGAGTCATTTTCTTAGAAGACAGGCAGTGTCTTCATCTTGCTGCCTTCCCAGGCAGCATCACACTGGAGTCTGGTTTCAGGCTGGATCGTTGTCAATTACCATTTGACGCACACCTGTTGAAACAGCATGCCCATGTTCAGTTGTATTTTTTTTTTTTCCTGTGGTCCTACAGGGTAGAGATTCAGGAACCTTAAGAGTGGACTGGGCCGAGCCTTATCCAGATTGAGGCCAGTATTGTTTCTTGTTAGGTATAGATGGCCAGTCAGTGCTGCGATTTTTAGGACGGGGGAAGAGTTCTTTTTATGTGGGTCGATTTTCCACTCACAGAAATTGGTACTTTGTCTGGGAAGCACAAGGCACTGGTACCAGTTGGTGCAGTGTTGAGGTGGACAAGGGTCACCGGGGAAAGTACTTCACAGTCTCCTGCCCAAGGCCTTGTGGGATGCCTTCTTGTTACCTGCCTGTAGGACCATGCTGAAGTGAAGGATAGTGGAGGCAGGGTTTGGGACAAAGCTTTGGGCTGCTGTCTCTGAGATGATCCTTCTGTCTGTTTTCCCAGGACAATTAGAGGACTGCAGTACTAGACCAGGGGATAAAAGGTTAGAGGGCAGTATGTAAGAGGGTGGACCCCGGAATTGCTCCCCAACCTTCTGGTTCTCAGCTTTGGGGTTAAAGTCTTTGAGTCCTATCTTTGCACAGCAGGAGAGGCCCAAAAATGTGAGCCCGTTTCCACTCTCAAAGGTCAGAGAGTTTCTGCTTGCTCTAAGTTATTGTCATTCCACCCTGGTGGAAGTTCAGAGAGTTGAAACTTACTTCTCTTCCTTCAGGGTTATTGTCTGTTGCTATCTCAAACAAAGGTCTCACCTAGATTTAGCTCAGAGAGTTCTGCTCTCCAGGTTATTGCCAACAGGTGTGTCTAATAGCCAGCCCTTATACTTCAGGTATGGAAAAAGTGGAACTGTTTCTACCTCAAACAAAAGTCTAAGGACCCAACTAAGTTTCTACTCCTTTAGGGAGATAACAATGGATTCCACCCAGGGAGTGCTTTGCCTACAGAATGTTTTGGTCTAGGGTGTAAGTGTTACTTGGCTTGTTCTAGCAACAGAATGTAGCTTGCAACCTTCAACTGGTATGTTCATTTCCTTGTATCATGTTAATGCAGCTTTTTTTTTTTTAAATCTTACTCCTGCCTTTTGAGGAATTTTAAGTAAATGGAAATTAAACACGGGTGATTCAGCATCACTGGAACTCCCTCCTGGCACCATCCTGTTTCTGTTTATTATTTTCACTCATGTCTTTGCTCCTTTTACTTATTTTTCTAATCTGCATGCTCCTACCCTGGTAAATGGTATTATTTGTCAAAGCTGGTCTCTGACACACAGCGTGCAGTCTAGGTAGGAAGGCAGGACACACTGGAGAGGCTCAGGATATGCAATCAGATGCCACCCCAACCCACCTCCTATTTGGTGTCTGTCTCGGACGGATGCTGTTTTCTCTTCACCCTGCAGAGTTGCTTCTTCCATTGGGTGTGAAGTCTCTCTGGTCTTTCTTCTTGCCTCCTCCTGTGTCTGTTCCTTTCCTTTATGGTCTGTCAAGTGCCTCTGCTCTGATCCTCATGTCGGTCAGCCTTCCCTCCTGACTTGTAGTCTTTCTAGTTTTTTCTCCTGTGGGTTTTATTTTTAAATTGATTTTTACTAAGCTCTACATTCTTCTCTGCTCCCATCCCTGCCTCTCCCTTCCCCTTCAACCCTCTCCCAAGGTCCCCATGCCCCCAATTCACCCAGGAGATCCCGTCTTGCTCTACTACCCTTGTCTCTTAGATCCATGCATGTCTCTTCCAGGGTCCTCATTGCTGTCTAGGTTCTTTGAGATTGTGATTTGTAGGATTTTTTTTTCTTTATGTTGAAAAACCACCTATGAGTGAGCACATGTGACAATTATCCCTCTGGGTTCAGTCATTTTGGGTCACCTCACCCAAAATGATGCTTTCTAGCTCCATCCTGTAAAACTCAAGATGTCCTTAATTTTTCTGCTGCGTAGCACATGTCCTTGTTGCACGATTGAGCATCCATTGGATATATACCCAAAAGTGGTTTTACTGGGTCTTGAGGAAGGTTGTCTCCCAATTTTCTGAGAAATTGTCACACTGACATCCAAAGGGGCTGTACCAGCTTGCATTCCCACCAGCAATGCAGGAGTGTTCGGCTTACCCCACAACCTCTCCAGCATAAGATGTCATTAGTATTTTTGATCCTGGTCATTCTTACAGGTGTGAGATGGAATCTCAGAGCTGCTTTGATTTGCATTTCTCTGATGACTAAGGATGTTGAACATTTCCTTAAGTATCTTTCAGCCATTTTAGATTCCTCTGTTGACAGTTCTCTGTTTAGGTCTGTACTCCATTTTTTTTTTATTGGATTTTGGTGACCAGTTTCTTGAGTTCTTTTTATATTTTGGAGATCAGACTTCTATCTAATGTGGGTTAGTGAACATCTTCTCTCATCAGGTTGTGATTTTGTCTTGTTGATTGTGTCCTTTGCTTTACAGAAGCTTTTCAGTTTCAGGAGGTTTCATCTATTAGTTGTTTCTCTCAGTGTCTGTGCTACCGGGGTTATACCTAGGAAGTGGTCTCCTGTGCCAATGCGTTCAAGTGTACTTCCCATTTTCTTTTATATAAGGTCCAGTGTGCTTGACTTATGTTGAGGTTTTTGATCCATTTGGACTTGAGTTGTGCACGATGATAGATATAGGTCTATTTTCATTCCTGTACATGTTGATATCCAGTTATGCCAACACCATTTGTTGAATATGCTTTCTTTATTCCATTTGATATTTTTTGCTTCATTGACAAAAACCAGATGTTCAAAGATGTGCGGATTGATATCTGGGTCTTCTATTCAGTTCCATTGGTCCTCCTGTCTGTTCTTATGCCAATACCAGGCTGTTTTCAGTATGGTAGCTCTGTAGTAAAGTTTGAAGTCAGAGATTGTGATGCCTTCAGAAGTTCTTTTATTGTACAGGATTGTTATGCTATCTTGGGTTTTTCGCTTTTTCATATGAAGTTGAGTATCGTTCTTTTGAGGTCTTTGAAGAATTTTGCTGGGATTTTGATGGGCATTGCATTGAATCTGTAGATTGCTTTTGGTAAGATCGCCATTTTTATGATGTTAATTCTGCCTACCCAAGAGCATGGGAGATCTTTCCACTTTCTGGTGTCTTCTTCAATTTCTTTCTTCAAAGATTTAAAGTTCTTGTCGTACAAGTCTTCCACTTGTTTGGTTAGAGTTACTCCGAGATATTTTATGCCATTTGTGGCTATTGCTCTGATTTTTTCCCCAGCCCTTTTATCATTTGTGTACTGAAGGGCTACTGATTTTTTGAGTTAATCTTGTATCCTGCTACATTACTAAAAGTGTTTGAGTTGTCGAAGCTCCTTGGTAGAATTTTTGGGATCACTTATGTAAACTATCATATCATCAGCAAACAACGAGAGTTTGACTTCTTCTTTTCCAATTTGTATCCCCTTGATCTCCTTTTGGTGTCTTATTGCTCTAGCTAGGACCTCAAGAACTATATTGAATAGATATGGAGAGAGTGGACAACCTTGTCTTGTTCCTGATTTCAGTGGAATCGCTGGGAGTTTCCCTCCATTTAGTTTGATGTTGGCTGTTGGCTTACTGTATATTGCCTTAATTATGTTTAGGTATGTACCTTGTATCCCTGCTCTCTCCAAGACCTTTATCATGAAGGGATGTTGTATTTTGTCAAAAGCTTTTACGCCATCTAATGAGATAATTATGTGGTTTTTATTTTTCAGCTTGTTTATATGGTGGATTATGTTGACAGATTTTTGTATGTTGAACCATCCCTGCATCTGTGGGATGAAGCCGACTTGATTATGGTGGATGATGGTTCTGATGTGTTCTTGGATTTGATTTGCCAGTATTTCACTTAGTATTTTTGCATCGATGTTCCTGAGTGAGATTGGTAATTCTCTTTCTTAGTAATGTCTTTCTGTGGTTTGGGTATCAGGATAATTGTAGCCTCATTAAAAAGAGTTTGGCAATGTTCCTTCTGTTTCAAATGTGTGGAATAATTTGAGGAGTGTTGGTATTAGTTCTTTTTTGAAAGTCTTGTAGAATTCTGAGCTGAAACCATCTGGTCCTGGGCTTTTTTTGGTTGGGAGCCTTTTGATGACTGTTTCTATTTCTTCAGCAGTTATAGCTCTGTTTAATTTGCTGTCTAGTTCTCTTGGGTGAGTTTGCTTCTTTTTGTTCTGATATTTTCAAATATTTTGTTAATTCACTAGTGTGGGCTTTTTCCAGCTTCTCTATGTAGGCATTTAGTGCTATGAACTTTCCTCTTAACACTGCTTTCATTGTGTCCCATAAATTTGGGTATGTTGTGTGGTCACTTTCATTGAATTTTAGGAAGTCTTTGATTTCTCCCTCCATTTCTTCTTTGACCCATGATGATTCAGGTGAGCATTGTTTAATTTCCATGTGTCTATAGGCTTTTTGAAATTAGTATTGCTGTTGAATTCTAGTTTTAAACCATGGTGATCTGATAAGATACATGGGGTTAGTCCAAGTTTTTCATATTTGTTGAGGTTTGGTTTATTACTGAATATGTGGTCAATATTTGAGAAGGTTCCATGAGGTGCTGAGAAGAAGGTATATTCTTTTCTGTTTGGATGGAATAGTCTATAGATGTCTGTTAAGTCCATTTGTGTCACAACATTTGTCAATTCCCTTACTTCTCTAGTTTTTGTCTGTCTGACTTGTCCAGTGGCAAGAGTAGCGTGTTGAAGTCTCCTACTATTAGTGTGTGTGCTTTAATGTATTATTTAAGCTTTAGAAGTGTTTCTTTTACATATGAGGGTGCCCTTCCTTTTGGGACATAGATGTTCAGCATTGAGATTTCCTCCTGATGGATTCCTCCGGCGACTAATATGAAATGTCCTTCTTTGTCTCTTTTGATTGATTTCAGTTTAAAGTCTGTTTTGTTAGCTATTAGGATAGCTATACCAGCCCATTTCTTAGGTCCATTTGATTGGAATAATTTTCCCCAACCTTTTACTCTGAGACGATGTCTGTCTTTGAGGTTGAGGTGTGTTTCTTATATGCAGAAGAAGGATGGATTCCGTTTTCACATCCAACTTGGTAGCCTGTGTCTTTTTATAGGTTAGTTGACTCCATCTATATGAAGGGATATTAATGACCAGTGATTTCTATCTCCTGTTAATTTAGTTTTCATTGTTGGTGATGCTAATTTGTGTGTTTTTTCCCTTCTTTAGGATTTGCTGCTATGAGACCATCAATTGTCTATGTTTTGTTGATGATGTAGCCAATTTCGTTGGGTTGGAGTTTTTCTTCTAATATTTTGTGTAGGGCTAAGTTTGCGGCTAGGTATTGGTTAAATCTGGTTTTGTCATGGAATATCTTGTTTTGTCCATCTATGGGGATTGAAAGTTTTGCTGGGTATAGTAGTTTGGGCTGGCATCCATGGTCTCTTAATATCTGCATAACGCTTGACCACGACCTTCTGGCTTTCATTGTCTCCAGTGAAAAGTCAGGTGTAAATCTGATTGGCCTGCCTTTATATGCTACTTGGCCTTTTTCCTTTGCAGCTCTTTAATATTTTTTCTTTATTCTGTATGTTTAGTGTTTTGATTATTATGTGCGAGGGGACTTTTTCTTTGATCCAGTCTGTTTGGTGTTATGTAGGCTTCCTGTATCTTATAGGCATATCTTTCTTTAGGTTGGGAAAGTTTTCTTTTATGATTATGTTAAATATATTTTCTTTGCTTTTGAGTTGAACTTCATCTTCTTCTATACCTATTATTCTTAGGTTTGGCCTTTTCATGGTGTTCCATATTTCCTGGATATTTTGGGTTAAGCTTTTGTTAGATTTAATGTTTTCTTTGACTGATGAGTCTATTTCCTCTATTGTATCTTCAGCACTTGAGATTCTCTCTTCCATCTCTTGTATTCTGATGTTTATGTTTGTGTTAGTGGTTCCTGACCATTTTCTCATGATTTCTGTTTCTATAATTCCCTCGATTTGTGTTTTCTTTATTGTCTCTATTTCAGTTTTCAAGTCTTGAATCGTTTCTTTCATATATTTGATTGCTTTTTCTTGGTTTTCTTTAAGGGATTTGCTGATGTCTTCCAATTTTTTGCTTGTCTTTTTCTCCATTTCTTTGAGGAAATTTCTCATTTCCTCTTTAAGAGTTTCAAACAGTTTCCTGAAATTATTTTTTAGGTCATTTTCTTCTGCTTCATCTATATTTGGTTGTTCAAGTCTTGCTGTTGTAGGGTCTTTAGGTTTTACTGGTGTCATGTTTCTCTTTGTGGTGTTGTGTGTGTTCTTACCTTTTCTACTCATCTTTTCCTCTAATAGGTGTGGTTGTGGCTGTCTGTGATTCTGTTGATTAATCTTCTAGGCGCCAGTAGATCCAAGGCTCAGGTGATTGTCCCTTGTGGTACAGTTAGTGCCATGGTTCTAGTTACCCCGTTGGTCACTC
This sequence comes from Myodes glareolus, assembly GCF_982192425.1. Taxonomy (NCBI): domain Eukaryota; kingdom Metazoa; phylum Chordata; class Mammalia; order Rodentia; family Cricetidae; genus Myodes; species Myodes glareolus. The sequence goes on from NC_142028.1 coordinate 104,580,505, forward strand.
TGTGTTCCTGGAGGTTGCTTACCGCTCCTGGACTTTGCTCCAGTCCCTTGGAGTTTGCTGTTTCAAGCCTGCTCTAGCCTAGGTTGTTGGCTCAGACCTGTTTTTGTTAATGTCCCTGGTGTGGATCCATTCCTGCAAAGGTCCCTGGCTTGGGGTGGGTGCTGTAAAGGAATCTGGCTCTGATCTACTCCTTTGGAGTTCCCAAATTCACAGAGGACCTGGCTCAGGCTTACTCCCTCAGAAGTCCCAGATTCACACTCAGACCTGCAGCGGTTTCTGGTTCCTGCCTATTCCCTTTGATGTCCCAGACTAATGCTGGAACCCACAGAAGTCTTGGCTCAGGCCTACTCCCTCTGAGGTCCGAGACTCATGTCTGGACCCATAGAGATCTCTGACTCCTGCTTTCTCCCTCACAGACCCTGCTTTCTCCACACCCAGACCCGCAGAGATCCTGGCTCAGGCCTAGTTCCTCGGAGGTCTTAGACTCATGCCCAGACCCACAGGGATCCTAACTTAGGTCTACTCCCTTGAAGGTCCCAGATTCATGTCCGGACCTGCAGTGGTCTCTGGCTCTGGCTCACTCACTCAGCGGTTGCTCCCCTGCACCTGTTCCTGTGGAGCTTTCTGTCTCAGGTCTGCTCTGACTCAGGTTGCTGGCTCAGTTCTGCATCCACAAATGTCCCTCTCTCCTGTGGTTTTGATTAGGCATCTCAGTCTTTCTGAAAGATAGACTTTCTAGTTTCCCCTCACCCATCCCTTACTCTTGCCTTTCTTCCCTCTTATAAAATGTTTCTGACCCTTCCTTCTGACTCCTAACCCTTGAGGTCTTGCTCACGTTATAGGGTTCCCTTAGGCTCAGCCCTGTCGTCCTCCAGAAGAAAGGCAGGACCCACTACCTATGCCATGGTCTTGTAGTTATGTGTCTACCAGCCTCATGTCTCTACTGATGGTGTGTCCTAGGAAGCTGAGCTCATATTCTGTACCTTTGTAAAACGGTGGATGGATCTGTCTGCTGAACTGACATGTTGGAGTGGGTTAAGGCCATCAAACAAGTTCTTAGGATACGTTCTTAAGTTCGGCCACAAGATGGCAGCGTTTTCTCAGCCTACCCTGCTTGCTGGTTCAGCCTGTTTAACCTAAGTGGAAAACAAAACTGAAGATCCTTGAATTTTGTTTTTATTTTTAAATAGGTTTCCTAAAGTTTTCTAGAATAAGCACCTAGTCAGAGTTTAGGACCCAGTATAGCTGAGTGTTATACCTCGAGGAACTGACTGAATGCAGGTTAGAATGAAGGTGTCTCAAATATGTACAACCAAAGATTCCTGTTACTCATAAAACTTGGTAGGGAGCTTTACTAGCTTAAGGAAACCAGAAATACGTTGCTGTATCAAAATACATTCCACAACTTCCCTTAACAACCAAAAACTGGCAACAGGGATTCTACAATTGAATATTATAATCCTTTAAATACGATCAGTACCAAATAAGCAAAAGTAAACACCCATAGGGTGCAGAAAGACGGTCAAGTCATCATTTTCAAAAGCCCAGCCATTGTTTCTCTCTCTGCAATTGCAGCTATATGGAGATAGATAGAGAGAGAGAGAGAGAGAGAGAGAGAGAGAGAGAGAGAGGGAGGAGAGAGCCAGCGCATGCATGCATATGTGCATGTGTATATGAGTGTATTTTAGTAAAGTAAAAAAAAGGGGGCAGTGTTTCCTGCTGCATCTGCAAACCACCAGGCTTTACCTGTTATTGAAGAAATTCCCACGTCAGGAGGTCTACTGTCTCCATTGACTGTAGAAAATTCAGAAGGATTTCTGTCATTTTCAGAAAATTCAGAGCGATTTTGCTCATCATCCTGGTAGTTGTTAGCATGGGAAACATGGCTGAGGAGGGAGGTTTGATTCATCACCTTAGCCTGTTCTCCCTGGGGAAGCATTACTTGTCCTTTCCTAATTCAAAAGTAGGAACCGAAGCTAACTTAGCGACTGGGCTTAGGCCAGTGCCTGTATGGGCAGTCAGGCGTTAACTGATCCTCAGAGCTGAAGGCGCCTGAGTGATCTCCTGTTCTCTTAGCCTACAGATAAGGAAATGGAAGCCCCGAGCTGAAGTTGAGGGATGTATTTTGTTAAGCTTGAGCATAAAGTAGGTTGAAATTGCGTCCACATTTAACTGCATATCAGACATTGGTAGATGTTGAAATTCAGTCTGGTGTAATTTCAAGTAACACAGGCCCACTTTTTCTTCTTTTTCTTCTCCTTTCCAACAGGGTCTCCCTATTTAACCCAGGTTGGTCTTGAATTTGTGAGTCTTCTGCCTTATCTTATTGATTGGATTACAGACATGCAGCAATATATATATATATATATATATATATATATATATATATATATATATATATTCAGCCAGGCTCTACTATACCTATAGGGTGGTCAAGATGGTTCAGTAGGCAAAGGTACTTGCCATCAAGCCTGGCAACCTGAATTTGATGAGCCCACGTGCTGGAAGGAGAGAACAGACTCTACAAGTTGTTACCTGATATCCACATTGTGTGCCATGATGCCATGGCACACAAGTGCATCAACACATACACACACAAAATAAATAAGGAAGTGTAAAAAAAATTTAAGCAGTTAGAAAAGTTTGTCCAATGGTTAAGAGGGTTTACTGCACAGGACCCATGTTCGGTTCCCAGCACCCACGTGGCAGCTCACAGCCATCTGTCACTCCTGTCCCAGGAGATCTGACGCCCTCCTTTGGCTTTGTTCAGCACCAAGTACACACGTGCATAGACACTCAACACATAGAACAGAAATAGAAGTTTGTATAATATACTCTTTTTACTTTTAAAAAATTGTGTGTGTGTGTGTGTGCACATGTATGTGAGTTCAGGTGCCCTTGGAGCCCAGAGGCATCAGATTCCCCTGGAGCTGGTGTTGGTGGTTGTGAACCACCCAGTTTGGGTGCTAGGACTGTACTTGGTCCCTCTACTAGAGCATTTATGCTCTTAGCCGCTGAGGCGTCTTTTTAGTCCCCAACTTACATCATCTTAATTTTTGTTAGTGCTGTGGGCAAAACTCTGGGCCTCATGTACCCTAGGCTAGGGCTCTGCTGCTGAACTGTTTCCACACTGAGCCATTTTTGTCTGTTGATTAAAATAGTGATGCACTATTAATAAAAACTAAAACAGAGAAACTGGGGTTCAACCTGAAGATCTGAAAAGCAAAAGAGTCAGTCACTGGCTCTTACCTCGATCTCAGTCTGAAATGGTGATCCTGCCTCCAGGAATCTCAGAATGAGACTGCGTCTGAGAGCTGTCTCCTCCCATTTTATAATTTTCTCTAGGGCTGGGATTAAAGGCATGTACCACCTAATTTCTATGGCAACTAGTGTGGCTACTGGGATTAAAGGTGTGTATTAGCATTGTCTGGTCTGTAAGGCTGATCAGCGGGGCTGTTTTGATCTCAGATCTTCAGGCAAGCTTTCTTTTTTAAAATACAATTGAAATGCTACTATATAATAGGAAGGCTGCTGTCCAAGTCAGAAGTATTCTCTAATGTAAAAAATGGAGCAATCCTAAAATTTTGAGTAAAACAATATAAACAGCAAATCTTCCTCCCGAGATTAGAACGGAGAAGCTCTACTTTTTCTAAAATATTGATGAGAAATGTAGATGTGAACAAAGGGATTGACATAGCTTGCTTTTATATCTGATTATTTTATAGCTTACTGTGCAGCATTTAAATGATTTTGTGTAACTTACAGGAAATTCCAGGATGGGATAATGTATCATGGAATATTTATGTAGCATTGGTCATATGTGCAGTATCTCAAAAAGAAGGTAGCTCCAGAGAGAACCGGCCAATTTCTCTGGAGGATGTGGATTTGGCTGTTTCTGGGAGCGTGCGGAGGAAGGTGATCTCCAGGGCAGCCATGTATCTGCAACTTAAATCAGTTATGTGAACCAGGGAGGAACTTGTTATTTTAATTTTGGAAAATATTTTCTTCACATTGATGGAAATTTCCTTAACCTTAGATTTTATTTTCTTAGAGTTTCTGTTACAAATTAAGAGGAAGGGCAAAAAAAAAAAAAAAAGAACTTTGTTGGATATTACATGTTTCAAGAAGAATTCTTGTTTTTAATTTAAATAAAATCAACTTTATAAATTCTGAGTAGGGGGAAAGCAAGGGAAAAGCAGGAAAAAGGCTTCACAAATACTTGGTGATGACTTTTTGTGAAGACAAGGGAGACAACCTTCATTTGATTGCGCATTTTCTGTTCTTTCATGTTCAGCTACTTTATACGCCCTTTAAAAATGTGGCTTTTTAGATATCAGAATTTTAATTGTTCTAATTTCATATGAGACGTAAGGCTGTGTATTACCAGTCAAATTAGACACTGAGGGCATAGAAGACAGCTTTGTATTACTTCTGATAGCGTTGGTTAGAACACTCTACCATGTAGGCCGAGAATGATGTGTTTGAGTACCCTGGTTAAAATGGTTAAAACACTCTATTCTGCCATCTAGGCTGAGAATGGATGTGTTTGAGTATCTGGTTTTATTTCCTCTTCTTTCCTCTTCCCTATCCTTGGAAGATCCCTTCTTTGCAGTTGGCTCCCTGCTGTACCAGCCACCTTCCCAATTCTGCCTAGTGGGTAGCTTTCAACTCCATTCCCATCACGGATGTTCAGAGATGGATGCTTCCGGTGACGTGTAGTTCTCTTGGGAAGATGTCAGGTCTGAAAGAGGAAAGTAACTTCAGACACACGGGGGAGGGGGTGGGAGGAGGCAGCACATCAAATCTGGAGGCTCTCCGAGGTGGGGCTACCTACAGGAAGGGGAAGGGGCTGGCTGATGCTCAGGAAACGGAAGCAGTCAGGAAGCCCAGTCAGGTTCCGCCTGACTGTGAGCTCTGGCCAGTCATGTGCTGTCCTTGTACAACAGTGCTACCAGCGGCACCTTGTTCTCAGAGCAGGTAGAGGTGCGGGAGCCACACGTGCTCTGAAGGGAAGGGCGATGCTTGGAGGGTGGGCAAGCCACTCGCTAAAAGTTTTGGTCCCAGAAGAGAGAGACTATGGCAGAGGCGCCTCTGTGGTGTGGCCCTGGCATTCTGGACATCTTCTCTTCCCCTTTCCGTCCTGTGCCCTGGAGGGGGACGTGTGGATCGTCCCATCTGAGCTCTACAGGTGTTGGGCCACCACATTCACCTTCCATTCTCTTAATAACGGAGTGATGATTGCTATGACAACGGCAGAGCATGTGAATCGAAAGCACAGATGCTGGACCAGGCCACGAGTTCAAATTCTAGCCTTTCCACAGACTGGCTACGCCGCTTGGACCACTTTACAGGGGCAAGGTGCTTCCCCTTGCCTCGCTGTTCTCATCTGTGAAATGGACACAGGAATAGAGCCTGCATCTTGGGGCCGTTGTCAGGGCGGAGCCATGTAAAACCAAGCAGAGAGCACTGAGGGAAGTGAAGCCAGCGAGTGTTATTATGTGAATGCCGCTAAGAGTGTGGTCTGCGTTCCGAACCCCGAGAGAGGAAAAGAGCCTCTCTTTTCCTCGGGAGACCGCGTGTGCTGCAGGAGAGAGCCGATTTTATTAACGGGCAGATAGTAAAGCAACGCTCCACAGAGAAGTCCAGTCAGAGGGCTTGTAGTTAGATGGCTGCGGACTGGTTATACTTGGCAGGTTGAAATGGTTGACAAAGGCTTAACACAATTAAAAATTACTTTACGCGTAGGCGAGGGGACAAGTTTGTGGAGTTCTCTCCATCCACCTTTATGTAGGTTTAGGGGATGGAGCTTAGGAAGTCAAGTTTGGTTGGCAGGTGCTTTTGCCAGCTGAGCCATCTTGCCGGCCTGGTTTACAGGGTTTAATTTGCTTTTTACACACCAGCAGGCCTACACACCTGCAGGCCCTCTGCGTGCCCAGGGACTGATAGTCACTGTCCTGCACAAGTTCAGGCTGACGTGAGCCAACACTCAGTGAAATGTCTATTTGGGTTAGAGCTTTTCACGTCTTAAACTCAATGACTGTGGGCTGAAGCCATCCTCACTGCAGAGTGCAATTTACAATTCTCTTTATCACCTTTCCTTTTTATATAAAACCCTGGCTCTTTTAGAATCACATTAAGGTTTCTATGATTACTGCCCCGAAGGGAAAGGATAGTATTTCTAGGTGACTGTCAAGTTAACTACTTAGCCAAATACAGCCATATATTTTGAATATCCAGCTATCTGAAAGCCCCTCATTCTAAGGTTAACGAATTGAATCTGTAATCTGTCAGAAACGAGTTAGGTTTCATCTGTGCTGTTCAGTTACTTAACTTGAGAAATGCTACCCTCTCGCAGGATGGTGATTTTTTTAAAAGTCACCGTTTTCCCTGCAACTACCCATTTTCTCTTCCAAGTGTGGTGCAGTTCGGCTCCTTTCTCCAAATAAAATCTACCTGACGCCTGTGAACAAGAGCGCACCACGAAAAGCAAAGGGTTGGCTGGGCAGTTTAGTCTTTAATCCTGGTTTAACTGGAGGGCAGCTGTGGGCGTAGGGGAGGAGCCAGGGGTGCACGGAGAACACTGTCATTGCCGTCCTGGGCTTGGTGGACCGCGAACTTTATCTGTCTCTCCAGGGCCGTCAACATCCGTGGACTTTGTTTATTTATTTATTTATTTATTTATTTATTTATTTATTTGATACCATGAAATCAGACGAACTACCTATCAACAAATTTCATTACATTCTATTTATTTAGTGTGTGTGGATGCATGTACCACCGTGCGTGTGGAGGTCAGAGGACAACTTTTGTGGGAGTTGGTTCTCTCTCCTTTCACCATGTGTGATCTGGGCACTAAACTCAGGTCATCCATCGCCTTTGGCGGCAATTGCTTTTACCCACTGAACCATCTTGCTGGCCCCATCTTTAGGCCTTTGAACTGTCTCCTTCAATAAGACTGAAGGTCCCGTCTATGGTGCTTAAACGCAACAGCAATCTTGCTGACATGTTGGAACTTGACGGCAACGCTGTCACTGAAGAGGCAGATGCAGGAGAATGATGAGTTAAGGTCGGCCTGAGCATCATGGAGAGATCTTGACTCTAAAAACCAAAGCGATCTTCAGATAACGAGGTTGGCTTTGCTCCTCTGATAGTGACTGTCTAGGCTCGTAATTTCTGTCTCAAGTCTCTGAAGATGTCTGAAGAGGACTTTGGAGAATCTCTTGGTGACTTTATGCAGGGGGTGGGAGAAGAAAAAGTGAACTGTGTCATGAGGTGGACAGATATTCTTCCAATTTTTCAGTAAATTCCTAATTGATTATTTAGTATATGCATCTTTCATGGGCCCTGAGGATTTTTGGGCATGTCTGGCCCAATTTCATAGGACACTCTAATTCCTTCCACACATCCACATTTGTGGGTTCCTCTGCCTCACATCGTCCATCACTTGAGACCACTGAAGACAACAATTACATTTTCTTATTCTGGTTCCCCATTCCAAAGGGAAGAGGCTTGGTCCAGTCAATTCATGATTCTTCTGGCATCCAAGGTCCTTTTCGTGGTCCAATTAGCTGAGCTCTTGAAGGCCCAGGGCTATATAATACCAGCCAGAGCCAGGGCTGCTCTCTATAAGGCCATGAGGTGGAAAACAATCAGAAGAGGAATCAATTGGCCTTCCAAGAACTCTTGCCAAGATACTCTTGTAGGGAGTGAAAGGTTGGTTGGATGATAGTGTAATTAGATGGATTCCCAGGTCATTGAACAAGTGGGCCCAGAAAAGCATTGATGGCTTTGCCTGCTTAGAAGAGTGTCTCCAGTACGAGGCAATGGGAGATGTGCACATGCACACACACACATACATGTATATATATACATACATATAAACTCACATACATATATTTAATTATATGTATAAAATATAATCATAATTTAATTATATATATTCAAGTTTTGGTGTATAATATATATATATATTAATTAATATACCAAAACTTGAATGAAGACACAGACAGCACCCTTGTCAAATGTACTGGAAACACCAAATGGGAAGAATGTGGCAAGTACGGCTGATGACAAGATCGAGATTCAAATTGTCTCGACAAGTCAATTGAAGTCAATGTGAAGTTCTGTGCTGGATCAACACTACGTGTTTATAGTGGGGACTGATCATTTTGGCCCTTCTTCGTAAAGAGTCTCCTGGTTTTTACTCAGTGATGCGCTGTGCTATGAAGCATCAACTTAAGTTCCAGGCTAGATGGGAATAAGATGCTCATATCAGAAAGGTACCACTGCCTCATACGATTTGGCCTGGTCAGCTGTTTTCTTTCAAGGATGCTATCTGGTGACCTGGATGTTTGGATTATGGGGAATACGTTTTGGAAGTGATAAAACTCAAAGCTCAGAAGGTCGGGGGAGGGCCCCTTTTACAGTTGTATTCTGTCGGGGAGGTCTCAGGCTTGTCCTTGACGGTCCAGGGAGAAGAGAAACAGGTGAGCGGTCCCTTCATGAAAATGGCTTGGGGTCAGTGTCGGTAAAGACTCCATAGAGTTATGACTGTAGGAGCTTGTAGGGGACTTTCTCAGATGGCTGAGGGGAGAGTGGGTTGCTTAGGGTTTTTCAAAAGGATCCAGCATCAGGCAGCATCTGACAAAATGGTCTCCAGGTCCCTTTCAACACTGGCAACTCAAAAGTTCTGTAATGGCAGATCAGAGGGCATTCATTTTGATATGATGATTGAGCTTGAAAAGCAAAGAGAAACGGGTGGGTGCATGTAATATGAGGAATAGGCTGATGTCCATGTGTGCCTGCAGAAACCTAGGACCTTCATAGGGATCACAAGGCTTGCATCTTTCACATATAAACGTGTGCCCAGACCACAGCCATTTATTTGGAGCCTTGATTACAGAACCTGCCTTTTCCACTGATGAACCTGCTTTTCTGAGAGTCCTCTGGCACCCTCCTCCAGGTAGTGAGCAGAAAAGCTTCGTCCATCGCTTCCACGACTCTCATTTCATGTTCACGTGGAGGATGTTTTGCGGGCTGGCCAGGGACACTAGCATGTTTTGATGGGAAACATGCTGTAAGCTACAGCCAGCGTATAGATTTTTGAAGCATATTAAGTTGCAAAGCGGGAACGACCGGCACTTCTCCTATAATGTCTCACTTTGTATCCACCTAATGCCTCTGCTAAACTGAGCTCTCTTCTCGGAAGCCTTTCTTGGTGTCAGTCACGGCAAGTCCTGAAACGAACACCTTAAGGGGTCAAGCGTTTCTGTTTCTTTTCCTCTCCCTTGTTTTGTCTAGAAATGGATTTTTACAAGTCATCAAGGTGACTCAGCAGGTAAAACGCTTGCCACGCAGGTCTGGCAACCTGAGCTACTTGGCTGGAACCCATGTAAAGATGGAAGGGGCGAACTGGATTCACAAAAAGTTCTCTGACCTCTGCATACATGCCACACAGACTAATAATAAATACTAAACGTAGGAAATGAATTTCTATCAAGTTGCTTTCTTTTCGCAAAGAATTATGGAACACCATAAAATACCGTTAAGTAGTATGGTATAAGATAAAAATTCATGTATCCTAATATTACACCCTGTAGCGTACATGCCCTAAGAATTGTGTGTGGATTCAGTTTCTGATATCTCTTTGTTTTTATCTTCTGTGGGAGTGTTTGCATGAATGTATTTTTGTGCATTATATGTGTCCTTGGTGGATCTCTTTCAGTTGGAGCTGCCAGTCATTGTGAGCTGCTGTGTGAGTGCTGGGAACCACACCTAGGCCCTCGGAGGTGGAGCAAGTACTTTTAACCAGGGAGCTATTCCTTTTCCTTTATCCTTCCCTTCCCTTCCTTGCCCTCTGCTCCCCTCCCCTTCCTTTCTTGGTGGTTGAAACTGAACCCAGGGCCTTGAGTATCTCTAGCCAAGCACTTTAACTCAACTAGCTAGCTATATTACCATTGTCCCACACGTTTCTGTCTTGGTATCAGCTCTCAGCTTTGGATCAAGGTGTGGCTATTTTCAAATTGTGGTGTTGATCCTACTGAATGGCCCTGCAATTGTTATTTGATTTATAGCTGAAGTCAGGAAAATGAGCAGTGACTGATTTCAGCAGGTTTAAACCAACACGTGGGTGCTGGGGATCGAACCCAGGTCCTCTGGAAGAGCAGTCAGTGCTCTCAACCATTGAGCCATCTCTTCAGCCCCATGAGAGCGAATCTTATTTGACTATTCCTTATGTCATGATGGTAGACTTCGTCTGCACATGAATGTCTCCCAACCTTAAATGTCCCAAGGATCCCTTGGAAATCCGTATCTGGGCCCTGTCTCCGTACACCTTGATTCCGTGTGTCTGAGGCAAGGCATCTGAGTGTTTGAACGATTAACCTAGAAAGCTGTGTGGTAGCGGGACCACACTTTAAGTAACATGATGCCAATCTGGTGAGAGAACTGACAAAATAACCTCAGCAACAAAAGGCACGTGTTTGTTGAGAGAACCAGTACCATTTTAAGATATCCTCTCTTCCCAGATCTTCATAAAAAGAAGCAAGGTGGAGAGCCTGCTTCTGTGTTCTGGCAGAGTGCTTGGGGCCAGCATTCATCATCTCCCTTCCCATCAGCAGGAAGTGTATTCTGCTCTGAGCGCCCACTAGCTTGGGGAGGAGCTCACCCCTTAGGCTGGAAGTTTCAACTCCCTAACTCCCAGTTGCATTGCTCACACCCCTCCGCGTGGTTTTAGTGTTTTCTGGGCCTTCCAGGCCTGCTCTGTGATCTTGATGACAGACTTCTTCACCCTCGAGGAAGCAAAGAGCACCTCCTGAGCACCCCAACCTTCGATCTTCTGTGGAGCCTCAAGGGTGGGAGGGCTGATGTCCTTCCTGTGCGTGGGACCTCGGATTCTGTAATTCCCGTGACAAACCAGTGGCCCTTCTGAGCTTCTGCGACTCTGTCGCTAACATGGCGGTGCAGCTTAAAGCGTTTGTGCGTGTTCAACTGAGTGTGTGTGTGCTTGTGCATTTGTGTGGGTGAGCAGGCGTGTGTGTGCACAGGGAGGCCAAGGGTTGAAGTCGATGTCTTTCTCAACCACCTGTCCTTATTTTTTGAGGCAGAGCCTTTCACTGAGCCTGGAGTTCACTGATTTGACTAGATGACTGGCCAGCGAGTTCAGGGATCTTCCTGTCTCTGCCTCCCCAGTGCTGGGATAACACTGCAGGCCGCTGCACTCAGCTCTTCACACAGGTTCTGATGAACTGACAGAGCTATCTAATTCCAGCCTTTCAGTTCCATCTCACCTCCTTCTAGCTAGGACTGCTCATAGTGTTATTTGTGATGGAAACATTTTTTTTTCTAATATTAAGATCATAAGACTTGGTAAATTTAAATAGAGCACCCCCAACCCATTTTAGGTAGTCTTGCTATGTGGCCTTGGCTGGTCTGGAACTGGATATATAGACCAGCTTGGATTCAAACTCATGGAGATCTGCCTACCTCTGCTTCTTAAGTGCTGGAATTAAAGGTGTGTGCATCGTCTAGATTTTAGCCTTTGATAGTGCTTCATCGATTTGGGGGACTTAACATTTATGCAATCCCCACGGACCCTGTCTCCCAGGCTTGCTGAACAACCATCCTGCTGCTGACAACACTCTCTCTGTTAACTACTCAGAGCCACCAAACCATACTGCACACTGGCACGGCAACTGAGTATGTCCCAAATATTTTTTCAAATAAGTAATTTTTTTTTAACATCATGCAAAACCTTCTGAGAAAAAAATCTTGAGTTTCTAGATTCTCTTGAAAAACCCAAATGACATGGTGGTATTGTGACTGTTTTTTTGTTAGTGGTAGTGGCCTGAGAAGACAGGCATGCCTTCTCCAAGGTGTTCTTGGTGAAAGGTAAGGGGGAAATACCATGAAACTTTATGCTCGTATCTCCCACAAGAGGGCAGTCTAATCTCTAAAACAGCTAATGCACCAGGCCTAGAAATTGAATTGGACTCCGGTGAATAACTTGTCCAGGCCCCACCTACGTTTGCACAAGTCAGAATGGAGCATATGCTTTCTCTTTATGTCCATATTTTCACCCTAACCCTGTCCTAGGGTCTGGTCCCCTCTGCCCCACCCTTGCAGCTCCCAAACCTGCACAAGCTACTTTGTGGAAATGGAAAGAGGGACTATTTTGATTATATAGCTTCAGAGCCACAAGTTCAGCTGAGTTGGCGGCTGTAGAAGTCTGATAGGGGCCTTGTGAGGCAGAAATTCTCTCTCTCTCTCTCTCTCTCTCTCTCTCTCTCTCTCTCTCACACACACACACACACACACACACACACACACTTCTTTTTAGTTAGAGTCTTATTCTGCCTAGGCTGCTATTGATCTCTGTAGCTGAAGATAACCTCGAACCTCATCCTCTCTCCTCCAACCTCCCAGGTACTAGAAACACAGACACGTGGTACCTACCACTCCAGGCTACCTCAGTGCTAGAGATGGAGCTCATAACCATGGGCCTGCTAGGCAAGCACTCTACCAACTCAGCTATGTCCTAGCTCTTTGTGGTGGTTCTTATTGGTGTAGAATCCTGGGGCGGAGCATGCAACCCCAGTCATGCCCTAATACTAACTAGGCCCCGAGGAGCTGCTATGTAAACCCAGATGCCTGTTTGTTAATTCACAATGAGACACATCTGCTGCGGAGACCCAGAAAACTCATTTTTGCTAACCAGCATATTTTTTTTTCCCGAAAACAACAAAACAGAACAAGTCAAAATATAAACTAGAGACCCACACAAGGGTAATACCACAGTTTGACATCGAAGGTTTCCTTGTGGTGATTCCAAGCCTGCGCCAAGGGACTGCATGGTTGGTGCCAGCTCCCCTCACTCGAGCGGAGCTGTGGGTAACTTGATCTAGTTCCTTGCCTCTCTGTTCTCTGTGGAGTAGGTCCAGATCTACCTCTCTGTAGCGATGCCCCCACCCATGTGAGATTGCATTTACTTGTAGCACTTCCTACTTTAGGTCCTGCTCCCATTTTATCTATTGAAAATTATTTTAATAATTTGACCTCAGGACTATCACAGGTTCAGGATCCAAGATCCCCCCCAACCTGCAACTCTGAAGATACCTATGAGGAAATTTCAAAGGTTTCTGTAAACTAGTTTAAAAATGTCTTAAGTTAGCACATTAACTATATAAAATAATGTTTTATTATGACATTGTCACTCATATATGATAAAGTACATTTTGGCGGTATTCACCCCTACCCTATTAGCTCTTCCCACCCTGATAACTGTCCCTTTCCCATCTCAGTCTCCCTTCTACTCCCTGTCTCTGTGTGGTCTGTGTGACCCAGTGAGTTAATTAGGGCATCTGCTACCTGTCTGTAGATCCTCAGAAGGGAGACAAAACTAGCTCCGTCTCTAGATGTGACCCTAAAGGAGTGGAAACAGGCCAGGTTTTGCATTCTCTTGACTGCTTTGTATTTGGCAAAATAAAACATCTTTTCTTTGTGTCTTATTTTTCTGTCATTAAAAAAAGTCATTTCTTCATGAGTTCTAGACCAGCAAACCCATCTCAATAAAAAAAAATCCATCTTTCAAATTTTAAAATTTTTATTATTTTTGTGTGTGTCTGTGGCTTACAGGCATATGAGTATGTAGGTGCCTTTGGAGGTCAGAAAATCCCAGAGTTATCGGCAGAATTACAGGTGACTGCCTCTGGGGGTGACCGCCTCTGTGGGTAACCACCTCTAATTGAGCTGCCTAATGTGGGTGCTGGGAACTGAACTCTGGTTCTCCGAAAGAGTAAGACGCCGACTTAGCTGCTGAGCTTCTCCAGTGTGCCCTGCCACCCTCAAACATGTCCTTCTTTCTAGAGTGAACTGAAATAGTTTAATGACAATATGGAAATAAGGGAAAACGAGAATGAAGAAAAATTTGGATGGTAGAAATTAGATCTTAAGCTGGAAGGTTGTAGCATGATTAATAAAAAAACAAAAACAGAAATTGGGGTTCAACCTGAAGGTCAGAAAAGCTAAACAGCCAGCCACTGGCTCTTACCTCTACCTCAGTCTGAAATGGTGATCCTGCCTCCAGGAATCCTCAGAATGAGACTGACTGAGAGCTGTCTCCTCCCCTCTTATATTCCTCTCCAGTGCTGGGTTTATACCACTACCGCCTGGTTTCTATGGCAAACTAGTGTGGCTACTGGGATTAAAGGTGTGTGTCACCACTGCCTGTTCTGTAAGGCTGGTCAGTGCGACTGTTTTACTCTCAGGTCTTCAAGCAAGCGTTATTTATTAAAGTACAAATGAAATATCACTACAGGAGGTGGTGGTGCGCAACTTTGATCCCAGCACTCAGGTGGCAGAGGCAGGCGGATCTCTGTGAGTGTGAGGCCAGTGTGGTCTAGAGAGTGAGTTCCAGGATAGCCAGGGCTACACAGAGAAACCCTATCTTGAAAAACAAAATCAAGAAAAGAGAAGGAATTGGATTTTAAGCTATTTAACAATTGGCTTTAGTTAAAAAAGCAAACAACTTACATTCTGCCACTACCCCCTGTACTCATTGAATATAAACCTAGGTATCCTAGGTAAAGATAATATTTAATTGGGTATACTGGAAGTATATGTGTATACATATATAAATATTTGTCCCCCACACATATAAACACATTTTTGTATATATGTGTAATATATATATGTAATATGTACACATATATACAATACATACATCACACATAATGTAAGGTTTTATATATATATATATATGTAAAATACTCCGTGTGTGTGTGTGTGTGTGTGTGTGTGTGTGTATCCTGTTTTTCACCCTAGTTTCCACAAACTTGCCCATAATCACAAAGGATGCTGCCTCAGTCTTGGGCTTTAGAATTTTGGGCTTAGTTCTGGGCACACTAAGAACGAGAATGTCTATTGACATTTCTGTTAATTTCTATTCATGAACTCCCTTCGAGGACTCTCCATGTGTGCCAGGGGTGTCTCCTTCAGTTGGTTATGTGTGCCCTGCGTTTCCAGTGCAAGGGTGGATGTGCGTGGTTGACACTGTGTTGAGTCCATCCCTGCGTCCCCAGCGGAAAGCGAGAGTGGGCTCAGATGCCTCATTAAGTCGCCTGATAGGATCTGGAGAAATAGGGCAGTCAGAAAATGAGTTATTCGGTACTAAAGTGCAGTGAAGCATGCGTTTAAATGCCCATTTAGTGCTGCAGACCTGGCTTTGGTTCACGGTGCTATTTGGAGAAGTTCTATTTTAAGAGGGATTAAAATCTTTGCAACTGGCTGGCTATGCAAAGCAGCTAGGACAGCGCAGGCCTCCACAATGCAATAAAGCTTAGACAGACTTGAGTGGTTTCTTCTAATCTTACGGAGAGTTCCTTAATATTTGAGAGGGATTATGTAAGGTAATGTGTGTAAAGTGCTCAGCCCAGAGCCTGACGTGCAGTGGCGTGTGGTCCATCATTTGGTAATAGCCACAGTAATTGGGCCTAATGAAAGGTTTCCTTTCTACAGTCTTATGATAAGGAAGCCTGTCTATATGCACTGATCTGTTAATCACTCTGAAGGTTTCCTAAAGCAGCTGTGTATGTATACTGATTTTTTTTTTGAGCTATACCCTCAAGACAGAATTATGAACCTTTGATCCTGTTTATTTTTTTAAATTGTCTGTCCATTTCATATGTGCATATGATGTATTGTGGTCACCGCAACGCCTGCTGACCCTCCTCTTCCTGCTCAGCCCCCCTCCCTAACGCCTTCTCCTTTGTGTGTGCATCTCTTGCATGTTCTCACCATCAGCATGCTTGCCTTTCTGTTGCATTTTCCAAGATGGTTTCACTAATGTAGCTCAGATTGGCCTCTAGTATTTGTGATCCTTCTTTAGCCTCCCTGTAGGTGTGAGCCCCCAAACTCGGTTTGTGATTGCTTTACCTGAATCCCCTACCTCTTTTTGGTACTGGTCTGGTATAGCGCAGGCTGCTCTTGAGTTCACTGTGTTCGCAGAGACAGATCTTGAGTTCCTGGTCCTCCTGGTCCTACCTCCACTGGGGTCACAGGCATGTGCCACTGTGCTCAGCTTCCATCCCTATCTTTTTAAAATGCTGCTGTCTGGAAAGCCAGCTACCTAGAGCATCTTTCTACATAAAAAGTAAAAAAGTACAAACGAGTTTATACAGGACTAAGGAGTGAGGGCTTTGGGATGGCGTCATTGTTTTGGGTGCTCAGAAAGAATCCTTTTGCTTTCAACCTTTTTGCTGTGTCAAAAAAGATTGGGGTTTCTAGAGGTATGGTCTTGGTTAAAAGGGGAGTTTGTTGAGGACCAGAGGTACACAGATGTAGTCTGTGCCCCGAATTGTCTTTATCTGACTCCAGAAGTGAGCTTTCTAGGGAGGCACCTTTAGAAACATGAAGAGTGTGGCTTCTAACCTCAATGACATAGCAGGGCTCTGTGCAGGGGGACCCATCCACAGCATGAGGCATTGGCTGAGAGAATGAACTTGCTATGTCAGAGGTCTTTCTATTTTGGTGAAAAAAAAATCAGAAACCTTTTAACAGGCTTTAACTCCTTGGAAGGTGAACATACTGTTTGAAGTGAGGAACGTCACATAAAGGGAGGGAACCTTGCCTTTGGTCAGGAAAGAGTGTGCGAGTGCCAGGATCCTCACAGCTGTTTTAGTAGGCAGAGGGCGTCCACTTGGGGAATCACACCGCAAGAAATCTCAGTTTTCCCTGATGTTTGTTCCATTTCATTCCGCGTATTCCTTGCAGATGCAAATGCCAAACCATGTCTATTATTACTTCACGGTTTCCACCTGGGGGCTCTGGAGTTTGCACAGAGCCAGACAGCATCTGCAGTCTCCCGGTTGCCACATCTTCTGACTTGGGGCTTCTCTTTGGGCTGTTATGTCATCACTGTGATGTCTCTGGGCATGGCTAAGAGTTTTCAGTTTCAGCTGGAGCTGTAATCTCAACAACATGGAGACTCCCTTTGCTTAAAATCCAACGCCATTTTGGGAGTGTTTTTTTTCTTTTGCTTGTGATGGTTTGGGACATTTGAGTCCGTTTTGAAACTCCCCTTTTGCCTTCTGCAATTCTGCTGCTATTTTTCTTGTATTTTCTGGATGTGGAAATTTTAACAGACTAAGTCATAATGTTTATTTCTGTAGATGTACAAAGTTGCTTCAGTGGGCTCTTGTTTGCATGGTTCTTCTGTTCTCCGGCATGGATGGATAATTGCAGGTAATAAAGATGGATTCAGTTCTGTCATTGATGAGAGTGGTTCAAATGGAGCTATTTACGTTCACATGAATGGGGGCTTCATTGAGGAATACTTTTGCTGCTTGGGCGGGCTTACATATTTTGACTAAGTTGACCTATCAGGTGAGCTGATTAGCTCCTTTCAGTGTGGGAATACAGCCTGGGTGCGTGTGATCACACGCCCTGCAGCAAGTTGCTATAGTTCATGCTTGCGAAGAAAAGCTTCCATAGAACTGGCCAGACACAGCTGCTCCTGAATCTGTCCTTGAAAAGGTCCCTTCCCATGCCACAAAGGCCTTCCTTCTCCCTTTGTGATTATTGGTTGTTCTTTGTGCATGTCCCATAAAGCTGGGTTGAGGAGAGGTTACTGTGAGAGTCGCAGAGGAGGCAGGATGCCATAAGATGTGGGACCGTTTCTCTCAGCTCCATTATGGTCCTGCACACTTTCTGTTGCCTGCTTCTCTACTTGCCCATCCCTCAGGAGCTCAGAGGCCTGTGGCTTGCTAAACATACCTATTGAGTTCTGACATCCCTTCTGTGTTCCCTGCATTGCAACTGAGGGGTTGTTTATTCTATAACTCTGACTCCTGCATTAATGGTGTGTAGCAGGGTTTTACTCAGTATTTGAATGAATACGTGAACAGATCCTTTATTCTAATCTGTTTATGGAAATCAATCTGCCTAAACTAAGCCACATTAAATTCAAAGAACTGGGCAGGGAAGATTGCTCAGTGGTTGCTGTTTACCAGTACGAAGACCAGAGCTGGGCTCTCTAGAAGCCGCTGAATGTCATGCTGGAAGGTAGCCTGCTTCCTACAGTTCTAGCCTCAGAAGCAAGGCTAGTCTCGGAAATGACTACCCTTATATGGGGAACCTTGCCTCAATGAACAAGGTGGAGGACAGAGGAAGGGATGATTTATGAAGTCAACCTCAGGCCTCCAGATGCATGTACATACATGTATACCCACATACACGTATACCACACACATAAAAAAATGGAAAAAGATGGAAAAAGATTTCAAACTACCCCAAATCTTTCGTCAACATTGCTTCAAACATTGTAGAGAATTGCTCTTGGATTTACGACATCTGTACCACTAGTTTATTATTTCAAAACAAAGAATTTTAAAGGAGTACCAATGAAATGGCTTGGCTATAAAGGCATTTGCTGCCAGGGTTTAAAGCTGGGGGCTCATGTGTGTGACCCCAGCACTTGGGAGCGATCTCCCAAGTATCCTATTGAAGTAGTAGGACTGCCTTGGGTTCAAGACCAGCCTTGCCAAAAAGAAACACTGCCTCAAATAAATAGCAGCAGCAGCAGCTGCAATAGCACACACAAATAAGGGTTTGTCGACTTTCTTTAAAGGATCATAGATAAATATTTTACGATTTGCAAACTGCTGTAGTTTAGATCTGGGATGTTCCCTAAAGGCCAATGTGTTAAATAACAGCTCTTGAGAGGGGTAGAGATGTTAAAAGGTGAAGCCCAGAAGGAGACTTTAGGTCATGGGGTGGGATTCCTAGGGAGGGAGTTGTGGGAATCTGGTCCTTTTTTCTCACATCACAGCCATGGACTAAGCAGCTTCACTTTGCCAGGTGCTTTGGTTGTGATGGATTTCCTTGGCACAGGTCTGAAAGCACATCCAGTCGTGAGCTGGAATCTTCAAACCTTTGTAAGTTGATTGTATCAGATGTTCATTACAGCAAGGGAAACCGATGGACACAGTGACTGTCATTGCATAGGATTAGGGAAGGGCGACGCACGGAGCAACGCGTTGGCCGTGCTTCTGTGAAATTCTACTCTTCGCCCTGAAATTAGAATTATGTACAATTTTCAGGTGCTGTGGAGTGGTTTCTATTCATTCAGCAATTTCAAAATGTAAAGATTAGTTTTTCACACTGTACAAACAGATAACAATCTGAATTTAGTCTAAGGGCCATAATGTGACAGCTCCCAATTATAGTTGATGTTTATAGAAATTATTCCTAAAAAGGTAGTATTTTTTTAAGGTGCAAATTCATTTCATAAGGATGAGAGTCTGGAATGGACTTGGGAAGAGTAGTCTAAGCTTTCAGGTCACAAAGTCTAAAATATATAAGTGTATCTCACTGGCCTAAGAAAAAGTCTGTGTGTTCAGAGATGGAGCTGTGGTGTGATGATAAACAGACAAACTGGGAAGCATCCCATTTAAGCCGATTTTAAGTGACTATTCAGTGACATCGAGAAATTGACAGTGTGGTAGAATCATTTGTTCTCTCCACTTCCAGAAATTTCCCATCAGCCCAGACCGAAACTCTGTACTTGTTACAGGATAACTTCCCAGGTCCTGTAACTTCAGGGACATTTGAATATCAAGAAGCTTGAATCCTCCACCTCTTTTTTTTTTTTTTTTTTTTTTTTTTTTTTTTTTTTTTTCATTTTCGAGGTTGTTTTGACTATTTGGGGTCCCTTGGGATTCTATGCAAATTTTAGGATGGGTTTCTATTTCAGAGGCAGGGGTGGGGGGTGGGGGTGGGGAGGGGGAAGTCAGGCAGGGTTTGTATTGAAATCTGTAAATTATGTTGGTTAGCATTGTCAGTTTGAAGCTTTGGTTGTAAGCCTTAGCTTTAAAAGGCTGAGCTCTCTCCTCAGCCCTCATATAGTAATTTTAATACTATCAAGTCTTCCAGTCCAAGAGTATGGGATGTCTTTCTTTTAATCCGAATTGTCTTTAGTTCCTTTCAGTAACATTTTATAGATTTTAGTATATATATTTCACAATTTATTCCAAAGTATTTTATTTTTCTGATATTAAAATAATTGTCTTAACCTTCTTTTTGGATACTCATGGTTAGTGTACATAAGTTCTGTTGACGTTCATGGTTAGTACACATTAAGTTCTGCTGACTTGTATCTTTATTAAAATTGTTAGCACCAAGAGATTAAAAATATTTTAGCATCTTATCCATAGATAAAGTAGCTATGGTCAGAGATAGATCTATGTCCTTTATGACTGCATGACTTTACTTTTTTTTATTTCCTAAAATGTCTGGCTAGAACTTCTGGTATTATTTTGGCTTCTAGTGTTGAAGTGAGCACCAACGTTTTTTTCCTGATTATAGGAAGGTCTTCAGTCTTTCATCACCAACCTGATGTTTGCATGGTGTTTTTATATATGCTGTTTTGCCTGTTGTAAGAATTTGCTTCTACCTTAGTTTTTTTAATCAATAAGAGATTGATTATCAATGCTTTCTCTTGAGATTCATACGGAAATGCATTATCTTGATTTCTGGGATTTACTTTAAGAGTCTTCAACAAAGAAATGAGACAAGTGTCGAGCTAAATAACTGAGAAATGAATGATACATCGTTAAGGATTTATTATACAATTATTTATTCTTCTATTATTATATTTGAAAATTTACACAATAAAGTTTTCATTAAACTTTCTTATTTGCATGCTCTTCTAAAATACCTTTTAGATTTCCAATAATCTCAAAATCATTGTTTTAATTCATTTATTTTCCTTCTTTTTGGAAATTTTGTGATCTTTGGTAACATAGTTATACTGTAGTTTTTTCCCCCAACATAGAAAAGAATGTTTTTTATGTTCTTTGTGTCTAAAATTTCACTCTTAAGTATTGTTCTTATTGCCAGAAGCGAAGTAGGATCTTCTGCATACATCAGATATTTAATATGTATATTCAGTATTCCCCCCCCCCTTTTTTGCATGTGTGTGTTTGCATGTACGTGGGTATATATGGTGTGGGGTGAGGGTGCACATACAGGTGTTGTGTGTGTGTGTGTCTGTGTGTGTGTGTGTGTGTGTCTGTGTGTAGAAGCCCAAAGTTGATGTCAGTTGTCTTCTCTGGTAGCTCTCTACTGAGACAGCCTCTCGGTGATCCTGGAGCTTAGCAGTTCCTGCTAGTCTAGCTAGCCCGTTTGCCTTGGGCATCCCCTGTCTGTGCCTCCCAAGTGCTCGAATTACAGATGGCCACCATATTTGTGTGCGTTTTACATGGGGTCTGGGAATCTGAACTCCAGTGTTCATGCTTGCCTGTGAAGTGCTTTATCCACAGAGCTATCTCAGATCCTATACAGACATGTCTATATGTGAAATATTTGGGAGTGCTTGAGAACACTATAGACCCTGTGTGCAGATTCCTGAGGCTTGGGATAGGACTTGGTTCCTGGAAGTGACTGAGCTACAATTAGGTTAAGACTTGTTCTTTCATCAGCCTATACCAGTGGGAGTCTTAGTTAGGGTTTCTATTGCTGTGAAGAGACACCATGACAACTCTTCTAAAGGAAAACAGTTAATTGGGGCTAGCTTACAGTTTCAGAGGTTTAGTCCATTACCATGGTGGGAAGCATGGAGACACATAAGCAGACATGGTGCTAGAGAAGGAGGCAAGAGTTCTATATCTGGATCAGCAGGCAGCAGGAAGAGAAAGACTGTGGGCCTGGCTTGAGCATTTGAAACCCACAGCCCAGCCCTAGTGACCACACTTTGTCCAAAAAGGCCCCACCTACTCCAACAAGGCCACACCTCCTAAGATCATTCTAAGCATTCATATATGAGCCTACGGGAGCCAATCAAACCACCGCAGTGGGCAAAAGCAGGACTTGGAATCCAAAGTCCTAATCAGAAGGACAGCCTAGATGCTTGGTGGGATAGATAAGTGACCCACTTTACCCTCAGAAAAATAAGGCTAAGGTTAGCTTTCCATGTCAAGAATTCCACAAATGAGACTTCAGCTGATGCTGCCTTCAGCTGCGGGTGTGGGTATGAGTGTGATGTTGGTCACTGGAAGTGGGGAGCTTACGGTGGGATAAGTCTGTGTACTGAAGAAGATACTTGTGTGCTTATGTTAGGGTTCATGAGATATCTTAGACCCATCACTCCGAAATACCTTCCAAAGGTTATTTGGGAGGGAGGTGTTTATTTCATTCGTCGATTTTGTATTTAGTTAAATCAGCCTAAAGAGGGGCAATGTGGCATTCTGTGGTTACATGTGACGTTTTAAGACGGGAGCTTGATCTGCTCTTGGATGTCCTGGTGGAACCTCAGCCTTGACATATCTAATAATTCTAAGCACTGTACGTGGTGTCAGAGCCTGAGCCCCTCTCCGCCACCCCCACACTGAGATCAGCCCCAGATCACATCCTGGGGTTGTGTGGGGGGCTGCTAACAGGTTCCACTCTTTTCAAAACCCAGGACTCAGAAGGGAAGGATCCTGGGAGACCGTTGGAGCAGCCTTTCCTTTTCTGGATGGTAGAACTGAAGCCCCTAAAGGAGGCATGCTTACCCTGAGCAGAAAAGTCCCCTGCCGGGCCTGCAGGTTTCCATTTCCCTGGGCCTCAGTTAGCACCGTAGAACCATCAGAATACATAACACACTTCCCTGCCGGAAGCCACATCCTTCAACAGTGATACCCAAAGGTGGCCCCCTTGGTCTTTTGATTGTTTTGGAGAGATGCAGCGTGACTCCCTTTATTGCTACAGCATTGGGTGGTCTGCCAGGGAGCACGCAGCATAAATAACAACTAATAAATAATTTTACAGCAAAGGTCCTAAATCTTTCCAGATAGTGTACTGGTATGTGGCTGTCAAATACCAGGCGGATCCTAAGAAAACAGTAACTTTAACCCATCCATCTTTTACATACATGGCACATTGCTGTCATAATTTTTTTTTCCTGAGGTTTTAATGGCTCAAGGGAAAAACTGTGCATGTAAAAACACACGTTTGCAAATACACTCTCCTATGCATAGTTTCCTTGCTGGCTGCGTGCTAACTTCTGTTTTTAAATATGATCCATTATAGCCCACTTGGAATGTTTCTTTGGCCGCAGTAATGTGTTTTGTTTTGTTGCCAAGAATTTCAGCATACTTGATATTTTTGAAATACAATTCCTCTGATTTCTGCCGCCCGGAATATCCATACTTTTGCATTTAAATCAGTGTCGGTAATGCTCAGAAGATGAATTGATTTCACTCCCTGCACAGGCTGGCGTGTCCTCTTTAACTCCTTGAGCCAGTGACCTGTGTTCTCTGTCAGCCTTGACCTTTGGTTTTCCTGATGAGCTCGGGAGGGATTCTGACCTCTTCTTGCCTGGCATTTCCCAAGCTTTAGTTTCATCTTCTATAAGCCAGGGATAAAAATGCCTGCTACATGGGAGTGACGTCACATACTGACGGGTGTGGGAGCTAATACAATTCCCGCTTTTTCATGAAGTGCTTAGTGGGTGTCTTCCTTGCCCTCTTAATGTTATATGCTGACTTCAGTTGAAATTCTACCCACAGTGAAACCTGTTTGTTCTTAGCATCACGCTGGGTTGGAATGAAAGCCATGTTGTTTGTTTTCTTTGTTTTTGTGGATACAGCATGCATATGGCACAAGCACCTGTGTCCATGTACAGGTGAATGCCAGAGGAGGATGCTGGCTGCCCTGTTTCCATCATTCTCCACTTTATTCCCTTGAGGCAGGGTCTCTTACTGAGCCCGGAGCTAGGCTGGAGGCCAGCAAGCTCTACCAATACTCTTGCCTCCAGCCTTCACCGCGCCAGAGTTACAGATGCATGTGTGGCTTTTTACATGGGTGTTGAAGATTCCAGCTTGGGTTCCCATGCTTACACAGAAAGTGTTCTTGCTTACTGGTCATCTTGCCAGCCCTTGCCCTGCATTTTTGTGGTGCGCCATGTCTTATATCTGCCCTATTTGACCTTAGCGGGGCTATCTTTTACTCTGGTGATTACCGGGCACCTATCTGTGCACCCCTTCACGCTCTAAGGTGGTGGACCCCCTAGACTGAATACTGAAGTAGATGCTGAGACCGACTGAGCCTTGTGGTTCCTAATAGGACATTAGCACAGGGCTGCCCTCACAGTAGCTATGATCACAGACAAGTCCACAAGTATGCGGGGGCAATTTAAAAAGAAATGGTAAGCCAGCAGAAGAGTTCCATTTGAGGTGGCTGTCCTCTCCTCATCCTTGCTGCTCCTTGTATACTCCCTCAGGTCTCAGTTGGGGAGCCTCTTGACTCTTCACCCCGTAGGTGTGGCCCCCCTGGGGGTAGGGAAATGGGACTTAGAAAGTCGTGGTTAATCTGGGAAGTCTGACAGCATACTTCCCGTGTTTTAGGGGTTGGCTTATGTCCCAACTCTCCTACCAAAAAAATGTTGAAGGTCTGATCCCCAGAACCTTAAAATATGTGCTTATTTGGGGAAGGGTTTTGATGGAGGTCATCAGGATAATATGAGGTCATTAGAATGATTCTAGGATTGATATTATCAAAAAGGGGAAACATGAGTTAAGAATCTTCACGTGTGACAGGGGATGATAGGCAGGCACAGAGGATCCCATGTACATACCATGTGCGCTCATCTGAGGCTCCTGGAAGCTAGGAGAGAGGCATGGATGGATTCTCCCCAACAGCCCCCAGAAGTAGCTAGCAATTTAGGTCCCCTCGAGCTACATCTCAGTTTCTTTGTCTGTTGCTGTGATAAGGTACTTTGACAAAAGCAACGTAAGAGGGAAAGGGTTCATTCATTCACAGTTTGAGGATGTAGATAGTCTAATAAACCAGGGACTTGAATCATGGCTAACGTCACATTCACAATAGGGAAGCAGAGAGTACCAAATGCACATGGATGCTCAGCATCTTTTCTTTTGCTATACAGTCCAAGATCTTAGCTAGGGAATGTGCCACCCAATGTGGGTAGGCCTTCCTACCTCAATAAATACAGCCCAGATAATCCCCATGGGCATGTGCAGAATCTCACCTCCTTGATTGTCGGTGTTCAGTCTCGATGGGTTTCTGCGTTCCTGGGTAGGGGTGTGTGGATTAGAAATATTAGGGAGAAAAAACAAAGATGCAAAAGGAAAGGACAGAGACACAGGATAGAGGTGGGAGGGCGGCTCAGTGGATACTGAATTCGTTCGGGTTTATTTCTCATGATCTTTAAATACCAAAGCCCAAACGGGGGAAAGAGGGCAAGACTTCCTTACCGTGACACAAACAAGGAACAAATTACCTCTTCACTACCTGAAATATTAAGTAACTGTATCATGAGTTAAGTATTCTGTTGTTTAGGCAGGACATGTAGCGACCACACTTTAGGTCATGTATCCTGTAGGTAGCCTCACCCTGGGTCAAATCTCCTGTCATAACCTTGCTTGTCAAGCAAGAATAGACTTGAACTCTCTGACCTTTGGTCAAGGTGAACGAATCCACATCCATGGACTCTGACACTTGGTATCACGTTGATGATAACACTGACCACTGCAAACAAATTATGAGACAATACATTGTAGTTTAATTCTTCCAGTGTGTGGCCCACATTAATGGAAGCCTTACAGGAAGGTAGTACACCATAGGAAGGAAGCAAAAGCATTCATCTTCTCTGGCGTTTTAAAAAAATAATGGAATGGTGTGACGAATACTACCTACCTATCTGGTCATTTTGATAATTTAATGGTAGTGGTGCTTTGAGAAGATCTCTGGAAATGACGTCCCAGTCCCATCACCATTCCATAGACTTCGTTCTTTCCTTGACTCTGGACCACTTTTCAGTGGAATTGTCTCTTGTTGAATATCTCCAGAAGTTGTAACTAGTGGTAGGGTGTGGCAAAGAGGCAAGGTGACCATCTAGAGTTTGAGGTTGAAGTCAGATAACATGGGTCAACACTTCTCTTCTATGCGGCACATAAACGTATTATCTCCCGTCTCCTTTCTCTGCCTTTCCACGGCCTCTTCAGTCCTGAAGTGGAGGTGACTTTCAGGCATGTCAAGAGCTTATTGAATTCTCCAAGTCTGCAGAAAGTTACACACCACCCATGTGCTCAGTGCCTCCAGCGACACTTTTGAGACTGACTGACATGTTACACCAGCATGGGCTGAAGTGAATTTACTATTATGCTTAAGGGTTATTTATTTACTTTTTTTTTACAAAGCCCAAAAGTACTAAAATATTTGAAGAGTAGTGTGCATGTATGCACAATGGCTAAAAAGTACATTTTCCTGAAGCTCACGGTCTGTAATTAGAACTGGCCACCTCTATACAAAAATGTATATTTTGAAGTTCTCTAAGATAAATCTGTATTAATAACCATGGCTATTGGATGACTTAGGGTTCAGATAACATCAATAACCTAAAAATCACAGGACTCTTTATAAACATCAATGCAGACTGTTTTAGTGTCCCTGTGTTATAGGGCTGGAGCTTAATTAAATTAGTCACTTGGTATCGGATGAGCAGTTCTCTAGTTCCCCTTAAAAAGCAGTGGGGTAGGGAAAGAAAGAGGCAGAGAATGTTATGTTTTGGCATAATTTATTTGTTTTATCAATTTTTAGCCATTCTCAGCTTATTCCATTATAGGAATCTTTGCCATTTTCCGTGAAAGTAATGAGTATGAGGGATCCTTTGTACCTCATTATAACCAATGTAACTCTTTCTAAAGCTGTAGCTTGTGCCCTGAAAGTCAGATGACCTTGTTTCCTATTTAAAAAAAAAGAAGGCATGATTTTCACAGGGCAAAGTTCTCAAAACACAGAGGAAATTGCCAAAGGTTCTTCTTCCTTCCTCTTGATCCGTAATTATTGCCGTAAACTATGTCTGGGAGACCCTGTGGTTTGAGCTGCTACCTCATCTGTTTTCCTGTGTGTGGGTGTCTAGTGTATGTGTATATGCTTATATACACATGTTTATGTGTCTATGTGCATCTCTGTGCAGGTATGTGCACATGGATGTAGAGGCTAGAGGCAGTGGATCTCCTTGGAGCTGGAGTCACAGGCAAATGTGAACGGCCAGACATGGCTACTGAAGTAAGCTTGGGTCCTCTGGAAGATCAGTGTATACACTCTTACCCTCTCAACTGTCTTTTCAGCCCCCAGGAGTCTAATCGTTTCCTTAAAAATATTTTTGAATTAAAATAGTTTTACGTTTATATGTATGATGTTTTGCAAGAACGTCTACGCACCACAGGCATGCACTTCCCGTGGAGGACAGGAGAGGACATTTAATTCCCTGGTCCTGGAGTTACAGAGGGTTGTGAGTCATGATATGGGTGCTGGGAGCTAAACCTGGGTCTTTCAGAAGAGCAGTCGCCAGTGTTCTTAACCCCTGAGATACCTCTCCAGCCCCAGGAATCTAGTTTCTAATTAAACGTTTTATTCTTGACCATTCAGCATCCTATCAATCATAAATGTGGGCTCAAAAATAAAAGTAGAGATACAGCAATATATACAGAAGTATAACTTAAAAATATGTTAGCTACATACAATGGACATTCACTAAGTATGTGCATTCAGCACATAAATTGCACAGCTTTCTTATGATTCAGCATATATGACAGAAGTAGAGACTGTTGAGAGGCTCTGTGCATCTAGCCTCACAGGGTGGGTATGTAGTAAGGCATCCTTGACTGCCTGAGTAGGAGTGTTTGTGCTCGCTTTCAAATCTGGAGGTACTTAGGTATGACGTAAGAGACAAGGAGGAGGAAATTCAAATGGGCACTTATTTTGTTACTCTGTCTTTATGCTTGCTCCAAAGTGCCTTCCCATGTGTTTCGTAATGTGCTCATTCTGTGATAACCTTTTAAGCTTATTGATTTAAGGTCATTTAAGGTTATTTCCACTTTGGAGGGAAAGATGTCGGTGCTCTTTATTGCTGTTGAATAGGTCTGGCACCTTCCTAGATGTTTGCTGAAGGAACCTGTGAAACCCCCAAAGAAGGCTTTTCTCTC
Source organism: Myodes glareolus (assembly GCF_982192425.1). NCBI lineage: Eukaryota > Metazoa > Chordata > Mammalia > Rodentia > Cricetidae > Myodes > Myodes glareolus. Next base: position 104,608,485 of record NC_142028.1, read on the forward strand.
TGGTGCCTCATGGTTTGCTGTGTTAAGTGCACCTCCAAGGCCGGGCAGTTTCCCTCCAATAAGAAGGAACTCTTGAAGTCACTTGTGGGCTCTTACAGCTGTCTTCGAGGCTAGGACGACTGTTGTAGAAAACTACCCCAAAGCCAGAAGGTGTGGCCCTTGCAGAAGCCTGCACCTCGGTGGGTGCGGTGAGAACAGAGTGCCTAGATCTGTTCTCTTTCAGCAGATCATACTGTTGAGTATAGAGGGACACAGTAGGCTGGGCAGGCGGGCAGTCCTAGTACCACACGGAAAGGGGAATGGGTCATGTTTCTTCATCTTAGACAAGTAATGCCTGCTTACGCCACAGTAACAAACAAACCTGGATGCCGAATTGGTTCTAGCAAACTTTCATTTGTTAACTACGTAAACTCAGAGGTCTTTCCATGCAGTGCCATGGGGCCAAGGATGCTACTACCCTAATAGGTCTGCTTCCTGACATTCATTTCCTCCAGACACAAGAAAGGAGAAAAGGTGGTTATTGCCGAGTTGAGAAATGTAGTCTGAAGTTTTCTGCACGCTCTCATGCTGAGGCTTACCCTTGTAGCTGGGAAGTCATAGCAGAGCCGTCAGTATTATCCTGTTAATACCCAGAGCTGGCCAGGCCTGGCAATTGCTCAGTGGTTTTTGTCTGTTTAATAAAGGTTTATTGATGCTTATGCACAATGTCAGTGGGTTGAGAAGTTGATTCAAAACAGGAATTCATACCAAAAATGCACCGGAAGTATGTTTCAGCCAGTAATCATGATTTCTGTGTCTGCTGCGGTGTTGCATGTGAAACCTTCCCACAACTAGAAACAGGGGCTCTTCTGTCTTTTACTCCCGTCTGTTAGAAAATTGTCACACTGGTTTTATTAGAACGCTCTCCTTGACTGCTGTCCTGTGGAAGTGTCAAAAGAAACAAGCAATTGGCGGTGTCTTTGAAGTGAGCAGGGCTGTCTCAGACGTGCCCCACTTGTGCAGGGCACAACCAGTGAAGCGTGTATGGTCACTTCTTCCTCCTGGAATACTGCTAGCAGATCTTTCTGAACTTGCCCCTTGATCTCAGGCGAAACCTTCCCACTCTCTATAAACACTGGGTCGGTTGTTAGGTTTCAGGGGAAGAAAATATGGTTTTCCTGCGTTGCTGGGGATTGAACCCAGGACCTTGTCCATGTGGGGCAAGTGGCCCAACATTGAACTTCACCAAGTGTGAACTTTTTCAGAGTGTCTGTGATGTTTAGCTTCAGAGATGAGTTTCATATACCCCCAGACTCGTTTGTTTCAAAAACAGCATCTACCTTCGTTTGCTGAGGCTTCCTCTGTTGACCATCTGAAACATTTGAAAAACATGGGGTCACTGGCTACGATAGTTCTTATTGAAAAGCCTTTACTTAAGAAGGACCTGAATACAGTATCCTCCAGACTGATCAATTCTTGCCTAGGGGCTAAAATTATTGCCATTATTAGAGAAAAAAAAAAAGGTTTGCCTTCCTTGAATAGATGAACCCAACAGTAATGCTCTAATTCTATAGGAAAGGGAACATTGTCAGGGCATTTTGCCTGAATTGGCAACCAATAGATTTTTCTAAAAAAAGTCTGTTTTATGATCATGTTATCACAGAAGGACCCAAACGTAGAAAGCCCATTACGATGCCTTCAAGTTAAGGATCTAGGCTAAAAAAATGAAGGAGCAGTCATGTGTGAAGAAAGGATAGTTATGTTTAAAAAAAATCCCAGGACTGGCCTAATTGCACTTTGAGTACTCTCCAGGGAGTAATTCTTACTCCTTGGTAGGAAACCATGGGCAATTCTGACCATTTGGTTTTGTGAAAATAAACTTGCTTTAATTTATTGACATGTTAGACGTACCTGCCCAATTTTCTCATACTTTTTCCCTGACATGTGTCTTGCGCGAGGGAGTTGCTGCCATGTAGTCTGTGTGTTTTTAGAGACGTTGTGTTTGGCTAAGGAATGTATCAAAAATGGTCGCACCTTGTTCTCATTATACTCTGGAATGTGGCTGCCGGAACAGCGAGGGCTGGGGCCCGAGAGGTGGCTAAGTGCTCTCGCCTCCCTAGCCCACGACAGGCCCGCTCTGCTCCCTTCTGAACTACTGTCTGGGCTGCGCGGGCAGGGTGCCAGGAGAGCACAGCTGGGGAGGCCTGCCACCCAAGCCCATGGTTGCTCATGAGACCCACCTCATGGACAACCCAGCTACAATTGCCCCAACTGTGAAGTTAACCCCCACCATCCTGTTTTGCAAGGCCAGAACGGGGAGGCTTGTGTGGGCTAGTGAAAAGCAGTGGACACAGAAGAGAACCCCAAAGTCCCAAGCCTGACAGCTGGACTTCCTTCTTGATGGAGCCTGTGAGGCTCAGACCTGCCTGTTTTCCCCTCCCAAGGCGGGTCCCTGGCTCAGCATCCCACCTCTTGAACTTGGCCAACAGCTCTCTAGCCAGACCTCCTGTCTTGTTTTATTGACCCCACTGTTCACCCTGGGGGAATCTTTTAACAATGGCTGGCCTTTTCAGAGTTAAAGATAAAACTCCTTTGTGTGTCCTATTTAGGCCCTGTCTTTCAAGATTTGGCTTCTTCCTTCTCCTTTAAAAAATATTTTTAGGGGCTGGAGAGATGGCTCAGAGGTTAAGAGCATTGCCTGTTCTTCCAAAGGTCCTGAGTTCAATTCCCAGCAACCACATGGTGGCTCACAACCATCTCATAATGGGGTCTGGTGCCCTCTTCTGGCCTGCGGGTATACACACAGACAGACTATTGTATACATAATAAATAAATATTTAAAAAAATATTTTTTATTATGTGTGCATTGGCATTTTGCTTGCATGTGTGTGTGAGTGAGTCACAGATCATTATGAGCTGCCCTCTGGGAACTGAACCTGGGTCCCCAGAAGAACAGTCAGTGCTCTTAACCACTAAGTCATCTTCTCAGCCCCTGGTTTCTTCCTTCTTGTTCATTCCCATCTTTCATTTCATGCTCTTGGAATGTAAGGTAATTTTGAAGGTATCTCTGTATCAAGCTTGTTTTTCTTTATTCCTTGAATATCTTGTCTGGCCTAATGATCCATTGGGCTAAACTGTGTGGGCCAGATGCAGCATCATTTTTTAACCTTCCCCACGTCCTCTTTTGGTTCACATAGGCACTCTCATGGAGCACCTCCCACAGGTACCTACTATCCTGTGCGCCCAAGAGGTTTATGTAAGCACAGCCATCAAAGCAAGTAGGTAGTTTGTAGTGTAAGTACTTGTTTCTCCTAATTGGACTGTGAGCAACTCAAGGACTCTAGCTTTTAATTTGTAGCTCTGCTAACCATCACAGGTGTCCAGTGGATGCTTTAAGGACAGATTACCCAAGTGCTTGGCGAGCCATCAAAAGCAGTCCTCTGTGAAGGCCGACAGCTCTGAGCTGCAAGTTCATATAGAGACTGGGATGGCTTTGATGACGTAGCTCAGTAGCTCAGTCATTGCTGAGCTGATGTTTGGACCTGTGGCATCTGAAAACACAGAGTCCATCTCCAGTGACACACTTCCTCCAGCAAGGTCACATCTCTAAAGTCTCTTCAAATGGACCTGCCATCTGGGGACCAAGTACACAAACGTCCTGAACAGCTCATTCAAGTCATCACACAAAGTTTCCCCGGGACACTGTCTGCCTTCCTGGGGTGACAGAGCTTGTACCAGGCTCCCATGTTTACTCTTGTCCTGTACCCTAATATCCCCTCTCTGGGGGAGGAGACAGAACTGGTTTTTGATTTTTTTTCTGATCACTTTTTATTTTTAATGTAGCGCTGGCTGGCTTGGACCTCACAGAGAACTGCTTGCCTCTGCCTCTCCAGTGTTGTGATTAGAGCTGTATTCCGCAGCACCTGGCCTGGGAACTTCATTGCCTGATCAAAGATGCTCTGGAATCCCAGGAAGCAAGACAAATAAATCCATGGCTGTTTTTATTATGATTCATCCCCTGCTCTCCCCTCATATACTCCCCCCTGGCCTGTGATCATTAGCGGAGCTACAAATTAAAGTTGTACAATTAAAACTGGCCAATGGGTCTGAATTATTGCCAGCTTGGGAGGACAACTGTATCCTGCTTGACTCGTGGTTGGTTTTGGTTGAGATGAACGGAGAAGTTCTGTGAATTAATATGCTTCGAATTTCAAATTAATATACTTCAGTCTGTCCTGTGCTCAAGGGCACCCAGTGTCTGGGATGGAGTCTGCCTGTGAGGGCACAGGGCTGTTGTGGGTCATGAGAGTTCTGCAGAGCCAGGAGTCTGTGCTTGTATTAGACTGACTTTCTCCTGGTGGCAGAGCTCAGCCTACTTAACTTGCAGCAGCTACATGTCTCTCAGCTTGAGAGTGCGACAAAATGGAGAAAAAGCATTTAGAGTTGGGCGGAATTGGATGGGCATCCCATGCTGGCACTTGCTCACTTGTTTTGCGTATCGTTAGTGAAATAGTTCCCATCATCCTTCTGGGGTTGCAGGATAATTGAATGGGAGTGCATTGTAGCGCTCCTGGCATGTGCCAGGCTCTCAGGATCATTATTTTTATCTGCACACAACACTCTGACCACACAGTTGAGGAATACATGGGCACACAGATAGGGGGACATAGTTGCGTGGATACAGAGAGGGAGAGCCGGTCTTGTCTTTTCATACCAACTGGTGACACACAGGTTTCTAATGCCACTCCATTCAGAGGAACCTGTCACCTTCCTCAGACCTACCTAGGGATGCTTCTGGAAAGGCATGGGGGTGAGGTGGGCTGTGTTACCGGCCACTTTCATGACCTTATTTGCCTACATTTCCTCACCCATTAAAAACGGGGTATGGGCCATCCATCACCTTGGAGATGGGAAAGTGTTGGTATGACATAGTCTCTTCTGCTTGAGGTCATAGGTAGCTATGTTTTCTCCCACCTTCCTCCTTGCGCGCGCTCTCTCTCTCTCAGCAAGTGATTTAATTATTGCACCACAAAGCACCAGGAGGCAAGGAGCAGTCGGCTTCTGTTAGGGTGATTTTATGTAGATGTCATCGCAGCCATTTCCAGGGGTCTCTGGAAAGACGTGGAAGTGGCTTTTTACCAGGTTCCCCCTGCTCTGCTGTCAGGTGTTGCGTCAGATCTGAGGTTCACCAGTCTATGTATTCTGTAGCTCTCAGGTAATGTGCTACCAAGAAGCCTATGTCTTAGAGGTGAAAATCCCTCAACTACGTTAAAAATGCTGACGGGAAGACCAGCAGGTCACGTACCACAGCGCTAACTGAACCTCAGATGTTAGGACTCCAATGAACTTTCCCCAGATTTGTGATACCCTCTTGTACTTCCTGTAGTGCTATTTTATTTATATCTTAATAAATAAAGCTTGCCCGAGGATCAGAGTGCAAAGCTAAGCCACTAGAGGCCAGGGAGTGGCGGCAAACACTTTTCATCCCAGGACTCTGGATTTCTGTGAGTTCAATGCTAGCCCGGTCTATACAAGATGGCGTCTAGAAACAGATCCAGATGTCCTACACCTTTAGTCCCAGTGTTTTGGAGCCTCACACCTTTAATCCCAGCACTAGGGAGGTGGAGACAGGAGTGATAGGGCTGGGCAGAGAGAGGAATACAAAGGGGAAGAGACAGGAATTTGCTGGAGTGTGGAGTCTGAGGTTTGGTGGAGACAGTGCAGTCTAGCAGTCTGCGGACAGGAGCGCCCCTTTGATCTGAGCGTTGGTAGAGGGGAAAGGTGTCTCTAGTGGTTACTGCTCTGCTTCTCTGATCTTCAGCTTTCACCCCTATATCTGTCTCTGGGTTTTTATTATTTGTGCTACTTCTTGTGCTATTTCTTTGCTGTTAATGATGGATTTTAGTTTTGGAAAAAAAATGTGCATCTTCCCTCACAAAGCAAATGTGGTGCTACTGCTTAATATCATAAAACATCAGGGCTCTCAATGTGTTTCAAAATTTCAATTTCTAGCCAGAAAACTAAAGCGGGTTAGAGCATGGAAAACTCCAGAAGGTAGGCATGACAGTGCAAGGCATGGCTCAGTCAGGATGGGGGCTATTCAGTCCGGCACAGTGCACAGACTTCTAGTCCCTGTCACTGTGCCGAGCTGTGGGATAGTGTTGGGGTGCAGGCCTCCCATGAGCTGTGCAGAACTGTGGGATAGTGTTGGGGTGCAGGCCTCCCATGAGCCGTGCAGAGCTATGGGATAGTGTTGGGGTGCAGACCTCCCACGGGAACTGGGGGTTTTGCCAGTCACATACCAGCTTCTGTGGTAAAACTGAGCTGCTAAACCTTGGCTACTGCATTTCTTGAAGTTTCCTTTTAGACTACAGAGTCCGAAGATGCTCATCTGTGGCCCTTAGCTACCTCCCACCTTCCTGGTGCCTTGAAACTGGGTTTTGTCCATGAAGCCTTGGCTGTCCTGGAACTTGCTATGTAGACCAGGTTGGCCCCAAACTCAAAAGATCCATCTGCTTCTGCCTCCTGGTTTCTTTCTTTAAAAATAAACAAAAACTTCCCTGTTTACTGTGTGTGTGTGTGTGTGTGTGTGTGTGTGTGTACATTTATGCCTGCATGGAGGCCAACCTTCCCTGTTTACTGTGTGTGTGTGTGCGTGTGTGTGTGTGTATATTCATGCATGCATGGAGACCAACCTTCCCTGTTTACTGTGTGTGTGTGTGTGTGTGTGTACATTCATGCATGCATGAAGGCCAACCTTTCCTGTCGGAGGCCAGAGGTAGACTTTAGGGGTCATCCATTTTCACTTTATTTTTTTGAGGCAGAGTTTTGCAGTGAAACTCTTGGCTAGTGAGCTCTCTTTTGACTAGACTGGCCCCTCTTTATCCAGTGCTAGGCCTGTAGGTGTGTGCTGTCACACCTGGAGTGTTTTCTTTTTCTTGTTTACACTGATTGTGGGCATCCAAACTCGGGTCCTTACTCCCACATAGAAAGCACATTACTCATTGAGCCATCTCTCCAACCCCAAGTTAAGGCTCTGAATTACTTGAATTTGTTAATTCTAAGGCATCAACGGTCGAACAAATCAGAATGTTCAAAACCTGGGCGTCTTTTCCTTTGTTGTCGGGAAAAGTTTCTTTCTGCCTCTTGTCTGTCAGTGGGAGTCTCCCACCCACACCCTCCCACATTATCTCACACAGACAGCTGTAACCTGAGTCCCCACTTGTGGGCTCTTGGCCCTCCGTCAGGTCATTCCCAGTCTACACCCTTCGTCTGCTCCCCATTGCCCGTGATTAAGCAGAGAATCGGTCGGTCTCAGTACAACCCTGAACTGTGGACCAACTCCAGACCAAGGGATCTGGCAGAAAATGGCTGTGGATCATCACATGGCTCCTGGGGGTGGGGGCTGCACCTTTTCCTCTTCAAATCTTTGCTCAGGTTGTTCCCCTTCACCTTCTCGCTCATGCAGACATTACTCATTCCAGGCTATTGCCTGTGAGGTCTGAACTTATCACGTGACTTCCCCTCAAACAAACCACACTGTGCCTGATTTTCTGCTTCCCACTTTACTAGACTATCAAACAATTCACCTAGTAATCTGCTCCACAAATGGGAGACCCACGAGGGCAAGAGTGTCCCCTCCTTCTCTCCCCGATCTCGAGTCCTGTATCTCGAACCGATTTTGTTGAGTGCAGCTGGGTAGTTGGCATTCAAAAGTACTTTTTTGGGTCAGTGAGCTGGCTTGGGTATGAAGATGCTTGTCACCGAGACTTTATGTAGGCATCAATTCTTGACTCTTGGTCAAATTATTTTACCTCTTTCCCAGTGCTTTGGCTGTCCCTCCGCAAAGGACACCTTTGTAAGCTGTTGTGTGGGTTGCGGGTGGTGGCTGTGAGCAGTTAGCTCAGTACCGGGTACATAGTGGGCAGGCTGTAGTAATGTGCACCAGTTTTCTTAGCCGTTATCCAGGGTTCAGTGAGACAAGTGGGGCGTCTGAACGTGAAGCCGCAGATGAAAACGGCCGGAGTTCAAATGCTCACCCTGCGCAATGGCCCTTATTAACTTGTGAGACCTTACAGCCTCACAGAAGTCATCGGACGATGGCACCGATCCTGAAAACAGCCTGGGCTCAGGCGAGTAGGGGTGGTTGTGTGGTGCGGGTCCCCACTGCACCTCCCTCTCAGCAGGCCACTCTTCAGGCTGCACGTGCTGATGTGCAGATTTGTGAACTTCTGGCCTGGAGAGGTGGGAAGGGTCCTGCTGGCCCTTTTGTGGTGTGAGTGCGGTGGATGGCTCGCCGGGAGTCACACAGGTGTGATACAGAGCTTTAAGCTAGTTCTCACCCTCACTGCGTCCCTGCTGGTGGTGGCGTAGAAGCAGATCCAGCAGCGGCACGGAGGACCAAAGCTAGGATGATAGGTAGACTGGGCCGGGGCTAGCTTCCTCCACGCCAGGCTTCGTTAAGTCCTCACTCTGCTTCGGTCTCTGGCCTCGTGGGGCCCTGGCTGATGACGCCTGAGGACTCAGCAGGTGAAGGGCAGCAGGCTGTGTGAGCACGTGGCAAATTGCACGCCAGCAGAAGGTGTTGCTTATCGGCCTTCGCTCATTTGATGGCTACCGGGTTCACCCTTTCGGAATGTGCCCGCTGGAGAATGAAGGTCTCTCATGCAGTGTACGATTTCAACCACAAGGTTCAGAAAAAACCTCTCTGAGCTGGGGGGAGAGTTACACTTAATCTCGTAAAGAGTACAGATGAAAGTCTTTCCTATCGTTACAATCAAAGACACTCTAGGCCACTCTTTCCTCAGTGGAATAGTTGGTTTTTATGGCACGTTTTAAAGTTTTATTTCAGAAGCAGCCAGCGTCTTAAAGCAGAATGCTGTGCTCCCCAGGCCTTCACTTACAACGTGTTTTCGGTTTTCTCAGCCGGTTAACCAAGTTTCTTGTTGGCGAGGATGTGACTTGCTACCCTCGTGGAGCTGCATGCCGAGGGTTTTGGCTGGCTTTCCTGTGCCCATCACATGGGTTCTCGCAGCTCACCCTGCTGCTCTGACTTCAAAGTCAGTCTTACTGTTTTAGCAAATATTGCTGTAGCCAGCCCTCTCCTTTCTCATTCAGCGCAACTGAGTCCTGCGAAGTGATAGCCTCCATTCCGCTCGGCATTTCTTCCGCTACGCTCAGTACTTAGCTGTGCTTCCAACGCAAACAAGCCGTTTACTCCTTGATTAACCACCGAGAGAATAAAGCTGGCTGTGTTAGAGAGAAAATCACAGCGGCCACTTACTGCAAGACTCTAAAACCCCCCTCACCTTAGTCAGGAGGCGAACGATTCTGTTTCACGTGCCTGTTCCAGGTGAGCGGTGGCAGCTGTCTGGAGTGTAATACAGTCTGTGGTTACTGATGTCTGGCGTGTGGGGCGGGCATCCTAGCAGGTGTTCCCCATCATCTTAGGCGAGAGAATGCCATCTGAGTTTCCAAACTTGGCACAGTGGATTCTTCTTGGTTTGGATCATGTTTACCTGTCCAGAACTATTTACCATCCCCTCCGCTGCTCCCTCCTCCCCGGGCTGTCACACCAGCATGACTTTGCACCCGCCTGGCTTCTCCCAAGTGCTCTCTGTCTCTTGTTTTCTGTAACACCTGATTGGAGAACTGCCAATGAGGCCTTCCTACAGCTTTGCCTTAGCCACACCCATCACAGTCGGCTCCCAACCAGTTGTTCACTGAATTATCCCCCATCTCTCTGTGTACACACAGAAACACACACAGAGAGACACACATACAGACATGCAGACACACACAGAGACACACACAAAGACATGTAGTCACAGACACATACACATGAGCACACACACAAAGACACTGACAGACATACACGAGCACACATGTAAAGACATGCAGACACACAGACACCGACACACACACACACACACACACACACACACACACACACATCCATTACGGAAACTCCAGTGGAGTAGAGTGTGGGGCTTTGAAGTTGTCTCTGGTGTTTCTGTGCCCTCTTTTCTTGAGGAAATATAGTCTGGGTCGACCAGGAATCCTAATTCTCATGCTGCAGGCTGTTTGGGGGTTTATGAGAAAATGTTAGCGCACAGTATTAAGTCTGTGAGGTGGGAAGAATTAACATTTCAGGAAGTGATGCAAAGGGAGACTCAGATTATTTCGTGAGTGTCATAGGTCAAATGAGTTTGAATTAGAGTTGAAACTTAGTGTAAGGCCAATGGCTTCCTTCTTATTATAATTCAAAACTTTCAAGCTACAGAGTCATTGATACAAAACGCTAATATCTCTATAATTTTCAGGCTTTCTACTTGCATTTCATCACCTGGTTACCTCCTCTGTCTCTTAACACTTACACACACCACACATATTTTTCTGGCATGGTGACCTATTTCTTAACCCGCTTAAAACATGGTGATTTACTTTTTAACCTGCTTAAAACATGGTGATTTACTTTTTAACCCACTTAAAACATGGTGACCTATTTTTTAACTTGTTTTGAACATGGTGACTTTTTCTTAGCTTGTTTGAAACAAGGCCCTCTCTCCTGCATTGCCAGCACATACCCTGCCTGGTAGGAGTCAGTATAGACACACACTGCTCCCAGACTCCTCAGATGTCATTCTGATTGCATGGTTCTATTTTGCTTTTTTTCTATTCTGGGTCACGGCCTTAGCTAGGCATACGGGTTGCTTTAGGCACCGGAGCTTGTCGCCATCTTGAAACTTGAAACCTTTCTCATCTTTGCTCGGTGTCTCATGCACCTTAGACCTTTCTGTAGGACAGCCTACGAGGTCCATCCAATCTTTCCTCGTCATCAGACTCAGTCTTAACCATTCCTTCTGGGAAGGAAAGCGTGGAAATGGTGCTGAGTTTTAAAGCATCAAATCAAAAGACACATGGCAGTGACTCATGACTGGGAAAACCTTACCAATCTGATGTTGGAGTCTGCCAGATTTCTTCCCAATAAGACCCTCACTTTCCCCTTGTATTAGATTCCTATGGAAACTTCTCTGATAATCTGGTAATGTTCTTTACCATTAGCTTTAGCATTTATCTATGGTTACACGAATCTAATGCCATCCACGATGATTGCCAGACAGTGAGATGTATTTCCACCATCTCTTTTACACTTTTCGTTTGGTATTCTGTCATAAGAAAGCACTTCCCCTTTCCCTCATTTGTGAATTATGGCCTCATGGATCTGTTTTGTTTAACGCGTCATCATCATTAGTCATTTTAATGTCAAACTTGTTCTCTGATCTCCTCCCATGTTCTTCAGACACATGTTCATCATTCATTGCACATTTATGGACTTTGTGACAGAAGTTGTCCCATGGTTCATCTTTCATATTCCCCATCCCAATCCTAGATTAAGCATCCTTCTAGCATCTTTGATTCCTTTAGAGGAGGGTGATATTTAAAAACCAGTATATGTTTGTTTGTTTGTTAGGTTCATTACCTCATGAGAAAGCAAACTGAAAAGGAGGAGTTGTTTTTGTTCTTGGTTTTTTGTTTTGGTGGTGTCGCTGTTCTTAGTTTGAGACCGTGGCTAGCTGGCTCCATTGCTTTGGGTCTGAGGCAGAGCAGAACCTTGTGTTGGTGGAACCATGGTAAAGATGCTGATTATTTCATAGCATCTGGGATGGAGAGAGAGAGAGAGAGAGAGAGAGAGAGAGAGAGAGAAGGGGGTGGGGGTTGGGGGAAGGGTCTGGATAGAAGTCTAACATTCAAAGCCACATCCTCCGACTAGGCCCTGCTTCCTGTTTCTACCACCTGCCAACAACACTGTCAAATTATGATGAAACCAATTGAGTTCTCAGCAATTAGCTCTACCAGCTGGGGCCAAGACTGCCACACAGAAGAGTTTTGGATTATACTTCTAACCCATGCTATATACATAAACATACCTGCACATAATATATACACATATATAAATTGTATGGAAAAGAATGATTTTTGTAACTACTTCCTTATGTGAGTGTATGTGTATTAAAATCTTCTCAGTTCTAATAAATTTCTACCCAGGCACTTCAGAGTCTCTTCATCTCATGTACACAAATACCTTAGAGTGAGAACTAGACCTCTTTTATTTTCCATCTATTTACTTAATTGTTGCAGCTAGTGTTTCTGACATGCCTGCTTTTTTTTTTGTCTTCCAACAGTGTGCCTTTAACTTTTTCCTGTTTACTTTATAGACCATTGAGGTACACTGCCGCCCAGTATCTTTTAGGTATTGGGTACCAGTGTCAAGAAAGGGAGAGAGGAAGTGATACATTTATCCTTTTGAGACAAGATCCCAGGCTGACCTTGAATTTCCTGTGTAGCTACACTGTCATTGAGAATGACCTTAGCATCTGGCCCTCTTCAGTTGATCTTCTGATCTTCTGAGTTCTGGGTTTCCGGTTGTCCATTACCACACCAGCTTTAAATGGTGCTGAGAACCGAACCCAGGGCTTTATGCATGCTAGATAAGCATTCTACCAACTGAGCTGTGCCTTTACTCCTCATAGAAATGTTCATTACTTTATCTTTCTGGTTCTAGCACCCAACTCAGTGCATAGCCCATCATAGGAACTTCTTGGATGTTAAATAAAGGAATAAATGGGAAAATGAATGAATGAGTGAACAAATTTGCACAATTAGTTTGCATTATTTAATCTGTGGAATGTTATATAGGACTTACTGAAACACGAGGACATACTATAGTGTAAAACTACACCAGTTCCATTCCGCACTCTATTCAGTCTGTGCTACGGGAACTAGGCAGAAGATTAAAAAACATACACACACAGACAGAGACAGATAGACAGACAGACGGAGCCACGGGAACATCCTTGCAACAAGAATGCCAAGAAGCCCACTTTATTGTGCTCAGGGGCAGCTTATATAGGGCTCTGGCCACGCCCCAGCTCTCAGGATCTTTCAGCTACAGTCTCATCAGAACCCACTCCCCTGCTGTCAGGGTCTCATGCTCAGAGCAGCTGCAGGCTGCTCAGAGCAGAGGAAAAGAAGCTGTTTACAAGAAATTCAGGGTCTGGCGGTCCGCAGGTTAGACCAAAATATTGTCTGCATTTGGAAGGGGTTTTAATCTTTTTTCACAACGTTTGAAAGTTCACAACGGAAAGAGTCTACGAGTGCGTTTACTTGTCCCGTCATGTGAGCTGACATATGGAACTCTGATCGTGAGTCGGTTGGCTGATGAGTTAGGCTGCCTTCTTACACGTATAGCACAAGGCACCTGAGCGAGCCTTTAACAAGAGAAGTAACGACAATTCAAAGAGCGAAGCACAGTTTGAGCTTTAGACTGCTTTATTTTGTGTGACATTGATATGTGTGTGTGTGTTTGAGAGAGAGAGAGAGAGAGAGAACAAGAACTAATATAAAGGCAGTGACCCAGAGAAGCTAGTTTCTGTCCATCTCTATCTTAGTTTCAATTGGCTCTCAGTGTTCTCCAGCCTCCCTGTTCAACTCTACGGTAATGTGCAGTTGTATGGAGACTGCACAGCAGGGGACATCCTTTCAAACAGTATGAAATTTCTTGCATACTTTAATGTAGTCATCATCCTATGAATTTTCCTGAACTCTTCCCATGGCAGCCACATGGATGATGTTGATAAAATAAATGCTTTACCTTGTTATTATCATTTTGGGAATAGATTTTGTTGGATAATAATTTAAACTACTTCCCATGCCCATTTTCTTGCCCATTTTTTTTTTAAACTTTCAATGTGAGAGGGTATTTTATTTGTTTGTATGAATGTACACTGTGTGTGTGCCTGGTGCCCATAGAGGCTGGAAGATGATGGAAGATCTCTGAGAACAAGAGCTACAGATGGTTGTAAGCCACCATGTGGGTGCTGGGAATTGAACCGGGTTCCTCTGGGAAAGCAGTCAGTGCTCTTAACCATTGAGCCATCTCTCCAGCCCCTTGCCTATTTTCTGTTGCTAACTTTTGGTCACTGTGGTGAAATAGCTGAGCAAAGAATTTAAAGAAGGAAGCATTTGCCTTGGCTCCCGATTCCAGAGGTTTCAATAAGTGGTCTTTGTTGTTTTTGGTTTTTTGAGACAGGGTTTCTTTGTGTAGCTTTGGAGCTTGTCCTAGCACTAACTCTATAGATCAGGCTGGCCTCGAATTCAGAGATCTGCCTGCCTCTGCCTCCTGAGTGCTGGGATTAAAGATGTGCACCATCACCACCCGGCTTTCAGTCTGTGTCCATATTGAGGTAGAACCTCTTACTCTTACAAGCATGTGTCTTAAGCCAGCTCAGAATCAGAGAGTGGCAGGGATGGGAGCAGGGCAAGATATATCCTCTAAGAACTTGCCCCAGTGACCTATCTCTTTTTTCTAGTTAGGCCCTGCCTTTTTTTTGTTTGTTTTTAATTTTGGAGAAAGGTTCTCACTACGTAGCCTTGGCTATCCTGGAACTTGCTACATAGCCGAAACTGACCTTAAACTTAGAGATCCACCTACCTCTACCTCCTGAGTGCTGGGATTAAATCTGTGCACTGGCACACATTTAGATCCTGTCTCTCAAATTTCCCAGGACCTCCAAAGTAATGCCACCAGCTGGGACACATGAGCCTTTTGAGGTTACTTTATATCCAAGCCTTAACAGTTGATTTCACAGTTCTCCTTGCAATGGGGGGTGGAGGGTGTCTTTGTGCTCTGAGATCAGTAAGCAAGGGGATGTGGGCATTTTCTTCATTTTTTCCTAGGGGGTGAGATGGCTGAGAACCGAAGGTGGCTGGCAGTGTTCTTAAAAGGAGGCATTGCCTTGTGCACCTTCCAGGTTGGAAATGGTTGTGGTGTATGTAGATCCTGAGAATCAAAGCTTAATGCAGGCAGGACACACAGAGGACACTGGGGGAAAAGCAAAAGACAAAGCATGGGCAAAAGGATGGGGTTCCATAGAATCTGAGGGACCCTGACCATGGTACTGCGGTTTAGTGGAAATACTGCAGGCTCATACCCTCATGGCTGCCGCAGACCTGGTTCTATGACAGTCCCGTATAGCCTGAGGCAATAGTTCCCAGCTTCAGGCTTGGAGCTTTCTAGTCTAAGAATTTATTGTGGTGATTAGGTTAATACAGACAAATAATTAAGGACTCAGCCAGGTACACAAACTGTGCTCAGCAAGTGTCAGTTATAAGATAACTGACTGGTGTATAAACTATATCTATGAACAAAGGGCAAAGACCCCATGGAGAAATTTCCAGCAGGTCTAGTAGAAGTGGGTGGTATTTGCCTTTACAATGATTTGAGGTGGGGGAAGAGGAGGAATAACTGTAAACAGATAGCTGAGAATTTTCCTTTTGTGAATCTTTTCATAAAGAAGGTATATATTCTCCAGAAATCAGAGTGACAAAACTCTCGTAGCCCTGTTCTCTCCTAACAGCTCCTTATTCCCTAGGACTTTGCCAGCATCTGGGGGATCCAGGAAGACATACTCTTTAAATCCTCTGTGTTCTTTCCAAAACCCAAGAGGCTTATCAAGTCCTATTTTAGCTAAGATGTGCACACACGCACGCACGCGCGCGCGCACACACACACACACACACACACACACACACACACACACACACACTCAGCTCCTCTCCTTAGGCCAGAATTCTGTATGGATGTGAAGTAAAAGCAGAACCTTGGTCTTTTGCTATTGATGATTGGTCAGTTAGCATAAAGCAGGGTATATACAGGTAAGACATGGGGCTGCCTTTATATTTTATAATGCTGTCCTTTTATTGAACGAGTAGGGCTTGCATCACTGGTAAACATTCATCTCCAGAGGTCATATATTGAAAAGGTACAAATGGAAACGAGTGGCTTAAAAAGATTCCCTTTAGGCAAAACATTTGGGGAGAAATAGAGAAAAAAAATCTTTAATGAAATCGGAGGCCACTTTGACATATTGAGTTATGAACACACAGCACAGGGAAGTAATTTCGTTCCATCTGCTCAGCTGCCGTAATAATTAAACTTGAAGTCCAGTCTCTTACTTTTTGGGGGGTGGGAGTAAGGGGTGTCCTATAACAGTGACTTCAATCCCTAAGAATCGAATGCTTGTTTAAAAGTATTTATTTTACTCCAAGGAATAAATTTAGTGAAATAAGGCTATTTTCCTAAAAATCATTCCATTCATTGTTAAATTATTTTTCCTTTCAGTTTAATGACATTATGGGAGATTTGGCTCAGCTTTTGAAACTCTTCACAGAGGCGGAGAGGAAAATGATGTAGGTTAGCACTGCTAAGTACTTTTTGATGGTGAGTACAGCAGCTGCTGAAATCTGGCCATCAGTAGATACCGTGAAGGTTTCGAGAATTGAAGCAAACAGCCCCGGCATCTGGGGACTGTTCTATTCATGGTGGTAGCCATTGGTTTATGAGCAGGAGGGAAACCCCTCAGAGTTAGTCATTGGTTGCTAGATCTCGAGCTTCCTGTCTGTATGCCTGGGCCTACCGCTTGCTGCTGGGAAGGTATTCTTCTTTTGTGGCTGGTCGGAGAAAAGGCACGTGCTGGGCAGAAGAGTGATGATCAGACTAGGGTAGTGTGCACGTGTATGCGTGCATGAGTGTGTGTGTGTGTGTGTGTGTGTGTGTGTGTGTGTGTATGTGTGAGGTGAGAAAGCCATTTTTCTTCATTGCCCACAGTATGAGACAGGGCCCACGTTTAGAGATGGAAAGGCATTTGGAATATGAACATCTGAAATGGTGGTCATGAGACATCACCTTGGGTGCCTTGGTCAACAGACTATGGAGTGTCTGATAAACTGCTTGAAATGAATAATTGAGATTTATTTATTTTTATTTTAGGCATAATGTTTTGCATGCCTGCATACAAATACATTGCATGTGTGTCTGATGGCCGAGGAGGCCTGAAGAAGAGGGCACCAGATCCCCGCACACTGCAGTGGCACAAGGTTGAGAGCTGCCATGCGGGTGCTGGGAACCTAAACCAATTCTGAAGCAAGAGCAGCACATGCTCTTAACTGCGGAACCATCTCTCAGCACCAAGATGAGTAACTGTGGAGGCACTCACAGATTCCCACATCTGTCAGTAACTATTAGGGTATCACAAGCGTGATGGCACCCTAGGGAGGGATGCACGGACCCCGAGACACTTTCCAGAAGATGGTGGCAGCTGCCCCTCTGAAGTCATGCTCTTGGGACTTTTGGGCTCTACTCAAGTTGCTGTTGGTTGCCTTTGAAATTGCAAGCAGAAAGGGAAAGCTTTATCTCCACGGAGCACAGACGCATGTGCATGACGAATTGTATCAATGGTCAAGACAGCCCCGACAGCCAGTTCTTATTTATAAACCCACCCAGAACATTCAGTTGTCTCCCCAAACTCAGGGACCAGGGGAGGAGGAGGACTCTCATGAACTCCTGCTTGGGGTCACCTGATCGCCCTGCTGGTGGTGTCGGGTGAGCCTATCCCTGTGCGGCCCCAGAGGGGTGCAGAAGTGCAGTGCTTTCTTCCTTATGCAAGATGAGGAAAAGGTCCCATGGGGCTGGAGAAATCATGGAACCAATAAATGCATGCAGAGTGGTTGCCAGAGATTAACATGGTGGTTAGCACAACTGTTATCTTTCTACCTGCATTAATTATACGAGACACTTAACATGTTGACACAGCAAGCCAAACATCTGGGCTTTTTATGGATGGTGGCATTTATTCAACTGTTTGCTTCCCCCGCTTTTCAAGTCAGTCCCCGATCACTAGGTCCCATTCATTTGTAATTTAGTCAGAGATTATATATCCCTTACTCGGTGCTCGGTGCTCCGTGCTCATGTAGGAGGGCATCATATTCTGAGAAATCCCCTTGAACATTCCTTAGAGTGACACTGGGTAGGACGAAAGGGCTATCCCTTTAGGAGTCAGTCAGATGGTTATTGATTCTGGCTCTGTTGCTGATTGTTCTCTAATACTGATTATAACATTAGCACCCAGGTCTCAGAATTGCATAAAGAACGAGACAAGATGGCATAGCAGAGCTGTCGGAACTGTGCATGTTGTACAAATTGTTCATCCATCTAAAATATTAAGTGTATGAGTGTGTCCCAGGTATTGGCTTAGCTGGTTGTTAGTAAGCAAGATACTTTTCCACTCCAGAAACATAGTCTGGGTGGCATTCACCTTTTTTTTAAAAGGCTTACCTTTATTTCTGTTTGTGTGTATGTGAGAATTTGTGTGAGTATAAGTTGTACATTTACAGTAGCCTTTGGAGGCCAGAACAGGGTACCGGATCCTTTGGAGCTGGAGTTACAGGTGGTTCTGAGCCTGAGCCTCCCACCATGGGTGCTAGAACCCAAACTCAGCAGCAAGTGCTCCTAATCCATAAGCAACTTTTTTTTTTTATCTTTTTTAAATTTTTTTTTAGTAGTATGGAACTCATACTTTGATGAGAGTAATCCCAGGCTTCAAGGCAAACCATGGTTAGCCTAGGAGAGTCCGTTGTTTTAAAACAGGGATTGAAGAGGCCTGGGTAGCTTTCTGTGATGCCTGTAGGAAAGCCTTGAAAAGATTTGTTTAGCATAGTTGTAGGGTTTCTCCACAGGTACTGGGGTTCTTGGGAAGAGTGTGTAGGCTTGCTGCTTTTGGCTGGAGGATATACCGGGAGACTGTGTGGGAACAAGCCCAGCGCAGCTGCCGGCACCTTCAGTGCGAGAGGGGAGGCTTCCTCTGGCTGTTGGCGCTGCACTTATCATCAGTTTAAATCAAGGGCCTGTTCTGTCCCAGGTGGTTGGACCGAAGCCCTGGTGGCCCCGAGGGAAGCACTTGCTTAAGCAGATACACTCTTGTTTGTGTAGGCCCAGCCTCTCAGGGATTTGTTTTAATTTCTTTCTTAATTTGGAAGAATTTAAATCTGCAAAACAGGACAGAGTGACAGCTCCCCCCCCTCCCCCCAAGTCCAATTCCTGAGCATCGGCCGTGATGAAAGACGGACCACATTCGGTCCGTCCGTCAGTTCCAGCCATCATGCCATTTCCGTGTGACATTTCCTGTCCTGCATCTGTAAAACAACAGACATTTCCGTGTGCAACCACGGCGACACAATCACGTCTAAAACCCAAGGATTAAAGAAACAGATTTTCTTTTGCCCCTTTCTTCTAAACCCCAAATGCTTTATGAAGAATTGCTAATGTGCAACAAAGTCAGAAGAGATTGGAAATGAATGGCTCCCAACATCAACACAACCCTCCTGCTCATCCATTCCACCCATCTGTCTTTTCTCGTGTTTGGAAGTAAATCATGGGGATCAGTAAATCTTTCCTCTGAGGAGTTTAGCATTAATTTCAAAACCTAGAGCACAGCAGCTGCTTGCTCTCCCCCCTTTGAAGTAAACTTTGCACTGAAATGCAGAAACCCTCAGGCCAAGTTTTAACAAATTCAGGTGCCCAGCCCCAGTTCCTATCTAGATTAGGCCACTGCCAGCTTTCTAGAGAGTGAGTATCTGTGTACTTCATCAGCCCTGCCCTTCTCCCCTCCGGGGGGAATTACTGATTTGATTGACTTGATTTGTGTTTTCCCACTGAAGATTAGGTCCCTCTGTCATCTGGCCCCCTCTTCCTAACCTCTCTCACCTCCCTGTTTCTGCAGCTCTTTGGCAGCCCAGCCCATGCCCTGTTGATATTTTTGCTTATCAAAGAATCTTTCTCTATCTGCCCATCTTTTCCTCTCCCTGCAGGATGGCCCAATCTATTTCCTTTACAGGCATTGTTCTCCCCTAAGTCCTCCCAGTCCCATTCACTTACCCTTCCCAACTTCAGGTCCTCTTTTTTCTTCTTCTTTGTTTTTTCCTTTTTTTTTTCCTTTTTTAAAATAAACTACAGAGTTCAACAAGCTTCTTTTTTCTCATTCTTCAACATGCTATTCTCTACAAAGTTTTGTTTTTATTCCTTTCCTTCTTGGCAACTTCGTTCGCATTTTATGGCTCCGTTGTCAGCCCAGATGTCTCCCAAACATGCTGTTCCTTCAAATCACCATGCTCAGCAGCCTGCAGACCTTTCTGCCAGGATTTCTTTGCCTTTTTCTGCTCTTTCATTTGGTACCCTCAATGGACATGCCTAAACAGTAAGGTGTTCTTTGTCCTTAAACTTAGTGTGACCGCCGAGCCTTTTCAAGAGGCAGTGGCCTCTGCTTGTTGGTGCATTATTAGCATCTTGGTGCCAGCGACTTTCTATTGCTGTGGCAAAACACCTTGGTCAAGTCACCTTGTAGAAAATACATTTCGTCTTGGCCTATGGTTCTAGAGTGTTACATTTTGGCAAGGAGGCATAGCAGTGAGCAAGCTGCATCATGTCCTCAATGGCAAACACAAAGCAGAGAGGTATCTGGTATATATGGGGCTTTAAGAGATTGAAGCCCACTCCCAGTGATATATGTCCTCCAGCAAGGCGCCTCTAGAGGTTACGAGAGATAATTCATTCACCCACCACAGTAATCATCGCGGCGTCCTTCTTGTCTAATAGCCCGCTGAGTTTAGTTAGCGCTGTCTGCATATGCATAGGTATAGGACCATCCGCTGGAACGTGGACAGTCTACTAGCTGCTATACCTTGAAGAAGATGGACTCTCTCTTCTCTCTTCCCTGGCGCCCTGGTGAGCCCCTCCTCTATCCGTGCTGGAATGCTGACGGGCTTAGTCTTGTGTAGGTCTTGTCCGTGAACCGCAACATGTGCAATCTCGTGCGTTCTGTAGCCACATTATACCCAGGAGGCAATGTTTGTAGCGTACCTCTCCATTCTCTGGCTCTCACATTCTTTCCGTCCCCTCTTCTGCGGTGCTCCTCGAACGTGGTGGTGGTAGCTGTGGGAGGATATAGATATCTCTTTTAGGGCTAAGCACTCAATGATCCCACATGCTTAGCACTTCGAACAGTTCTCAGTATCTGTGCTAACTGCTGTCCATTTCAAAAAGGAACTTCCGTGACCAAGGTTGAGAGCAGCAAAAACAGCAGTAGCAGACCTCTCCCTAGGGCTGATGACGTCCATAGCTATGGACTTTGGCCAGGTACACTACCAAGCACAAACTCTTTCCTGTAGAGCAGGCCTCAAATCCAATCAGCAGGTGTTGGTTAACTCCATCGCAATCATGCCCCTATTTTTCCAGTGACCACATCTTCATTGGCAGTTGGTATTACAGCATGCGGGATCCACTGCTGTGTAAGACTGTTGAGGCTTTCCTGCTTCTTAGCAGACTGCAAAACACCTTCCAGCTCTATCAAAACCAGATAGCGGGGAGAAGTTTCCAGGTCAGTTGCAGGTTGCTTGCTATCGGTCCTATAACCTAAGGATGTCTTTAGCAATAGGATCCATTTTTTTTTTGTTGTTGTTGTTGTTTTGTTTTTCGAGATAGGGGTTTTCTGTGTAAAATAGTCCTGGCTGTCCTGGAACTCATTTTGTCAATCAGGGGGTCCTCAAACTCATGGATACCCACCTGCCTCTGCCTCCTGAGTGCTGGGATTAAAGGTGGGTGCCACCACCACCAGGCTGGCAATAAGATCTTATCATCTAGTTATGGAGGGGAACCAAGATCAATGGCAATAGTCTGTATTGTTTCGGGAGCCACTGAACCCCCACCCCACCCCTTCACTACCACCTACCAGTGACTCATAGGGAGGGATCCTATGCCTGGCACTGGGAGTTCTGTTTAATATGCCATGTTTTCTGGGACCAGCATTATCCATCCACACAGGGTATCTCTGCTTAAATGCCTTCTTTCAGAAAAGTTAATATATTTTAGTTGACTAATAAACCACTGGTTTTCAATAAGATCTGTAGTTTTCCTGTAAATCCTTAGTTTTGGTTAACATATACCCTACCATCTCCTTTAGCCCCGCCCCATCCCTGTTTAAACTCTTACTCTCAGCCGTGTTCTTCCTCTACTTTCATAGCACATATGGTCATCCATGTTCGCCCATATTCCTTCCTCCATTTCAGGTCTCTCCCCTCCACCTCTCACGGGCTTCCCTAGCTTCCTGAGATCTACAGGAACTTCTGATGAAACATACAAACCTCAGTTTGAAGCTAGGATCCATATACAAGTTATAACATGTGACATTTTTTTTTCTCTCTGAGCCTATGACACTGTGGTAGTTTGATTGTGATTGGCCCCCATAATCTCAGAGTGGCACTACTAGGAGGTGTGGCTTTGTTGGAGTGGGTGTGGCCTTGTTGAAGGAAGTGTGTCACCGTGGGGGGGCAGGCTTTGAGGTATCCTATGCTCAGGATACTGTCCAGTGTCTCACTTGACTTCCTATTGCCAGCAAGATGCTCAGCTTTTATTCCAGCACCGCATCTGCCTGTGTACTGCCATGCTTTCCACCATGATGATACTGAACTGAGTCTTTGAAAAATTATAAATGAGCCACCCCAATTAAATGTTTCCTTTATAAGAGTTGCTGTTGTCATGGTGTCTCTTCACAGCAATAAAAACTCTAAGACTCTAATACTTCACTTCGTATTCTGCTTTTCAATTCCACCCATTTCCCTGCAGATTTCATGATTTACTTCTTCTTTATAGTTGAATAAAATTGTCTATGCCCAACGTTTTTGTTATCCACTCATGAACTGCTGGACATGTGGACTGATTGTTTCCTCGCTGTGATGAGCAGAGCAACAATGACCATGGATGTGCCAATATTCTGCAGTAGGATTGGAGGTCCTTTGGGTGTGCCAGAAGTGGAATGACTGAGTTACACACTGTTCTATTTTTAGCTTTCAAGACCTTCACACTGATTTAATAGTGGTGGTCACAGTTTATGCTTCCACCAACAGTGGATCAGGACTCCTTTTCCCTCCCATCCTCCTCAGCGTTTCCTGTCATTTGTTTCCTTGACAATAACCATTCTGACTGTGATGAGTTGAAATCTCAAAAGTGCTTACTTACTAAGAGCTGGTGGGATTGATTAGCAGGTACGAAGCCTAATGACCCGAGTTCAATCCCCAGCACTCACATGGTGGAAGGAGGGAACCAGTTCCGGAAAGTTATCCTCTGATTGCTACAGGCACACTGTGACATGTATGTCCTTCAGTCCTCCATAGACAAATTCACACAAATTAAAAAACAAAATGTGGAACATTATTTTAAAGTGTGTTACAGTTGCTTATGTTGTGGGACATTTGTTTAACGAGGTAAAGGTGTGCTGCTTTTGTTTCTGTTGCATTGTCTAACTCTGTGAAGCTGGGATTCTTTGCCTGTCTAAAATACCTGATGGTCTAATAAAGAACTGAATGGCCAATAGTGAGGCAGGAGAAAGGGTAGGCAGGCTTGGTAGGCAGAGGGAATAAATAGAAGGAGCAGGAGGAGGAGGAGGAGGAGGAGGAGCAAGAAAGAACAAGGAGAGGAGGACATTAGAGGCCCTGACACCCAGCCAACCACAGAGCAAGAGCAAAAGCGAAAGCAAGATATACAGACACGGGAAAAGGGAAAAGCCCAGAGGCAAGAGATGGATGGGATAATTTAAGAAAAGATGACTAGAACTAGGCAAGCTAAGGCCAGGCTTTTATAAGAAATAAGCCTTCATATGTGTATTTATTTGGTCGCTGTGTGATGGGCCCCTCAAAAGAGCAAAGGGACCCCCCCAAAAGCCAAAAGAGTAAAGAGTAAAACAACCAACAACATTTTGCTGTTGCAACGTGGGGTTAGAGTAAAAGAAATTCAACAACACGAAAAAGTAATAAAATCACAAGATATTGATAAAAACAAAATAAGTATTTTATTAGAAAGATTGTGGATGTTATTGTCCTCCCGTTTTCACACATGTAGATCCATGACACATAGCTCATAGTCAGTCTCCCATTAACGTCTCTTGTTCCTCTTGTCCTCTACTTCAAAGATTCACTCTTCTGCTGCATGTCTTGTTTACATACAGGTTGTTAAATTTTGCCTTAGGTAATCTCGAAGGTTATGTGTTCTTCAACATATGCAAAGGTCAGATCTGAAGTCCTTTTTGTCACCCAGAACTTGGTTCCCTGAAAGGTTAACCACCATTAAAGTGTTCATTTCCACAATCCCTGCTCCTCCACTCTGGAAGGCGTGTTCTCCGGAGTTATTTGTATTTCTTAGGCTTCTAAAAAAATGATTTATAGGTAAGGTGAGGGTAGGGAGTAGGGTGAGTCTTGTCTAAAGATTGACATGAAGTTCATGTATGTTCAAAAGCTGTCTTCTTTTGAATGCTCAGCCATGAAAGAGTTATTGATTTCATCTCTTCCAAAGTTCAGGGAGCGCTATGGAAGAGGAGGAAGAAGGAATAGAAGAGGTGGAGGGTGGGGGCAGAGTGCAGTGTCTGGCTTCCAGGCGCCCTGCAATGGTTGCAGTCTTGAACTCAAGAGCAGCTGTGATTCTCTGCACAAGACTGGGCCTGTCAGCGCAGTGAGGGGGGAGACGCTCTTGAGGACCCACTGTTCCTGGAGGGTCTATAGATAATTGCTGGGAAAGAGAGGACCATTTTCTTCATGGGTGTAACTCTTGGTAAGATGCTTTCACTCCTGTTCCTGTATGCAACCCTAATGAAACGCATTGTGTTACACACACATGCACACACGCACACACTCACACGACTGGAAGTAGGGGAATAACTGGGGAGAGGGAGGGGATTAGTGGAAGTGGGAAGGGGACAAAGTAGGTTAGTGAGGGGTGAAGAAGGTCAAATACATTATATATATTTCAAATATCATAATAAACCCGTTACAATATATAATTAATATTTGCTAATAAAAATGTAAAAAATGTCTTGTTTTGCAGTCTGTTACACCAGCTCACTTGGCCCTTGTTGTTGCATATGTTATAAGGATAAGAAAATGAGTCAGTAGTTATTGTAAAAATTTATAAACTACTGCTGATAGATCGATCAATGCACTTTTTGGGAAGTGTTGACTCTGTCAATGGGCCTGGATTTCTGGGGCCATGAAGAGAGCAGACTTTTTGCTCCAGACACATGGAGCCTCTTGTCAACATCCTGCCTTTAGTATCCGTTTCTGCTTGCCAACCACCCTAGAATCAGTCTAAACCTCCACCGAACAGTGGCAACTTTTATGGCTTGAGGTTTGGGAATCCTTGTCCCCACCGCCCTTGAGAACACAGTTCCTGCAGCCAGGGTGCTTCAGCAGCTGTGATAGCTCACAAGCCTCCATCTGCTGGGAACAAGGAAAAACAGACTTCAAATCCTTTAAGAGCTTGAACTCTGAGTTCTAAATTGGATAGAAAGTGGAAGGCAGTTATGTGGGAGTTGATACGGGGCTGTGAGGGAGGTTGTTGCTGGCCAGCTGTGTGACCTCAGGCAGGGACGCAATGTCTTGAAGTCTCAACATCTCCATTGCATGGTGAAGCAGAGAGGCTGACTGATCTCCAGGGTCTTCCATGATCCAGTGGTCTGTATTCTTTTCTGTTACTATTATTACTTTAACGACAGTCTCCTGTTTACACAGTAAAAGAAGTCCCAGAGTTTTCAAGAGCATTTGGAATTGGATCTACCTGTTGGTATGTGCTGGGATGTGTTCTGTATCATTGGAAGACTGAGTATAGCTGAAGGGAATGCGCATGGGCAGGATGAAGATCTGCCCGTGAACTGCCTGCCCTTTTGGTTACCCGGGAAGTCAGGAACAGAGTCAGTAGCTACACACGCTTACCTCAGTCAGCCATATGGCATACGACTTGTTAAGAGCACAGTTTGGTTACATCACCTTCTGGCCTTATGAACTTGAGCACTGACATCTCCTAAGCCTCAGTTTTCATGTCTGTTAAATGGGGATAAAATGCTTCCCTCATAGCATTTCAAGAAGAGAAGCTCTTCCCTGTGGTGCATAACAATCACATCACACATGAAGCTTATTAAAGACAGAGCATCTGTCAGCCATGTTGTAACCAGGAAAATTAGCAATAAGAAGAATTATACAAAGCACTATAGGAGATAAGGAGTACCAAAAGAACACTTGAATAGTGGAGTTACTATAATGAACATTTTTTTTTTTTTTGCTTAAACTTTCAAGTTTTACATCCCCACTTTTCTTTTCCATTCCAGTTCTTCCTGTGTTCCCCTCTGATTTATGACCTTTTGTTTTAGTATGTGCTTAGGTGCGCGCACACACACACACACACACACACACACCTGAGCCCATAAAGCATTGCTTTCACGTGTATGTCTTTAGGGCTGACTCTGCAATTGGATGACCTCTCAAGGGTTATTATCCACAGAGAAGACCGATTTTCCCCTTTTTCAGCAGCCACTGATTGCCTATAGCTCTTCATCTAGGGGTGGGTTCTTGTGAAATTTCCGCTATCTGAATTGGGATGTTGACTAGTGGTGGTGTTATGTAAGTCTTGTTTAGTCAACCATACTATTTAGATTTTAGGGGTGCAGCTTGTCACGTCTAGAAGACACTAGCTAGCAGCAGGCATGCACTCAGGTCTTAATCTTTCCATTCCCATTTTAGCAATGTTCTCCGAGCCAGGTATAGAAGTTGTGTTGTAGCTAAACAACTGGAGTCGGTCCTCTCCAGTAATGGGCCATTGGCTTAAGATCAGTTGAACAGCTGATGGTTACCCTCGAGACAATAGTGCCACCATTACACCATTGTGGGGATTTGACTGGGCCAGTCATATTGTGGTTCATATGCTGTATTTAATTGTATGTTTGTATGTTTCACAATAACTAATAGAGACGACTTTACACATAAATGTTTTCAATGATGGACATGCCAGCTTGATTTGATCAATGTATAATGTATACATCACTGTATAAGGTATACATGTTCTGAAATGTACAGGTACTGTAACCCACAAAATATATACACTTGCTCTATCAATGAAAAACAGAAAATTTTAGATGACGAGAAACTAAGATGGCAAAATAGAAAAGGAAATAGGAACATAACACTATTCTGTGATGCAGAGGGAGCCTCACGGTCCCATGGGCTCAACAGGAGCATTAGGAAAGCAGTCGGTGGGTGGGTGGGCTTTAGAATGGCTCTGCAGTTAAAGGTACTTGTGAAACCCTGGCCCCCTGAGTTTGATCCCTGGGGCCCACGTAAGCATGGGAGGAGAGAACAGACTCTCTAAGTTGTTGACTGTTTTCCACATGCATGCTGTGGCTTTTCCCCTCCCCCAACACATAGTTTAAAAGCTTTAGATGTGGCAGCTAGGATGGGCCTTGGAAAGCTAAGCACTTTGTAAAAGCGGAGTCACAGGGGACGAGGAAAGGCAGGGAGTCCACATCTCATCAGATGGAAGCTCAGGGCTGTGCGCCGAGATGAGTTAGGGGAGAACTTCATTTTCATGTCTTTTTGTATTGTTTTTCGAGACAGGGTTTCTCTTTATAGCTTTGGATCCTGTCCTGAAGCTCACTCTGTAGACCTGGCGGGTCTCGAACTCACGGAGATCTCCACTAGTCTCTACTTTCCCATTGCTGGGGTTAAAGGCATATGCTAACCACTACCTGGCATCTTTTAGTGCTTTTGATTATGCCTCATTACCGCAGTTTCAGAGGATTCAAGATACCAACCGCAAAACAGAAAACAGAATTTTATTTCTTGAGACGAGGTCTTGTGTAGCCCAGCCTAGCCATGAACCCACTTTGTAGAAGGTGGCCTTGATCTCCTCATCTTCCTGCTTTTACCTCGGGAGTGCTGGGATCACAGGCCTGCACCATCGGGCTTGGTGTAAAAATATCGGTAGGCATTTGTGTCAAGTTACATTTACAGAAACATCGAACACCTATGTGGGGCAGTTCCTTTGAACCTGCAGATTATAGACCTGTGCTTTCCAATATAAAAGCAGCTATCACATGTGGCTAGCCTGCACTGAGATATACTATAAATGCACAATAAATGCCGGATTTTGAAGGGTATAAAATAAAATAGCATAATAATTTTTATACCGATGGTTTGTTGAAATGAAAGATTTTGGAAAAAACTGAGACTTAAGTAAGGCTTTATGTTTCTTTTTACCATTTTAATGTGACCAACAGACTTAAGGTGACAGATGTGGCTCGCACTTATTTCTATTGAAGGACACTATGCTAGAGGGAGCTACTCCAAGTCCTGTCATCCAGTCTAGGGTAACCCGAGTCCCAGATGGCTTGAGCCAGATGCATGTTGGGGGAGGGCCTGGTGATAGAATCTGGGCTGTGTCCGCAGCTGGGTCGTGTCCATTGTTCTGAACTGCAATATTGTTATCTGCGTATGAGTCACTGGGTTGGACATTCTTCACACCCCCTCTCAGCTTGAAGTTCTTTCTGACTTTAGTTTGGAGCCAGTGTTCAGAGTTAGCTATTATTATTATTATTTTTTTTTTTTGTGAATTTCATCAAGTCTCTACTGCACCCTTTCCCAGGTGTCAGAGTAAGTTGAGATTGTTTCTTTTTCTCTCTCAAGTGGAAAGACTTCAGAGTTCTGCATTAAAACACCCCTTGCCCTCCCCGTTTTCTCCCCTAGTATTGGCTCCACCTGGACGTTTGTCAGTGGGCATCCGAGCAAGGTGGCCAGGGCAGTTGTCCAATGACACTGTCAGCCCGGCTAGAAAGGCTTCTAGTGATTTGGTTCATGGCCATCACATCTACTTTCAAACGTCCCAAGCCTGGTGAGCCACTGACTTTGTTTAAATGCTAACTGGTTCCATCAAACAAGAATCTAACTCTTGTGTGTTTAAGCTGTCCTGAGAGAACAGGCCCGTCATTCTCCTTTTCCTGGTGACTTGTAATTAGCTTCCTTTTTAAAAAGATTTATTTATTTTCTTTAAGTGTATGTTCTCTGTGTCTGTCTGTCTCTCTTTCTGTCTGTGTGTGAATTCGGGGAACTTTGGAGGCCAGTAAAGGGTGTCAGATCTCTTAGAGTTAGAGGTGACTGTGAGTTTATGGGTGCTGGAAGCTGCTCTTGGGTTTTCCTTAAGACCAGCAAGCGCTCTTAACAACCAAGTCATTTCTTTACCCTGTGTGCATCTTCATTTTTAGCAGTTCTTCCTCTACATATTCGACTATTATTTGACATATACATATATCATATAAATATACATATAAATATGAGACATATACATATGTCTCATATTTGACTATTATTTGAATTTATCAGATGCTAGGCCAGCTTCTAGGACAGAAACCTCAGATTTAGTCTTTATCCCAAGGGGCAGGTAGATGACCAAAGACATGGCCCTTAGGGTCTTGAGAGAAGTATCTGGGTGCTGCGAAGGTACAGTAAGAGGAAGGAGATAATCCCCTTTAGCAAACGTAAACAACGAAACATTTATTTTTCATGTAAAACGATATTAGGGGGTTATACTTAAATACTGCCTTTATATTATTTCCCTATTCACTCCCCCTCCCCTCCCTCTGACTACTCCTCAGATTTACACACGCGCACACAGCCTGCTGTATCCACTTCTTGTTGTTTGTATGTATACGTGTTTAGGGTTAGCCAGCTGAGACTGGATAACCTCTCAGAGGCTCGCCCATGGAAAAGACAAATTCTCTCTCAGCTGCCATTAGTAACCTGTAGCTCTTCATCTAGATGCTGGGCCTTGTGAAGTTTGCCCATCCACACTGGTATGTTAACTAGTGGTATCATATGCAGGTCATGCTTAAGAGACTGTATTGTTAAGATGTAATGGATGCGGCTTTTCTGTCATCTAGAGAAGAGCCTACCTTTCGGGAGATGTCCTGATCTGGGCTTTAGCAGCCTTTCTCTGCCCTCCCCTGCAATGGCCCCCGAGTCTTAGGTGTAGTACTGTGTTGTCGGTGTCTCAGTTGGGGCCAAGTACTCCATGGTCAATTGTTTTCTGCACGTTGATCAGTTGTGGACCTCTAAAAACTTTTTTTAATAAAGACTTTATGTGTATGAGTGTTTTGCCTGCCTGCCTGCGTGCATGCATGTATGTGCTCCATGTGTTGTGTCTGGTGCTGGCAGAAGTCAAAAGAGGGTATGGGGTTCCCCTGGTACTGTAGTTATGGATAGTTCTGAGCCACCATGGGAGTATTGGGAACCAAGCCCAGCCTTCTGCAAGAACACGTGCTCTTAACTGTTGAACCATCTCCCTACCCCCAGTTAATGCATTTCTTCAGTGGTCCCTGTAATGAAATATATTTCTTCAGTGTTCTCTCTCGAGTGAAAAGCGAGACTACACTTATTGCGGGTGTAAGGGTAAGAACTTAGAATACAGTTGGGAATTACACTGGAAATCAGGAAAGTGGCAGTAGCGGATTCCCCTCTAGGGTCCATGGCCTCATCACTCACAGAAAAGGGCCTATGTCTGTAAACGTTGTAAAATTCTATGTAGGAATTCCCTCCTGTTGAATGGGTCTTAAGTCCAATTAGATAGCTCTTGGTTAACTCCAGGATATAAGTGCCACCATTGCAACTCTTGGAATATCTCGCCAAACGAAACATTCCTGAGCAAAAGTTTTTGATATTTCAAAGTAAGACAAATGTTCAGTTAGCTCATAAGTCTGGTAAATAAAACCTGTCTAATAAATACGTCAGTAGAAATTTCCTTTAGTGTGGCTTCAGTCTGGATGGAATCTTATTGCCACAGGAAAACCCACTCTTGATAGGCACCACATTGCAGAATTTGCCATTTATTTTTCTTTTGAAATAAGTGGTTATAATATACTGTATTTAAAAGTAGTAACAGCACATACATACACACAAAAGAGAACATTTTACTGGTTTAAAAGGCAGGGGATCTGAATAGGGAGAGGATTGCTCTTACTGTAGAGTTCATTATACCAAAGTGCCCGACTCTAAGCTAGGCTTAATAAGATCTTGACTTTTATCTCAGAGTGTGGGTGAGCAAAATACATGTACAGTGGTATTTTTGTTAAGTTGAATTTCCTGACTTTTGGTTTGAGGTTTGTAGGAATCTTAAAATGGTTGGCTTATAGTGAAAACTCAGATAATTGGACTGATTATGAATATAGAAATGAAGATACTATCTTTTGTATACAATGGAAATGTTCTCTCTATTTTCCAAACACCAGCTTATCTGCAGCATGAACTCATCTATGCAAAAGCTCTTATATGTTTTATAAACATACATAGAATATAATCAGCATTGTATATTAAATGCTAACAGCGTGTGCTTTAAGAAGAAAAAAGTTCTATCGATCATTTCTACTGATCATTTTAACAGCAGAGAAAGTGCGGGGTCTGGAAGATCTCCTTGTAAATAGGAGTGTAGTGACCTCATTCACGCTTTCTCTTTGCACACTGAGTTATTTCACAGTTATATGCAGCCTGGCCATATTAAGTGGGAGATTCTAGAAGTCACTCATAAGTTTAAAATTGCATGCCATTCTGAGTAGCGTGATCAGATCTATCGCCAGGTCCCTAATTATCACTTTATCCAGTGTGTCCACCCTGTATGTGCTGCCTGCCCTCCAATATTTAGTTAACTGCTCAGCTATCAGATCAATCTGCGGTATTGAGGGGAATATGCACAATAACCCTTATACTACCTAACAATAGTCTCAAAGTACAAAGGCACCTGGGTACACCAAAGGGAACAAGAAAAGTGCTCCCTTAAGGGCAAAGGTGAGTTCTCAACTTAATGAATAAAAAACGTCATATGCTGAGATCACCAAGATTACTCTCAGTTATTGCTAACCCCTTTCTAACCTCTTTTTGTGCCTGATTTATGACTTAAACATAGACCTAGGTGAGTACACATCACATACATGCGTACAAATAGGGCTCAGCATTGCCTGTGGCTTCAGGCATCTGGCAGTGGTTTTGGAATGTATCCATAAGCAGGGAGACTATATATCAAATGTTTGCTGTGAGTCAGAAGTATTTTATAATAAAGATGAACAGCAATCAAGACAACATCGTAAGGCCTTTTCTATTGACCAGTTTGCTAATGTAACAAAGATGAACGGGGATGTTACGTAAGGCACTTGCTACTCCTGTTCATGTATTTGTGGATGATTACAGAGGGACAGATGGACACAACAGCAGGGACAGCAATGATCTGTAAAGTGTGGGGTTCACGACAGGAGCAACTTGACTACCGTTGCCTGGAGCGCAGCCTTCTTATCGTTTATCCCTTTAAAAAAAGCAACAGATTACCTTTTAGGATAATTTTAGAGTTACAGAAAATTAGGTAGCACATAATTCCATATGCCTTTTCCTTTTATTAACATTTTGTATTAGCATTGTGATTTGTTAAGTAGATAAAGCAATTTTGGTAGATATGAACTATATATATATATATATATATTTGCATATGCATGCTAACTATTAAATGTTTGATAAATATAAACAATGTGCATATGCACATATATTTTACTTCCTGGTGCTTGGAAATAAACATAGGACCTCATGCATGCTAATCAGGTTTGCTACCACGGATCTGTGTCCTCCAGCTGTCATTTTATATTAATGGTTATTTTTTTGCCAAGTGTGGCGGGATCACATGCCTGTAATACTAACACCTGGAGACTTTGTAAGAGAGCTGACAACCTGAGAATTTGTGATCAGCCAGGGCCACATGACACGATCCTGCCTCAAACAACACTAACTGACCAACCGACCAAAGCAAGCACTTTCTGTATCGTTACTTCTGGTTTTGTTCTGGTATTTGAGACAGAGCCTTATAGTCTAGGTCATAGGTCTGGTGCGGGAGAATTGTCTGTATTCTGTCAATCATATTTTAAATAAATGCTGATTGACCAGGCAGGAAGTATAGGCGGGAAAACCAGACAGGAAGTAGAGGTGAAGCAAAGGGAATGGGAGTATTCTGGGAAGCAGGAAGCTTCTTCCCCGGTCCAGCTCAGACCACCAAAGAAGCAACATGTGAGCTGCCCAGCTAGAAAAGGTACTGAGCCGTGTGGCTAACGTAGATAAAAATAATGGGCTAACGTAAGTTATAAGAGCTAATAAGTAGCCAGAGCTAAGGGCCAATCAGTTTATAATCTTATGGAGTCCTCTGTGTGATTTTCTTTGGGGTTTTCCAGCTGTGGGGAACCGGGCGGGACAGATACTCCAACAAGCAGGCCCCTTAATGTTGCATAGGTCAGCCTATGTAGTCCAGGCTGACCCCGTACTTGTGATTCTCTTGCCTCTACTTCCTGAGTGCTGGTGTTACACACTGTCCCTTAGTTCTGTTGATTTTTATAAATGGCCAGATCTCATGTGTTCTCATTTGTTTCCCGTAGCTGTGACAGAACACTCTGATCAAAAGCAAATTAGGGAGGAAAGGGTTTATTGGGCTTATACTCTAGGCCAGTCTGTCACTGAGGAAAGCTGGGGCAGAAACTCAGGCAGAGCCCATGGAACAATGCTGATGATTGGCTCAGGAAGTTTTGTTGTTGTTTTAAATATGGTCCAGACTCATCTACTTAGGGGTGACACTACTCACCGTGGACCGAACCCTCCCACATCAGTCAAGACAGTCTGTCACAGACATGCGCCTCCCCCCCACCCCCGCCTGCCCTGGGCAATCTGATTGAGGCAGTCCTTCAAGGAGGCTCCCCTTTCCCAGGTGATTCTTAGTTGTATCACACCAGCTGGGGCAGGCCCAGTGCAGGCCTGGGGCAGACCCTGTGTATGCTGTCTCAGTCTCCGTGAGTTCATGTGAGCTTTGATTGTTGATTTAGAGGGTTTTGTTCTTCTGGTATCCTTCATCCCTCTGGCTCTTATACTCTTTCTGCCTCCTCTTCCTCAGGGCTCTCTGAGGAGCCTGAGAAGAATTTGATAGAGACATTATGTGTAGGGCTGAGCGTTCCAGGGTCTCTCACTCTCTGTGTATTTGTGGGTCTCAGTATTTGTTCCCATCTGCTGTAGGAGGAAGCGCCTTTGATGATGGCTGAACAAGGCACTGATCCACTTCTCTGGCTGGAGTCTAGATACACTACACTCTATCTGTTCGATTATTACCTTTAGTTAGTTGCTTCAGTGTTGTGTGGATTATCCAAAAGGCTGTTAAAATA
Organism: Myodes glareolus; assembly: GCF_982192425.1. NCBI lineage: Eukaryota > Metazoa > Chordata > Mammalia > Rodentia > Cricetidae > Myodes > Myodes glareolus. Next base: position 104,642,399 of record NC_142028.1, read on the forward strand.
CCCATCAGCTTTTCAATTTTGGGTTTAATTGCATAAACACTTATGAGCATGATTCTCGACTGGATTGTGTGTAGCTTTGAAAGCAGACTGGCTTGCTGAGGGCTAGGGGTTTAGTTCAGTCATGAAGCAGTGTGGGACTCTATCTAGAACCCTGCAAAACAAGCAGCTAACAAGAAGCCCAGCCTCCTAGCTGGGTACTTAAAACATTGTTTATATACTTAACCTACTTGCTTTTAGTAAGACAAAGTCCTGCCATGTAGCTCAGGTTGGCTCCAAATCTTGTGCCTCTTGAGCTCAGGGAACATGGTTGACCACTTTGCATTGTCATCAGCAACGTCATGGAGTCCTGCTCTCCAGCGTCCTCATGAGTGGAAATGGCTTTACACTGAGCAGTCGTGAGCTTCTAATCTCTCTCATCTTTGATTCCATCCCCCATGTGCTGTCCCAGTGTGCTATGTTTTGATTTCTGTAATTAAAATGTAAAATAAGATGTGTGGGGCTCTGCAAGCCCTTGGGGGAGGCCAAAGCAAGAAGATTTTGAGTTTGGGGTTAGTCAGGGCTATACAATATGACCCAGTTCAAAGAAAGGTTAAAAATATTAATGCTATTTCTTGGTATGGTTACGGTGGAAATCATTGATGGGAAGTTTATCTTAAGATATTGCTATTTTCCATCTTACACTTGTCAGAATGGCTAAGATCAAAAAACACAAATGTCAGCTTACATTGAAAAGGCTGTGGAACAAGGGATACTTCTTCATTGTTGGTGGGAGTGAAAACTTGAACAGAAACTTTGGAAGTCAGTGTGGTGGTTTTTTAATTTTTTTTATTTTTATTTTTTTTTAGAAAACTGAGAATCAATTTATCATAAGATTCAGCTATACCATAAGATGCTCAATCCTACTACAAGGACACGTGTTCCATGTTGTTCATAGCAGTGTTATTTGTAATAACCAGAACCTGGAAACAACCTAGGGGATTGGTGTCTGGACTGGAGTTTATGTTGCACCCTAATGTGAAGCTTCCAGGCTCACAGCGGTGCTCCCAAAGCAGAGCCTCCATCTGGTATCCCTGGCCTATGGTCAGTACAGGACCAAAGACGTTTCCAGATTCTGACCAAGGAGAAGAGTGGAACTCCCGCACTGGGGACCCGGAAACTACCTGATCAATTTCTATCTTTGGTTTCTGGCAGTTGGGGTGCCTCTCAGAAAGGTCTGACACCATAGCCATTTACTACGGACCATTTTAAACACTTTCACAAGCGATATGAGGTGCGACAGCTGAACATCAGTCATGCTCGTGTGTAATTTTATGATTCGCATGCTTTGATAAAATAATGGAAGCGACAGAGTATCTTTTAAGTTTGGACGTGCACATAATATGATAGAGGGGAAGAAAAGGTTAAATCTGAATTTTGATGGCACCAGTCAGTCTGCATCACATCTGGAGGACACGACATTTTCAGACCGAACGTGTTCCTTTCGAGAAAGTCACTAACCGAACTCTCCATGTATCTTTTCTAGGCGGCACCACTGTCCACATCTTCCTACGAAGATTTATGACAAAACAGAGAAATCATGTCTTCTCTCCGAGTACACCGAGAATTATCCTATCTATGAGTCTTACCTGCCCAGAGATTCCTTTAAGCCCAAGAGGGTGTACAAGAAAGGAGCCATACCGATGGAGGGCCTGACCACAGCCAGGTGAGGCAAAGGAAGCCATGGAGAAAGTGGGCAGAATACAAAGCCGTAATGAAGAGTGTTTATCAGGACAATAACTGTGGTGTTAGTGCAGTGTGGACGCGCAGCATTAGGGTCTTAATGCTCATGTTCTCCATATCTCTGGAAGAGGATCTTCTGCTTGTTGGCTTCCTTAACTGTTCCCAAACACCCTCTTACTGAGAAAGAATTCTGGCTTGTTAAAGTGGGGGTCAGGAGGCTAAACTGGTCTGTCTAATTAAAGTGGGAAGTTAAGTATTGAAAAAAAAAAAAAAAAGGAGAGAGACCACTACTGAAAAAAGAGGTTTTGGCTTTATGGCAGCCTCCGCACCAACTTGGGTGGTTAAAAAAAAAGAGTGGTAAGAAAGAATGGGTCCTTCTGATGTTATATTATCGATTTTGAATTTAGAGACCCCACAAATGTTCAGGGTATGTAAAGAGCATTTTCAATTTTTCAGTTGCTCCTGATACACTCTAGCTTATTTCCAAGTTGAGATTGTTGGGACCTAGGGCCATGCAGGCACGGACCTGTCTTTGGCAGTGTCCTGGAGGTCTTTATTTCCAGGGGCTGGGGAAAATCCTCAATCTGAGGGTTCAGTGTTCACAAGACTATGCATCTCCCATGACAGTTCTGCTAGTGACCTCCTGATGGAGATGCTCGGCTTGGTGATCTAGTGGAGCTAGGAACATCTCTGAGTGAGGTTGGGTGGGTTTCAGACCCAGGGAGTCAGTCTCCAGGTGAAACCTTTCCAATGATGATGTGTTCATGACCTCCCGATTCCTCATGCCCCAAAGGCAGGATTTCTGTGCTATGGAACCCACAGTACCCACCATCTTTTCCTTCACAGCACTCAGACATCACAGGTACTTGGATACCTCGCTGAATGTCTACCTATTGGTCACTGCTTGCAGCAGAATTTTGCATGGTTTTAGTGACGATTCCAGGTGGTTCAGGGTGGAGCGTGACATCTTTCACTCAAAATAACGGAAACTTCCTCTCTTGAGATTTTTGACTTGGAGGTGTTCTTATCTAAAAAACAAGTTCTGTCTTCTAGACCCATAGAAGCTCTGTCTATGAGTTAGGGCAGGCAGTCCTTTAAGGGGAGAAATGAAACTAAGGGGTTTCTGAGCTTGGTAGGAACTACAGGACAGGGACATTTTGAGAATGGGGTGTAGCTGAGGGACCTGTCTGACACCAAGCAGTTGTTGTGAATGACTTGGTTTTAAGCACAATTGTTCTGACTCCTAGTACGTTTGAACAGTGTTAACGTAACCGCTTTCTCAACCTACAGCTCATTAAATGATTGTCAACTTCACAGTCTGGGCTTCATTTAGCTAAGAAAATATCATCTCTAGGGTTCAGGAGCTTGAAGCAAAGACTGTGGGATGCTCCCCAGCATTGCTTCTCTTTATAAGAGACGATAGGGCACATCTAGGAGGAGTCCTGTGCACATGCCTGAAGATGCAGTGGTTAGAAAGGGAGGTGTTGGGAGGTGATGTCAGACTTTGTTTTCTCCTCCCAGGTGTAGCTGTTCTCATCCCTTTACACCAAGTTTTCAAGAAACAGAGAGCCCTTTATTGGGAAATCAAAAGCACTAACTTCAGACGATTTATAACAGGCCATTTCTGTGCTTTAGTATAGGAGAGGGTTGCTTGAGGCTCGGATGTTGGGATGTTGGGAGATGCGCTTGTTCACTGTCTAAATGTTACTAGAACAAACACACAATGCCCTGGGGCAGGACCCGGTCCCACCTCCCAGCTCGGAGGCCCTCAGCTGTGGTAGCCCTACCTACCCTCCTCTTTCCCAGATGCTGTTTTGCGAATCATAAAATTAACCTCTGTTAAGCTGCCTTTGCCTGTGTCATTTGTAACAATAAAACAATAAAACCATTTCCCAGCAGGTGGGCCTCAGTCAGAGCCATAGCAACAATCAATCCAGCTTACATCAAGAGGTCCCCAGCTACTGAAAGAATTTCCCAAACTATTAATGATTACAGGGCTTTACAAAGAGAAAGGGGTGGAATCCAGTTACTAATGAGGAGGAAGAAGAACAGACTTGGGAGTGGGGTATACCTCGGTCATAGGACCTTGTCTTGTGCCAGGTCCTATGTTCAGACCTTGAAGCTGAGGTCTCAGGCTGGGGGGCGGAGGGAAGCCAATGGGGACTTTTTTTTTTTTCTTTTATCCTACCCTAGCAAGAGGAGCCAGTCTCAAACTCACAGAGCAGTCAGTGTCCTGTATGGATCTCATTGATTCTCAGTCCATGGTTGTTGGGGAGGTTTTCACAGATGGAGGAAAAGTGAGCTTCTTTCAGGAATGCAAAGCAGCCTGCCTCCGGAGGCTTTTAGAGGAAGGGGTGTGTCATCCCATGTCTGCCTAACCTCTGGGTCTGCATGGATGGTCACCCCTCTGTTCCCAGGTCCCTTATTGCCACAGCACCTCGCTCACTTCCCCATTTACAGGTGGACTCTGCGTAGTGTCTGAGGCTGGACCCGGGGCTCCCACCTGCTGCATGAAAAAGTCATTGGTCCCGGTTTGGCTGAATTTGGTGATTAACTCCAGACACAAAACCCCACCTGGCTTCTGGAAAGGCTATCAGCGCAGCACGAGGCATGATTGCAGCTGCACTCAGCTCTTGCTGACCATAAATTGTGGGGATTTAAAGCAGGTGTCAGAAGGGGAATGCCTGCGATTTCCAGCCCTTCTTACTGGAAAACCTTGATTTTTTTTTTTTCCTTTTCAAAAAATGCGCAGCCCTTGGTAATTCTCTTGCAGAGGATTTGCCTTTAGTTCAACTAACTCTGACATCAACTGATAAAGAAAAGTTGTGTTTTTAGCCTCGTTTCCCATTCGGTATGTCCCTGGATGAAACACTGGGGCCCCCACTCGGGGCAGTATTTCTGTTACCTTAGCCAGCTTCAGTGGTGTTAAGTAGTACCTTAAAAGGGGGTGGGACACGGGCACAGTGTGTATGTGTGTGTGTGTGTGTGTCTTTGTATGTGTGGGGAGGGAAGAGGGGGAGAGTAAATGAGTGATGAATTGGCTTAAAGGTAGGGGATGGGTTGGGGATGGTAGGTTGGGGTAGAGTTACTAGTATAGAGGAGAGAAGAGAGAGGAGAGAGGATTTGGCTTAAAGGCAGGGGGTGGAGATGGCGGTGTGGAATGGAGTTACTAATACAGACTCCTGTTTATTGATAAGACTTATTGATAAATCAGGGAGAGTAAGGGAGGAAAAAGCTAAAAGAGAAAGGACATCTGGTACCCTGTCCCAAAGGCAGGGCGGATACAGGAAATGGTAATGAACTGAGTCTTGATGTGCTGATTGAACCCTATGGACTTTCTTTGCTGATGGATTTCTTTGGCGTGCATGGATTTCTTCATGGAGCTGGACAGTTTGTCCATTATTTCATTAAGAATCTTATGTATCTGCTGGTCTGTGTTCCTGCTGTTCTGTTTTCCTCTGTCTTAATCTTACCCATTTTTGTTCAGATTAGATAGCTTTTAATCAATTTATCCTCAAGTTACTGAGGCTTTCCTCCTTTTTCTAAGCCAGTGAATTATTTTTTTCTGAGATAATGTATATTTTAGGTTTCTTTTTGACATGAGGTCTTATTATGCATCCCAGGCAGGCCTAAACTTATGACCAGACTTCTATCCTTGATCCTCAGTGCTGGGATTTGGGGATTATAGGGTTGTATCACCAGGCCTGCCATTAGCTTTTTGCGTTTCCAGTTGAATAATAGCTTTTAGTTCTCTGTGTTATTTTCTAGTTCTTAACTTATTATGACCTTATTTTGCCTTTTCTCATTAAGTATAGTTAAAATAGCTGGTTTGAGATCTTTGTGATGTCCATTGTCTGGCCTGCTCGAGGTCCATGGGTCACATTCTACCGCAGTGTGTCAAGTCATTCTGCATTGGGTCTGGACAGGATTGTGAGTGTTGCACTTGGAGACTCCGGACTGCTTTCTTTTTCACATTCTTCAGAAAAGCATGTTTGTTTGTTTGTTTATTGAACAGGTAATGTGATTAGGCTCAAAGTGCAGATTCCATGTCTTGGGTGGCAGCCCAAATTCCATTTCAATTCGGTTACCCTTAATTCAGAAGCCCGCTTCTGGCGTGTGAGGCGAGAGGGACCTGTGCCCAGCGACTTACAGAGCTTTGGCGTGAGCTCCACTCCAAGATCGCCTCACATTTGCTTTTCTGGTTTCTTTCTTTCTCCCCCCGCCTTTTTTTTGAGCAGAAAGAATCTGGCATCTGGCACAGGCTGGTTTTAGCTGCCTCATCTGACACAGGCTGGTGACTGCCTTCAGGCTGGAAGCTGCGACTCCCAAGCAGTTCATGGAAACCGGAGCAGTAAAGACTTGAGCCAGGACCATTCTTCTCCCACCTGCTGGCTCTACCCCAGACCCTGTTGACTGGCCTGACTCTAGGCTTTCCAGGCGTTTACTACGGTTTCTTCTGGACTTTGTAAAATGGGGACAGATGCTAACTTCTGCCTCAGCAGATCTGAGGAGCTGACAGCAGAAGAGGAGGCTGTACTGTGTAATCTGGGCCCTGGGTGGTTGCACTAGAATCCACTTGCTTCAGGGATGATTTCCTGCAGGGATCAATGCTGGACTCAAGCTTGGTAGTTCCGTGAAGGGCTCTCTGTCAGTGTTCTGGAAAAGGCTCTCCAGCTCTGCCCAGGATGACAGAATGGCTTCCTTAGAAGGTGTCTTTGGAGCTGGGGAAGCTGGAGAATTATATTTGGAAATAATGAAATAAATCAAAAGACGAAGAGTACCCACCTCCCCATAAGAGGAGATTGTAAGAGGTCAAATCATGAGAAGTGAGGCCAAGGAAAGAGATGCTCAAATATGAATTTGAGGACAGACACTGTGACTAATTTTGCTATGCAGCAGGCTAAGGGCAAGAGAGACCGGCTCTGAGATGCCTTGGCTAGAGTGGAGTAGAATTGTATTTGCTGGTTGGGGAATGTGTGGGTGGAGGGGAGGTCATGTAGACTCTCTCCGGAGGAGAAGGAATGAGAAGAGGCCCAGAAGAAAATGTGGTTGTGATGTGTGTATGTGTGTGTATGCCTGTGTGTGTGTGTGTGCGCACATGCATGTGTGTGTCCACATGTGTGTGTGTGTGTGTGTGTACATTCACATGAACCGTATTTTGTTTATTTTTCTTGTAAATATGGGAGAGACTGGGGACAAGTTTAAGTACTGGCAGAAGGGAGACAGCAGGGGAAAAATGTGAAGCCATAGGCTGGGAGACGAAGGTCTCGGGGAGGGCAATTTAGGGGAACGGTTGCAGAGAGAGCTTGACTTTGGCAAAATGGAGGGATGCCTCCAAAGATTACATTTTAATTTGATTGATTCCTTGGCTACTATAATAAATCCTGAAATTTGCATAAATACTAAGCTATTTTAAAAAGTAACTGTCGCTTGGCTTCTGTGAAAATTCTCCATTCCCACTTCCAGGCAAATGATTTTCATTAGCAATTATGTAATTTCCCCCCTTCCCTTTTTCCTATTCTTGCCCAACACCTTTCTGTAGCTTAGCCAAATGGTTTGAAATGAAGTTGCTCTAACTTCCCCAGCAGGACCACTTTAACCTGTACTTAATTTTGGTTTTTAACTCTTGGCTTTCCATGCTGGGTAGCTTTTTTACAGCTACCTACCCGGAGGAAGCTGAGACCTGTGCCCTTTTCTTCCCCTCTTTATTCATAGTCACAGTGAGGCTAAACATTGGGAAATGTACCACAGGAAGAGAGGAGCCATTGAGTGCTGAAAATAATTATTAAATTTATGCAATTTCTGGGAAGAATAAAGTAAGTTTTTGTATAAACTCGAAGGCTGTAAGATTATGTGTAATTGGGGACATAAAACTACGCTACGGTTAATGATAAGCTTCAGTGAGTGTTCCCAGCATAAAAATCTAACGAGGAAACAGAAATTCTGATAGAATTCACTCTCTTCAGCCAGTGTGACTGCTTCTGGGCCAGATACAAATGAGCCAAACTTTAAATTTAAAAATGGTCCTTTTTTCTGGAGCTGAGAGGCTTTTCCTCCTCCTGTTTATTTGTATGTATAGCTGGTCTGTAAATACAAACATAGATGCACATCTAAAGGAGAATTTGAATTTTGTGTGGAAGGAGATTCAGTAGCAAATCCATCCCCTAAATGTGGCTAACAAGAAATTTTATGTGTCTGCTTCTGTCTTTGAGAAACAACTTGAGGGCATCCCCTGAGCTGGTGAAATTGTGAGCATTCCTTAGCAGATTTCTGTGAATGAACGGGAGACAGGATATTAGGCCTGCTTCAGTTTTTAGTGTCTGGAGACCCTTGGAAGATGGCACCTTGGAGGAGAAATAGAATTTTTAAGGCAGTCACAGAGCTTTGGGGTGGGAGTCCTTAGCATGCAAGTTTGGACATCTGGCTTTGCTCCTCAATGCTGGTCTTTGATATCTGCTGTTATTTCTTGGAAGTTCAGAGAAACCACAGCCTTGTTAGCCATTACCAAACATAGGTAAGGTCTCCTCAGAATCCCATTCCAGTCCTGGTTAGCCATCACCGAACATACATGAGGTCACCCCGAAATCCCACTCCAGTCTTGGGAGTGGAGAACCTTCCGCTTCCCTCAGGTATGTTCTCTTCAGAAGATAAACGTTTGGCAGGAAGTTAACTCAGGCTAACTGGTTTTCAGGTGGACTTTCAAGGGTTTCCGTCTGCGCAGCCCATGGAGGCTTTAGTGGTTTCCTTGTATCTTGCTGCAACTGGTTGAGTAATGAGCGGTCACTATGAGGGGATCCTTCATCTAAGCAGAGTGCTGGTACGGAGCTGACCCTTGGCTTCTTGTTTAGCTTCTTGTCAGCCGGCTCCCTTCATAATTCCCACTCCTACAATCAGCTTCCAGATACGGGGTCACTCAGCTTCCCTTCGCTGGGAGCGCACAGTGAGGCGCCTGGGAAGGCAGCTGAGGCAGCAGATGCTATTCCTGCTACTGAGATCGACTTTAAGATGTCCCCACAGGGAATTATGGGAGCTCAACGGAATCATCTCCCATTTCTCGCTTGCAGCCTCAAAGAGACCAGTTCTCCTGCTTCCACGCTCCTTCATCCCACCAAGCATGCGCAGGACCTGCTTTGGGTTTACTGACCACCCTGTGTATAACTCATGCAAGACAGGTTACAGTGGAGCGTGTCACCCTTGCTACTCAAGCATGGCTCAGTAATGCCCCACCGGGCTTCAGCCTGGAAATAGGTTTTATTAGTGTTTAGCTTAATGTTTTCCTGTCCGGAAACCTTTCCCTTCCATTGACAGGGCTGTTCAAGAAAGCATCTTTAGGGAAAGAGCTACTTTTCCCTTGTCCTATTTGGCCACATGGGATGGATCCAGGAAAATCGGTTTGTTTTGGGAGGAACTGGTAGCACGGAGAGAAGGGCAGTGGAGGCCTTGGCAGTAGCCTGACTCAGTTGGGCTTGGCCAGGGGGCTTCTGGTGATGGGCAGCTGCCTCCTGGGCCTGTCATAGCTTGGGCTGGGTTGGGAATGCACGATTTTGCTCTGGTATAAAGCATCCTGTCTTTTCCATTCTGTTTCTTACCCTTTGACATAATGGGAGGGGGCTCTGACCACAATAGAAAGCAAAGAAGTGAAGACTTTGTGTGTCTATTGCATTTTCCCTCTTCTGGGTTTTCTGTGAGGCTCAGAGTAGAGGGGATAAATATTAGCAGAAAAAGCTCCCGAGAACACAGAGAGAAAGGTGAGTGTTTCTGCAAAGCCGATGTAAGCCCCATGAGAGGGCTTGGATGGAAGGCAGGTGGGCTATCAGCTACAGAACAGTCCTCCTCCTTAGCAAGCCTTGTGGTTGACACAGGTGTGAGTAGGGGCGAAGTCAGGGGACAGGTCTGGGACGACTTGTCAATTGCGCGAGAGAGCTGGGTTTTATCTGGAAGGCGTTTTAAGCTGGTGGACAAACTCATTTTCATCCAGTATGTATTCTGGGCACACCAAGACAACTGAAGCAGAAGCAGGAAGATGGGGAAAGATTGCCACATGGCCCATGGCCCAAGTCAAAAAATGGTTGAGATCTGGACCAAAGGGCAAAAAGATCTCCAATGAGGAAGAGGAGCCTGGCTGCTCTTGATGACTGACAGACCCTGGGGCTTTGAGGGGAGGAGTCAAGGATGACACCCCAGTGGCCAAGTGGTCAAACATGGGCAAAAAGTGAGTTAGAGTGTCACGTTCCAAAGTAGAAGAGCGAGGAAATGGTAGGAAGATGGAGTAGAAAATTCAGTTGCCAGGAGTCGAGTAGGCAATATTGTCTTTTTCTAAGCAAGGACCCCAATGACATATGCTTATTCTTCTCCCAGGAGAGATTTTGGGCTTCACAAAATGGTACCAGTGAAGTTCCATCAGCCTGACCCATACATCCCAAGTGAAGAGACTATGGATTTGCTCACCACATACAAGCAAGATTTTAACTACCTCCCTGTCTGTCAAGTTGGCCTCATCAAACCTCGGGACACTAAATTTCCAAACGACAAGATACAGTATCTGCCTACTTACAAAGGTGAGAGGAAGGCAGAGGAGAGGATGGGTCAGCCTGTAGACTCTCCAGGAAATGGTTACATATGTATTACCTTAGGGCAAAGGTCAACAAACCATTTCCTGCCAGCCAGATCCAGCTCTCAGCCTACTTTTGTACAAATGGAAAGCTAAGAATGGCTCTATAATTTTCTCTAACTGAAAAAAAATGATGATTTCAGGGCATGTTGAAGATTGTGGAATTCAAAGCTCACTACTGATAGGCACATTATGTTGGAAGAGAACCATAGCCATTCTTCTGTGCATCTACTATGGCTGCTTCCGTGCTGTAGTGGCAAAGCTGAGTGTTCATGGCAGACTCCATTACAGGAATGTGTAATATCTTGACTTTGTATAGAATATATTTATGATCCTGTCTTAGCCTCTGTTTGAATCTTACAATGGGAAATCTGTTCAAGTTTAAGCTAAGATTCTACAGTTTGATAATTTCATTCATCCAGCCAAGAGAAATTTGAAATATAACATGCATACAGAAAAGTGAATGCTTTGTAATTACACAGACCTATGAATTTTTACTGGTTACACACAAATAGTGCTTGGCCAAAAAATACTATATCCACAGAAGTGGAACACAACCATTGTGCTGACTTTTATTTTTTCTTCCTTTGCCATGCTGGGGAGTAGACCCAGGGCCTTCCAAACACCAGACAAATGCTCTACCTCTGAGCTACATTTCTTGCCCCATTATACCGTGCCATAATAATTTAATATTATAAATTAGTTTTGCCCTGTTTTAATTTTTATATGTTAGATTGATTTTTAAAAAAATGTATATTTTAAATTGATATATAATAATCATACCCATTTATAGGGTATGAGTTGGAATTTTGATATGTATGTACACTTTGTAAAGTTTTCAGAAATGTCTTTATCTTTAATTTATATATTTAATTTTCTTTTGACTTGCGTATATGTGTGTATCTGTGTGAGTATAAGGCATGTGAAGGTATGCCCAATGAAGCCATAAGAGCTTTGCCTCTCCTGGAATCATCATTACAGGTGGTTGTACAACATGGATGCTGGAAACCAGACTCACGTCCTCTGGAAGAGCAGCAAATGCTCTTAGCCACTGAGCCATCTCTCTAGCTCCCATTTTTAAGATTTATTGTTTTTCTTTGTGTGTAATGTTTTTGTCCGCAGTGTACTATGCCAGAAACACAGACATATTTGTGTCTCTTCGTAGTGCTTTATTGAAAAACAACCCATAAGCTACTTTGGATTGATTGGTTGCACATGGCCAATTAGTTTTGATTTCCCTTTGATGTTGGCCGGGGAAAACACAGTATCTTTTATTTCAATCCAATTACTACTATTAACTCTGGGATTATGCATTACACATCACTCAGCAATTATAACTCTCTGTATGTAGGCTTCAGAAGGACTGCAAAAGAGCTGAGGAGACTGTAGAAGTCAAAGGGGCCTTACCCTTAAGGCGGAGACCTGTTGCTGATGCACAGGCTTCTCTGTGGGTGGTTAGATACATTATTAACTGGTCCAGTTGGAGAGCTGCTGCAGGGTCTATAGAGCTGAGATATGGAACTATGGGAGCTGCAGAACTGTGGGGGTGGCAGGGGTGTGGGAGGAGCAGGGCTGGGGGGGGCGGCAGGGGCGGGGGGGATGGTAGCAGGGGTGTGGGGGCGGCAGAAGTGCAGGTTGTAGAGGTGCAGGCCAGGCCCCGTTGGGAGACAGGATGTATGGATGGACTAGATGCTTCAGTTGGCCTTGTCAAGCAGTGGGGACCATGCTGAGCGTGAAGCCCAGGAGAGTGGTGGGGGGTGGGGTTATTTGCTGATGGATCTCTTGAAGGACATATTGGGCGGCCAGATGACGTGTCTGTGGGTTCATGGTCATTGCTGTGTTATGGATTCTACTCCTTTTGATGGTCAGGTGAGGGTATTACACTCTTTTTGTTTTCATAGGCTTGATAAGTTCTTGGACCTGTTTTTCTGATGTGTTTTTAAAAAGGATTTACTTTTATGTATGTGAATGTTTTACCTGAGTGTCTGTATGAGCACCATGTGGGTGGTAGGAACTAAATCCAGGTGTTCTGGATGAGCAGCCATCCCTTATCCCCCTGATGTGGTTTTAGTATAGCCATCTGCTCCCACATTATATGGTAAGTTCATAGGTGGCGTCTTTGTATTCTTAGGGAAGCATCGTCATTTGTATATCATGGTTAGTGTCGGATAGGTGGTTCAGCAAGAGCAACAGAGTGCAGAGCCGTCTTCTTGCCTCTGCACTCAAAATGGAGTCACCCAGGGCAAGGCGCAGCCAGAAAGTATTATAGTCTCTGGCAATATGGAGTAAGCCCCGCCTCTACAATTTTCATCTTCTCAAACATCTCTCTGGGGTGAAAACACTCAAATCCTCATCATTATTACCTTTTATTTTCGTTAGCATATATTAATTGCACAGACAGATGGGTTTCATTGTGGCATTTTAAAAAATATACACTATGTATGTTAGCCATATTTACCTCTCTGTTACCCTCCCTTGTCCACACCTCCCCTCTCCTCCTGAGTCTCTTCCTGTTGTAATGCAGAGCGAGTCACGTCCAGCTAGCCCAGCTAGCTTAACCCCCAAATAACCACACAGAAGTTGTATTAATTAAAACACTGCCTGGCCCACTATCTCTAGCCTCTTACTGGCTAACTCTCACATCTTGATTTACCCTATTTCTATTAATCTGTGTTTACTACGCGGTTGTAGCTTACCAGGAAAGCTTCTAACCTATGTCCATCTCAGGTAGGAGAAACATGGTGTCTGTCACACTTCCCTTCTTTCCAGCATTCTGTTTTGTCTACTCCACCCATCTAAAGCGCTGCCCTATCTTTATTCAACCAATGAGAGCAACACACAAACAGAAGAACCTCCTACACCATCTTCCTATTTCAAGTAGTTCCCCTTTTCATCTGATATCTTTGAAATCCACACATTTCCTTTGATATCTGTTACATGCTAGGCATCAGGCGAAGGAGCATAATGACCAGTCTTTGACCTTTCAGTAGAGAGACAAACTATGTTGTCCTGTGGACTGGGCCAGCAGAGTGGCAATCCCCACTGTGTAGCTCATAGCCACATAGCCCGAGGTCAGGGAGTGAGAGAGTGGGTTTGTCATCAGTAACTCGTCACGCTTGTCATGCATCCTGCTGTTCCAAGAAGACAGGCTAAACAGTTCGTGTGGAACATTTTGGGGGCCTCTGTGGGAGTGTGTTGAGGGTTGCTTTTATTAATCAAGCCAAGCGTTTGGGTGGGAGGTGACAGTGGAGGAGGGAGAATGCAATCCATCTGCCAGGGAATCCTGCATGTTGTTGGTCTTCTCTGCTTAGTCCTGGAGCTGATTCTGAGGTGGCTTGGACTTTGCCCTTTGACTCGCTCATCTTTTGTGTCCCCATCTTCCTCGTTCTATAGCCACCTCTGTCAAGCCATATTCTCAGCGTTATTATTCTATGAAACATGAAGGGTTTGTGAACCCCCAAGCCCTATTTTTCTTGTTTGCTTTCTTGTCTACATTCATGATGACTGTCCTCAGTATTGCTGGAACCTCTGGGTCATTGACACGTCTGCTTTTCTCTACATCAGCACTGCTGTCTGTCCCTCCTCATGGAGCTTCCTCCCTGATATTTATTTCCTCCTTGAAGCCTGCTTTTTAGCAATGTCTCAAAGTTTCTCCCTTCTAGTGTGCTGTTGCTTCTTCTAACAGAACCCCAGTTCTGCCTCTGCAGGTCTGCTCTTGAGTATTCCCCTGAGCACGGCTCTGAGGAAGGCAGTAAGGGACTCCTATAGGGCATGCTCAACCACAAATTCTCTCATCCTTACTATGCACTGTGAGCACCTTTGATCTCAGTGAGATACAGGCTCTTCAGTGTAGCACAATTAATAAAAACTCAGAGACAGATATTGGGGTTCAACCTGAATTCAGACCAGAAAAGCAAAGCAGTCAGCCACTGGCTCTTACCTCTGCCTCAGTCCAAAAATGACTTTGCTTCCAGGAATCAGAATGAGTTTGAGCCTGAAACCAGTTTCTTCCCATCTTATATTCCTCTCTAGTGCTGGGATTAAAGGTTTATAGCACTACCACCTGGTTTCTATGGCAAACTAGTGTGGCTACTGGGATTAAAGGTGTGTGTCACCATTGTCTGGTCTGCAAGACTGACCAGTGTGGCTGTTTTACTCTCTGATCTTCAGGCAAACATTATTTATTAAAATACAAATGAAAATTCACTACATTTCAGAGGAACTGATTGCTTAGTTCAGTTTCCTCATTTCTACCCAAGTATAGTGTCATGTCTGGAAATGAAGACCACACCTTGCTTAGGATGGAGAAAGTCCTATAGTGTTTATTTCTTATTGACCCCAACAAACTGTTTACTCCTAAAAATAAACAGACAGAAATTATAAAAGCAAATACTCAGGTTTCAATCCCTTCTACCTCCAACTTTCCTGCACTTCTCCCTAGTTTATCCATCTCAAACCACCCCCTGTAAAACCACAGAATATTCCACTGCTGAAACTTAACCTTGGCTTATAGTAAAATGGAACAGTCTTTAGTGATAGTTCTTTCTTTCTTTTTTTAATGACATCATCTTATCCATTTATGCTGCTGTGAAAACAAGCCCGAGACGCAATACACAGAGTATGTTCTTTCTCACGTGATGGATGCTGGGAAGTCAACAATCGAGGCATCGGCAGGTTCAGAGTCTGGCAAGAACCCTTAGTTCCAAGATGGTATTTGGTTGCATTGCCTTCGCAAGCTGAAAGGGAGGGCACAAAGGGCCTGAGTGAGTTCCCTCCGGTTCTTTTAAGGACAGGCCCCTCATGATTGAATCATAAAGGTCCTTCCTCTTCATACTACTACAGTGGATATTAAATCTTAACATTTGCATTTGGAGTGGAAGGTGTGATTCAAACTATAACAAAGGCTTACGTTTTTAAACATGTGAACAGTTTATTTGATCTCCTTGATGACATCATGGCTTCCAAAGCTGTGCCTTTAGTTCCTAATTCCCATTCCCAGCATTTTAGGACAGAGAAGCACAGCAAAGAGATGCAAGGGGACAAATAAAGGAAGGAGTAGTTGTGAACCACTGCTTTCAGGGCTCCAGATGACAGTGTCTGGCAATAGTTCTGTCAAATCCCCATCCTTCCAATTATTCTACAGGTCCCAGCCAGGAGCTGGAATGAAGGTGGGGAAGGACCATGCCGTTTACCTTGCCTTTGGGTCAGTTCTGGGACACTTTCCGAATAAGGGATACCATATCCTAGCTTCTTGCCTTGGTTTATTGTCCCTTGAATGACTTAACTCTTGTGAAAATTTGCTGCTCTAGTAAGTATTTCCCCAGTAATCTTTATAATTTTTGGCCATATATTACTGTCTGTCTTTCCAAGGAGGGTTATCAAGGCAAGAAACCAAAGAACATGGTAATTAAATATGTGCATTTCAAAGGATGCCATTTATATTTTGCTTATGTGTTTTATTTATATTAATTCTGTGAGAAAGATATTTAAACCTTTTCTTTTATCCTCATGACCAGTACATTTACTGTGGTGAAAGAAAGAAGAGAGAGAGAGAGAGAGAGAGAGAGAGAGAGAGGAGAGAAAAGAAAGGGAAAGAAAAGAACCTACGAATAAAAAAAATGCTCAACAGCATTTGGTTGTAATTTGTGACATTTTCAAAACACCATGCAATTGAAAAGATTGAGAGTGTAATTACTTGATGCTCAGCTTTAGGCTTAGCGATTTTTTTTTTTAAAAAGGACATTATTATTGAATGGAATCCCGTTTAAAGAGGTTCTTGCCAATTACCCATATGACACTCTGGCCCTGAAGGGCTTTACTGGTGTGTGAATACTTTGTCATGTGGAATTCTGAGTTTTTTCAGGGTCTTATGGAGGGATATGTGTGTGTGTGTGTGTGTGTGTGTGTGTGTGTGTGTGTATGTGGCTGTGTATGTGTGCGTGTATAATAGTTGCTGGTGGGGGAAGTCAGGACGCTGAATAATAGTGTGGTTTCAGCTATGTTGTTGGTTATCAGGAGTCTCGTGGGGCAAGTTTGAGCTTAGGAACCTGTTTTCTTAACACTTCATCCGTCAGAGAAGAGGGCCAAGGAAGTTCTGTTCTACTCACTCTGAAGTATCTCGCGGCAAGATGAAGGTATCTCCAGGTAGACACCGCATTTCAGGGCAGCCTGACGTGTGGTGAGTTGAACATGTGGTTTGTATTCAGCAAGATGGTTCCCGCTAAGGCCCCCTAATGCTTTCAAGATGCTGATAGAGCCATTAGTGGCTCTTGGAGGGAGATTAGATTTTCAATTAAAATGAAGCCAATTTTGAAGAAGTAGTTGGTAGTATTGCTGGCCTAAAATAAACTTCGGAGTGTGCCTGAGGGGGGAATTATCAGGGTTTCTGGAGCAGGAGAGGCTTAGTGAGCCCCTTCCCCCCAGTAAAACTTGACAGAGTGGTAAAATCAATTGTTGCAGGGCTCTGGACATCAACCGAAGGCAGAGGACAGATTGAGAGCATCTATTTAAGAGACACGAGTGACTTATGAACAGTGGGCATCGCTGGGATTTTATCCTGGAGCTGCATCTGTCAGTTCACCATCTGCCCCCAGGTCTGTGTGTGTGGTAGCCCCGCTGGGGGACTGAAGACTTGGGAGAAAAGCAGTCATGCTGCTAGAAGGCTCCGAGTTGATTTCAAAGAGAATTTTTGACCAAACAAGGTTATATAACGAGAAACCATTCAATGATCACAACTTGTGCCACCAATCCTAGACTTACGGGGATAATTGTGGGCAACGGATAAGTAGATGAGTGAGAAAATTCATAGGGAGATACACACAGGGCGCCTTGATAGGCTCCAACATAGCCTGGTGGTCTGAGAGGCTGTGGGCAGTCTCAAGAGCCATGAGAGCAAGGCCCTTTCTGTCTACTCAAGTGCTCTGGCTGAATGGGAGGCCGTATATCTGTGCAGCAGAGACGTGAAAAAAATAATAAAAAAACAAGCAAGTTCTGATTTGTGAACGACTTGATTTGTGTAGTCTCCAGCCCCCCAGATGCACCACACTGGTTGAGGTGTTTGAGTCTAACTGCTAAGCTATGGAGGATGAATCTCAGGAAGTGGTCTTAAAGGGGCTACACACCAGTGACCTCACACTGTGGAGGAAAAGATGGTAGAATGAGTGCAAGGCTTTCTCAAATAGGAGGAAAGACAAGAACTCTTAATGGAGGGAGCATGTATTATGTAAGTCACTTTGTTTTGGGAGGGAGAGGAGAGAAGGAGAGGAGGAGGAGGAGGAGGAGGAGGAGGAGAGAGAGAGAGCGAGAGAGAGCGAGAGAGAGCACAGAGAGAGAACAGAGAGAGACAGGGGGGAGTAGTAGTAGGAGGAGGAAGAAGAAGAAGAAGGAAGAAGAAGAAGGAGAAGGAGAAGGAGAAGGAGAAGAAGAAGAAGAAGAAGAAGAAGAAGAAGAAGAAGAAGAAGAAGAAGGAGAAGAAGAAAAGAAGAAGAAGAGAGAGGAGTGAGAGAGCTATCAGAAAAGGGATGCAGGGTCCATGCACAAAAGCTAGCAGAAAAATATTTGAAAGTAGGTACTGTAAATATATAGAGAGTGGTTGGAAGCCATCCTTAAGGAAGTGAAAGCAAGTATAACAATTACTCATCAACAATAGAACCAATAAAGGGAGATCATAATGAAATGAAAGATCCAGAGTTGAATAATAACCATTTACTTTTTAAATTGAGAAGTTCATCAGGTTTGAGTTGACAGAAAAATCAGTTATATAAAGGCAAATCAATAGAGATTATTCAACATCTTATGTTCACATAAAAGATTAAAAAAATGAAACAGATATTAAGAGATCCAAGACAGCCATCAAGATTACCAGTGCACTCATAATGGGAGCCCCACCTCACAAGAAAGGATAAGAGGGCAGTTAAAGAATTAATTTCTGAGATACCCCAAATTTGTGAAAAATTTACCTAGACATCCAAGAGACATTATGCCAGTAGTATTAACATGAAGAGATCTGTGTGTTATGGTCAGACTGGAACAAAAAGACAAAGATTTGGAAAGAACTGAAGAGAAATATCTCTTCATACAGAGAGAATTGAGGCCCCCCATCCAGGGTCACAGCAGATTCCCTTCAGAAGCAACAAAGAACAAGGCAATGACTGGGTTGAGATATTTGAAATACTGAAAAACATCAAGAATTTTATGCTGAGTAATTGTTATGTTTCAGAAATGAAGGTAAAGCAATGATATCCCCAGATAAAGACAGCACCTATCTTTAGCTGGTTGTCTTAGACATGCCCTTAGAGGAAATCGCTCCACAGAGACGGAGAATGTGCTTACAAACAGAACTTTCCAAAGAAGGATGAAGTTATCAGAGAAGATACCTGAAGAATCTACAGAAATAAAATATTTATGAAGACATCTGGAGAATATCCAAAATAAAAATAGAGCCAATAAATGAGGACTGTTGAGCTGGCCCCATGGGTAAAGGCATTTGCTGCACAACTCTGAGGATCTGAGTTTGATTCTTGGATCCCATGTAAAGATAAAATGAGAGATCTAATTCCTCAGAATTGTCCTCAGACCTCCACATCTGCCATGGCTCTTACACACATAGTATACACCCCATAATAATAATAATAGGACTAAAATTGAAAAATAAGTAATGGTTTTTTTTCCACTGTCAGTCTTGAAGAATAAAAAGCAAATTGTGTTTCTGTACATTTGCTTGCCTTGACAATTAACATGAAGCTGAAAAAGACATCTCTAGGCCTTGGAAATACAGTTCTGTGGTAAGAAGTGTTAAAGCATGCCTAAAACCCTGTATATGATAGTATAATTTAGCACACAAATAAAGTACAAAAATCCCAATCTCCAATAGATGAGTTTTAAAATAAAAATTAACATCCCTTTCTGACCTTCAGGAACTATTTCAGAACAGTAAATACAAATGTATAATAAACCTATAGACAGTACCTTGAGTGTTGGAATTAAATGCATTTCCTCTAAAGTGAATAAGACAAAGAACCCATTCTCATCACTCTTACTCAATATAGTTAGTGAAAGTTTAGCCATAGCAACATGGCAAAAAACAAAACCAAAAACCCAAAAACTAAAACCAAAAGAAGAACAACAAAACAAATGAACCAAAGAAACCAAAACCCAGGATAAAATCAGAAGGGAGAAGCAAAGCTAAGCCTATTTGCAGATATTAGGGTTCTGTAACCAGAGTATCTTAAAGATTCACACAAAATACTTGCAGGCCCAGACTATTCAATGAAGTAGCAGGATACAAAATACACACTAAAAACCTGTGGTTTTTTTTTAACACACACACACACACACACACACACACACACACACACCTCAGTGAGAAAGAAATCAGGAAAATAGTCCCATTCACAATAGTTTCAAAGAGAATAAAATAACTAGGAATAAACCTAACCAACAAACAAAGAGACCTTTATAGGGAAATCTCTAAAACACTGAAGAAAGAAATTGAAGAGAATTCTGTGAGAGGGAAGGACCTGCCATGTTCATGAATCAGCAGAATCCATATTGCTAAAATGGCTACCATGTCAAAATACCCATGGCATTCTTCTTAGAACTTGACAGAGAGCTCCTAAAATGCACAGGGAAACAGACTACTTTGGATAGCTGGCACAAGCAAAAGTGTAAAGCTGGAGGCATCTCAGTACCTATTCTCTGTCACACTACAACCACAGGAGCAAAACCCGGCATTGTCTGGGCATAAAAACAGACACACAGACCAATGGGATAGAGATGAATACCCAGGAATGAGTCCGAGTATGTCTAGACGTTAGATTCTCAAGAAAATGTCTCCTGGAAAAGAGATGGCTTTTAAACAAATTATATTGGGAGAATTTAATATCCACATGCAGAAGATTGATCTAGACCTCACTCTCTCACCAAAAAGTCCAAACTTGATGGAAGACCTTATAAGAATATTTAAAACTTTGAAATCACTAGTACAGAATACACTCATTACTTTAAGCTTTGACCAAATGTCTGACAGAAAAGTAACTCGAAGGTTTGAGAATACTGGTCCATCATGGTGGTTTTACACTGGTTCGTATGGTAGTTAGCACTTTAAAAGTATTGTTGGCCATTTTATTTCTTCTTTTGAGAATCTTCTATTCAGTTCATTAGTCAATTTATTGATTGGATGATTTACTTATTTGAGGTTTAGTTTTTACAGTTCTTTGTATATATTGTATACTAATCCCTGGTATGATATGAACAATGATGTGCGTGTGTGAGTGTGTGTGCGCACATGCGCTCTGGTGATTGTTTCCTTTGTTATTCAGAAGCTTTTTAATTTTACATAATCCCATTTGACAATCCATAGAGTTATTTCTGTGGCACTGGAGTACTAGTTAGGACATCCTTGCTCCCGCCTTCATATTGAAGTGTTTTTACATTTTTGTTTTACATTGACTGCTAACACTTTTAAAGATTACATTAAGGTTTTTGATTTTTGTGCAGAGTGAGAGATGTGGACTTAATTTCATTCTTCTGCATGTGGAAATTTAGCTCCTAGCAGAATTTGTTGAAAGGACTCTTTTCTCCAATGTTTGTTTTTATAAGCTTGGTCAAAAATGAAGGGGCGCTAACGGTGTGCATTTATTCCCTGGTCCTCCCTCTATTGCATCTCACTGGTTGGAAGATCTGTTATTATACCAGCATCCTGCTGTTTTTTGTCACTGTGGTTTGTGTTGTAGTTGGATAATAGGTGTTCTGTATGATACCTCTGGCATTGCTCTGCTAAGATTTGCTAAGATATTCAGGATATTTTGTGCTACTGTATGAATTTTAGAATTGTTTCTGTATGTCTGTTAATGGCCATAAAATTTGATGGGGTTTTGTTGAACCTATAGATGGCTTTCAGTACTCTTGCCATTTCCACAATATTAGTTCTGCCTGTGCATGAACATGGGAGGTCTTTGCATCTTCAAAAAGTCTCCTTCAATTGCTTCCTGTTGTATCTTCAAGTTTTCTTTGTAGAGATCTTTCATAGCCGATTATGTTTATTTATTATCCTACATGTTTTTTTTTATTTTTTGAAACTGTTATGTGACCCCTTCTCATTTTTTGGTCAGTTTATAAATACAAAAAAGCTTCTAATATTAATAAGTTCATTTTGTACCTTGCTACTTTGTCGAAAGGGCTTATCATGTCTAAGAGTATTCCTCTGAGTCTTTAGGGTCTGTAAAGTATAGGATCACATTATAAGTAAATAGGGATATTTTGACCTTTTCCTCTCCTATCTGTACCCCTTTTGTTTATTTCTCTTATTGCTTTGCCTAGGACTTCAAGTTCTTTGTGGAGAGAGCAGAGGATGCTCTTTTCTAATTCCAAATGTTAGAGGAAATTCTTATTTCCTCCAGTTAGTATAATGTTGCCTATAGACTTATCTTATGTATATGAGTGTTTTTACTGTGTGTATGTGTACCACACACATGCAGTGTCCATGGAGACCAGAAGAGGGTGTTGGGTCCCCTGAAATTGGACAGTTATGGTTGTGAGCTGTCATGTGGGTGCTTGGAATTGAACCTGTGTTCTTGACAGCTGAGCTGTCTCTCTGGCCCCCTCAAAACTTTTTTTTTGTTGAAGGAATGTTGCAGTTTGTTGAAGACCTGTTCTGCATGATTAAGATAAACATGTGATTTATTTAATTAAGTCTATTTATGTACTAAGTTACACTTACTGGTTTACTTACATTGAATAAACCTTGCTTCCCTGGTATGAAGTCAACTTGGTCAGTAATCTTTTTAATGTATTGCTCAATTTGCAAGAATTTTATTGAACTTTTGAATGTTTTTATTGGGTAAGTTGGTTTTTATTTTTCTTTTGTGTGTGTCCTTATCTGGTTTTTGTATTTGGGTGGAACTGAAATTCCTTCCCATGAGACATAAGCAAAACATCTACCTCATCTCCTTAAGGTCCCATTGACAAATTGAGACATGATTCTGTCAGTTCACTCTAGGGGAGCCAATATATTTACTGGGCTTCCAATGCTCAGAGAGCATTGGTGAGGGATTGCTTACAAGGGTGTGGAGATTCCTCTACATAACAGGCTGCACCAGAAAGTCTGTATCTCTAGTTATTGTGTTATTGTCTGACCTTCTGCGCCCATTAGGTTTGTTTTAGTGAAATTGGAAACCCCAATGTTTGGTGCACATATTTACAAGTTGCTGTAACATCTTTATGAATTATTCCCTTTATTAACATGCAGTGGTCTTTTTATCTATTCTAATTTTGAGCTGTAGTAGTTTTATCAGATATAAGAATAACTACATTGGCTTACTTTCTGCTTGGGGTTTGCGCCATAGATTGATTTTCATTCTTTGACTCAGTCTCTGTGTCTTTATCAATAAGGCATGAGTCTTGGAAACAATGGAAAGTTGTATTTACTTTTATTTCTTTTTAAAAACTTTTTTCCGTTTTTTTTTATTTTTTATTTTTTGATATAGGGTTTCTTAATGTAGCCCTGGCTGTCATGAAACTCGCTCTCTAGGCTAGGCTGGCCTCAAACTCAAAGATCCACCTGCTTCTGCCTCCTGAGTGCTGGGATTAATGACGTATGTCATCACTGCCCAGCATATTTACTTTTTTAATACGTTAGTTGAGGCCACTGACATCTAAAATTATTATTGAGAAATGTTCACTAGCTTTTGATGAGGTGTTTTTCTTTTACTTACTTTTCTTTTCTTTTCTTCTCTTCCTTCCTTCCTCCCTCCCTCCCTCCTCTCTCTCTCTCTCTTCTCTCTCTCTCTTCCCTCTCCTCTCCTCTCTTTCATTTCCTCCTCCTCTTCCTTCTTCTTCATCACCTGTCTTTTGTAGCCCAGGTTTGCCTTGAACTTGGTATGTAGCTAAGGATGATCCTGAATTTATGATTGTCTTGCCCCTACCTCCAATGTGCTAGGATATAGGTATGCACTATCTGTATCCTGACTAAATCTTCACAATTCTGCTGGTTGTTTTCCTGGTTGCTTGGATTGTTTTTTCTCTACTCTCCTCCCTGTTAGTATCAGGGAATGCTGGTTTAGTGTGTTGGATATGTTAGGTTCCTCTCTAGCTTTGTTAGCTATTTATCTTACAAAATTTGTTCTGTCCTGTGATCTATGATTGAGACTGTATTTATTTCCCCAATGTAGCATTCCTTTAAGTCTTCTGTAGGTTTTGTTAATTTTTGTTCATTCTGAAGAAGTGTTTTTTTTTTTCTATCAATTCTAAAAGATAGTTTTGCTGTCTATGGTATGCCTGTTTGGCAGTAATTTACTTTGAGGGTTGAAGTGTATCAGCCCATGCTTTGAAGGTTGCTGTCTTTGTGTTTTGCTGACCCCAGAGCCTATGTTATTCTGATGTTTCTGCCTCTGTAGGTGACTTGGAGTTGGTGTTCCCTTCTTGTTAATATTGTTCCTTTGCTTTGTGTTTTTGATGGCTTGACTATAATGTGGCTTGGGGGTGGTTCTTTTCCAGTTATGTCTATTTTGGATTTTTAATGCCTTTAGTATTTTAATGTAATCAGCCCCCCCCCACCATGTTTAGAATGTTTTTGCTGTAATTTCACTAGTTTGTGTTTATTTGGCTCTTTCTTCTATCATGTAGATTCTTAGTTTGTTCTGATGATTGTGTCTCAGAGGTCTTGGGCATTGTGGCCATGCTGATTTATTTACTTTCCTTTATCAACATTTATTTTGTTATAAAGAGTTTTATTTTTATTTATGAGAGTGGAGGTTTCTCTCTCTGTGTGTGGTTATTCATGAAAGCCAGCTGAATCCTCTGGAGATGAGTTACAGGCGGTTGTGAGCTCTGCCCAGTGCAGGAGCTGGGAACTGAACTCTAGTCCACTGCAAGAGCAGCAAGCCCTCTCAAGCACTGAGCTACCTATCTCTCCAGCCCCCTTATTAATACGTTAGTATAGCGTTTCATCAACTCTGTCCTCCATACACGATATTGTTTCTTGCAGTTGGCTGAGTCTGTGGGTAACAGTTTTCACTGCATTCTTTTTGTCTATTTCACTGAGTTTTTCATTTCCAATATATATTTTTAAAAATCTTAATTTCCTTACTGAAATTTTCTTCTACGTTGCTGACATTTTCTTCCATTTTACTGACATGTCTTGCACAGCTTCCTCTCTAGGGTCTGGACTGAATTCATCTACTGGTTTATATCCCTTTCAGACCATTGATAATTTTTATCATACAACTTTAAAAATTACTTGGCGTTTTATTTATTTCAGTTCAATACTTGAGTTACGACCTTCTGGAGAAGTCATGCTAGATTGCTCAAGTTTCCATGCTGGGCTTTGAACATCTGCTGGTTTGCATGTTTTCTGGATTTGGGGTGTTCTTCTTCAACAACCTACTTCTAGAGGCTCAATCTCCAGAACTACTCAGTGAGGAAGAAACAAACCACGGTGACAGATCAGCAGTTGCAGAAAAACATGGGCCGTTCGTCAGTGACTATAGGCATGGAAGTGGCAGCCGCTGGGTTCTGTCCTATGGAATTAGAAACTATCCGGGTAAGGGTGGAATTAGGAAATGAATGAGGTAATGGGAGGACACAGAGACAGAAGCAGCAGCAGCGAGCTTCCGTAGACAAAAGCAGAAAGAGGAGGGGCTGGAAAAAAGGGTAAGAGAGGGGAAAAGAACAGAGCAAGAGATTAGAAAGTGAAAAGTTAAACAAAAGAATTCCTATAGTAACGTAGTTCAAAGCCCAAGGTAGATCAATGTCAGAAGGGGAATAATGACTGGAAATGTTGGAGTAGTAAAAAAGTCAGCAGCTGGAGAGCTGGTTCCGTGGTTAAGAGTGCTTGCTGCTCTGTGGCAGACCTGGGTTTGGTTCTTAGCACCCACGCGACAGCTCACAACCACCTTAATTCTAGTTCTAGGTGATGCAACTCTTCCTCGGCAGGCTGCAACGGGCTTCTGCACCCACATGGTGAATAGAAGCTCAGAGAGACAAATGTCTACACATATTTTTTGTTTGCTTTTTTATATTATTTTTATATTGATTTTTTTATCGAGCTCTACATTTTCTCTGCTCCCCGCCTGCTCCCCCTTAACCCTCTCCCAAGGTCCCCATGCTCCCAATTTACTCAGGAGATCTTATCTTTTTCTACTTCTCATGTAGATTAGATCTATGTATGTTTATCTTAGGGTCCTCATTGTAGTCTAGGTTCTCTGGGGTTGTGATTTGTGGGCTGGTTTTCTTTGCTTTATGTTTAAAAACCACTTATGAGTGAATGAGTACATGTGATATTTGTCTTTCTGGGTCTGGGTTACCTCACTCAAAATGATGTTTTCTAGCTCTATCCATTTGCCTGCAAATTTCAAGATGTCATTATTTTTTTTTTTCTGCTATGTAGTACTTCATTGGGTAAATGTACCACATTTTCCTTAATTCTTCTTTGGTCAAGGGGCATTTAGGTTGTTTCCAGGTTCTGGCCATGACAAACAATGCTGCTTTGAACATAGTTGAGCACATGTCCTTGTAGTATGATTGAGCATCCTTTGGGTATATACCCAAAGCGCTATTTCTGGGTCTTGAGGAAGGTTGTTTCCTAATTTTCTGAGAAATTGCCATACTGATATCCAAAGGGGCTGTACCAGCCTTGCACTTCCACCAGCAATGCAGGAGTGTTCCCTTTACCTGGCTTTTTAAAAAATCCAGGTGTGGTGGTGCATGACATTAATCCCAGCACTCAAGAGGCAGAGGTAGGCAGATCTCTAAATTCAAGGTCAGCCTGATCTACACAGTGAGTTCTAGTGCAGAAGACTACACAGACTCTGTTAAATTTTTTTCTTCCCCCTGAGATAGGATTTATCTGTGTATCCCTGACAGTCCTGGAACTCACTCTGTAAACCAAGCTTTCCTGGAACTCACAGAGATCCGCCTGTCTCTGCCTCCCGAGTGCTGGGATTAAAGAAGTGTACCACCACTCCCTGGCTCCCTGTTATTTATTTATTTATTTATTTATTTATTTATTTATTTATTTATTTTTGGGTGTGTGTATGTTTAAAAAGAGAACATAAAGTAAAAATACTACTAAATGTAGAGACAAGGAAAAGCAGTAAGCACAGAGGGCAGAAATAAAAAGAAAAAAAATAAAAAGAAAAAAAATGCAGAAATGAAACAAGATGAATGTATAAACGATAACAGCGAAAACAAGAAGTTTTGAGAAATACACAGCAGTCAAGTCCCTTTAAACATATGGGAAAAAGTAAGTTGGGGTGTCGGGGCTTCTCCTTTCTGGGCCTAGGGAACTGGAGACTGGTCCGCCATGATAGACCTGAAGAGTCGGGTGCTTGAACTTGAGCTCTGGTCTTTCCTTTGGTCTGTAGCTCTGCCCTGAGTCTGTGCTAGACAAGCATCTGAGTCTGTGAGACTCATTTCCAGAGTAACAGTTTTCTGTCTTTAGTTTTGTATTCTGTGAGCTGGGCAGATCCTTTTCCCCTCTGAGAGTCAGCCCCATCGCCCTCCCTGGCGACTGCTTTAGTTGAAGAATATCTGGCACCTTCCAGTGGGTGGTGAGCGTGGGGGAAGCAGCTACAATACTGAGACGGTGCCAGCAGAGTACTTCTCGAACTTTCATGGCCTCCTGCAGGAGGGAATATCGCTGTAGCTATCATGCATGCACCTGAAAATTAAGTTCATGGGCTTTACCACAGTGAAGGCAGGCAGACAGATGGCTCTCGAGTTTGATCAACTTGCTGGTCTGAGGCTCAGAGTTATCCCACTTCAGAGTAATTGTAGATGAGGCCTGCTCCTGGCCACCGAGGCAGGGGCTGTCTCTCTTGTGCGTCCTAGCCTGAACCACCCTCCTGTGGCTTGCCCACTTCAGTCTGTCTGTTCCTCACCAGTCTCTCATCACCCAGGGACCACGGCCGGCCAAATGGAGTCTTCTTAACTAGTAGGTGTTCCTGGGTTCCAGGATAGTTTCTCTCTCAAGATGGCGCCCACAGCTGCCCTCTGAGCCACATGGCTTGCCAAAATAAAAGTTCTTTCTGTTGCTGGCTAGAGGAGAGTCATTGTAACATCAGAACCTGCAATTGACTGAGGCTCATGATGGCTGCCATCTTGTCTTGAGGGCAAGGCTGCTCTGGCTTCATCTGGTTTACCTTTTGGAAGTGACTTTTGAGGTCCATATGCCACCTTTCACAGAACTGGTGCACTGAGGCTAATTTTGGCTTCTTTCTTTGCATGATGGTATAGCTTCCTTCTGTCCTTTTCAGCATCCTTTGACTTCTTCATAAATTTCTGAGGCAACCCTTGAGATAAAGTCTTTTTTGTTTCTTATTCTGAATCTCTTTTTTGCTGGTACCCACAAAAGTGGCCTCTAGTCTGCCATCTGGCCCTGAAATCTCTGCTCCTCACATGCCTGCAGACCAGAGCACAGAAAGAACTAGAAGCCTTCCTGGGCTATAATGCTCATGGCCTCTTCCCAGTGGCCTGTTTCTGCCAACTAGGTCCTTCACCCCAAAGGTTCCACAACCTCCCCAAATAGCACCTAGCACCCCAGGATGGAGATACATAAACCCCTAGAGTATAACAACATAAGAGGGTATGTACAATATGGTCAGTGGCCCATTGTATGATGTGTGGAATGCTACAGTGGAAATCAGCAAACTACAGTACAAGCAGTACGTACTAAAAACATGTAATAAAACATATAATAAAAGCAAAACAGCAGCAGCAAAACCCTGGAAATGTGTGAATTTTGGATTAGACCAGGATTTCTTAGGTAGCACATTTCGTTACGTAGATAACAAATGCTATTATACCTCTCTAAAGCCGTTCAAAATCCTGCCTGTGGCCTCCACTCCTGTTGGTTACATAGTCTAAGACTCCTGAGAAACTGCATTTGGCCCGCCTGTCCCTAAAGGTGCAAGAGAACTCTTGGGGGTCATCCCTGTGACTGTAGGCTTGGTAATTGATGAGCATTGCGAGACAACACAGGCCTCACTGTGAGTCAGGCATTAAGGAGAGCAGGGTGCACTGCGCCCACTGTTCCGCTGTTCTCAACTGGACTTTTGGTCTCCAGGCTGTCCTGAAGGCTTGGGATAAAGTTGCTTCGGAAAGCACCTGGTGGGTGTCTCCGTTCCTCCAGTGCAGATTTCTTTTGGGGCAAGTCCTTTGGTCTTAGCCATTCCAACCCACTGCAGAGGTTCCTCTTGATATGGCTGTGTATTTGATCCAGTTGCCAGAGCTTCATTTTTTTCAAACACCCTGAAGTTAGCCTTTCTCCAGATCTTCCTTGGTTATTCCTTTCCAGTCTGTTTCGAAATGTAGTTCTGTTGTGATTGGGGATGTTTTGAAGCAGGACTATGGAGTCAGGTCTCTGTCTTAAATTTTCAGGTAAGCCTTTTAGTTTCTCTGAGACTCTCTTTGGGAAATCTGAAAAACAGAGACAATCATAATCATTGCATTTGGTGACTGCTAAGATGTCATAAGTTTATGTATGGAAAGGCCTTAGCACAACTGGCTGGCATATAATAGTCTCAAGAGTGCAGCTTCGGAATCTGGGTTTGTACCCATCTTTTTTTTTTTTAACTTCAAGCCAAGTAATCTGGATGTGAATTCCCTAATTTCTCTGTGCTTCCATTTCTATAAAATGAGTATTTTCATTAGGGGATTCTGAAGAGAAAATGAACGAATAACATACTAAGAACTAAGGCCGAGGCAGTGGTCGCCCTTCTCTCTTTAGGCAGCACCATATTCTTATTCCCTTGGAGCAGTATGTTTGGTGTGTGTGGATTAGATACGAGCATTACAAGGACATAATAGTAGTCACTGGCTAGGTAGACCCGGTTGGCTTGGCTGGTGGATCGCCAGTGGTGGTTCGTGAATCTCTGTCTTACTGTCTGCCACATGTGTCTTTCCGTGCACTCTGCCAGCGAGAGGCAGCCCTTTCCCCACACAAGCATGACTATGGGTCAGACTTCTCTGCTGGAATAGGTCCAATAGATTAAGACCCTAGGTCTCTAAAATCTCTGTGCACAGCACTGTGGCATACAAGGAGAACTTTGGTAAATGGTTCTCTCTGCACAGCAGGCTGCAAGCACCATGAAGATGAAATGCCAAGAGTGCATGGGATGGGAGCAGGAATCTTCTTTGTTCTGCTATGTCAGAGATTATAATTGGAAACTGGCTTTGGCTTTGGGGCATTTTAAAACACATGGAAATGAGGAGGTCTGATCGATCAGTGATTACCTCTTCTTTAATTTCAGCTGATTATTTACCTTGGAACCAACCCAAACGGGAGCTTCTTCGTCCACCACACAAGTTCCGGCCAGAGTCGGCCAAGTTTGAAAACAGAACCACACATCAGGATGACTATACCATGAAAGGCCTTGTGATTACTGAAAGCTGCAAGCCTCCAGCTAAACCAAAGCTCTATAACATCCCTTTGGAGGATCTGACCAACTACAAGATGAGCTATGTGCCCCACCCTGTGGAGAAACGCTATGTCAAAGAGCCTGCGAAATTTATTCCCTGCGACATCCCCTTCGAGAACCTGACCACCCACAAAGAGTCCTATCGAGGCCTCCTGGGGGAGCCTGCCAAGAGCACGAAACCTCCAGCCAGGTGCCCTGTGCAAGATGTACCTTTCTCAACCTCCACCGAGTTCCAAGATAAGTTCCAAGCTTGGCCAACACCCCAGATACCCGCCAAAGCTCCCGTTGCCTATGTCCCTCCCGAGGAGAAGATGGATCTTCTGACGACTATGCAGACCCATTACAGGTACCTTAAGGGTAGCCCTGCTCACGCTTGCCGGCCTGTGCCTTCCGTGAAGAAGAACGGCTGCTTTGAAAGCTCCACCACCACCAAGGACGACTACAAGCAGTGGGCAGCTGCCCTCACAAAGCCGGTCAAACCCGTGCCCCATCTGACCCTGCCTGCCGAGCCTTTGGACTGCCAGACTACCACTAAGATCTGCTATGTGCCCCACCCACCTATCACTACTAAAAACTACAAGCCCCCCTGGCTTGGCCTACGGAGAAACATCCCTGTGGAGGGTCAAACTACCTACTCCATTAGCTTTACTCCCAAGGAGATGGGCAGGTGCCCGGCATCGTACACTGAGCCCCCTGGCTACATCTTTGAGGAGGTGGACGCTATGGGGCATAGGATATATAGGTCCCTCTCTCAGACAGGCTCTAGGCAGGGCAGCTGTCTTTCTATAAACGACGCGGAAAAGGCTGGCCAGAAGGAACTGGAACTGTCAGCCTGACTTTGAAAAATTATTTAAGAATTCCACAGTCCCTCAAAAATTATCCATTGAAGCATTTTCCAGAGCAACAACAAACAAAAATTAAAACACCTTACCTCATAATGAGAAACTGTTCTTAACCACCTGCAGGATATCTGAATAGCATGAGAGTCACTTGAATAAAGGAAAGTGATGGGCACTCATTGGCTGATTGACCCCCGTAGCCCTCCCTCTGCTTTCCTCTCTAACCCCTTCAGGTCCCTTTTGTTCACGGAATCAAAGATGACCACAGTGACGTTTCTGTGATCTTGATCTCATTTAATTATCGTGTGACTTGATTTTAAGCTTTGCCAAGTTTGAAGTGCCAAAGAATAAATGCTATTTTGGGACATTGAATTTGTAGGTTGGTTTGTTGACCTTCGTGTACTTGCTATGCAGAGAGCTGTCGACATGGGACCTTTGGAGGGACTTCATACAAACACCTTATTGCATCTCAACAAGGGAAGAGGTTCTTTGAGCCCAGGCTGGAGTCTTCTTTGGGTTTTCTGTGTCCAGGTCTCCTTCACAGGACATTTGTCTACTTATTTCCTGCGTGACATACCATCAAGGATAATGATGTCTGATTGGGTGTGGCTCTTGTCAGTCCTTGACAAAGGAAAGGGAGGCGGTCCTGGAGGAATTCTATGGGAATGTGGACCTGCCAGACTTTTTTGCCTTCTCTCACATTAACGTAGGCTCTAGTTCCAGGAAGAAGGGGAGGAAGGGCCACTTGGCAAGCAGGCACTTGAGAGCTGGCCCTCGAGCTGTGAGTAGAAACTGTGGGATCTTCTAAATGTTCAGAGCCCAGAATGGATTGCCCGAGGCAGGGCAGATTTCTGGGAACGCTGGGCCTACTTATCCTAAAATAACAGCTGTGACCAGATCTGTGACAGAGCTTGGCACAGAGAAGGGCCAGGCTCTGCCTTGGAGATTTCTTGGGCCTAAAGTTTTTTAAAACCAACTTTTGATGTGAAGGTCAAGTTGAAGTAGGCAGAAGGGAGGAAAGATTGTTCAAGAGAGCTCTTTCCAGGCCTAGAGGGCAGAAGATGCGGACTGACACCTGACTTACCCACCTGTCTTTCCACATTGAATTTGCAGGTTTGTTCACCTTCATGCGCTTTCTATGGAGAGCACAGAACCCCTAAATACTCCATGGTCCTAGGAACTTGGGGATATGGTGGAGGAGATGGGATTTCAGCTTAAGACATTGGCTTAGGCCCAGAGCTTGGTTTTTCAGTGAGGAGCCTATATCTTCTGCCCAGTCTGTCCATGGTGCTCAGGTCTGGCCTGGGCTAGTTAAGTTCCCCTCCCTTGCATCTTCACCATGAAGTTAGTTTTTATCAGTGGGTTCAGACATCTGTATCATTTGTTCCTGTGTCTTGTCTGACGAATGGATGCCTATCTTTTTTTTTTAAAATTTTTATTATGCTCTACATTTTTTTCTGCTCCCCTCCCTGCCTCTCCTCTCCCCTTCAACCCTCTCCCAAGGTCCCCAATGCTCCCAATTTACTCAGGAGATCTTGTCTTTTTCTACTTCCCATGTGTACTAGATCCGTGTCTCTCTTAGGGTCCTCATTGTTGTCTAGGTTCTCTGAAATTGTGATTTGTGGGCTGGTTTTCTTTGCTTTATGTTTAAAACCACTTATGAGTGAGTACATATGACAATTGTCTCTCTGGGTCTGGGTTACCTCACTCAAAATGATGTTTTCTAGCTCCATTCATTTGCCTGCAAAATTCAAGGTGTCTTTATATTTTTCTACTGTGTAGTACTCCATTGTGTAAATGTATCACATTTTCCTTATCCATTCTCTGATTGAGGGGCATTTAGGTTGTTTCCAGGTTCTGGCTATGACAAACAATGTTGCTATGAACATAGTTGAACACTCGTTCTTGTGGCACGGCTGAGCATCCTTTGGTTATATACCCCAAACTGGTATTCCTGGGTCTTGAGGAAGGTTATTTCCTAACTTTCTGAGAAATTGCCACTCTGATATGCAAAGGCGCTGTGTCAGTTTGCATTCCCACCAGCAATGCAGGAGTGTGTTCCCTTTCCCCACAACCTCTCTAGCATAAGTTGTCATTAGTGTTTTTGATCCTGGCCATTCTTACAGGTGTAAGATGGAATCTCAGAGTTGGTTTAATTTACATTTCTCTGATGACTAAGGATGTTGACCAATTCTTTAAGTATCTTTCAGCCATTTTAGATTCCTCTGTTGAGAGTTCTCTGTTTTGGTCTATACTCCATTTTGTTATTGGATTATTTGTTCTTTTTGACAACCAATTTCTTGAGCTCTTTGTATATTTTGGAGATCAGATGTCTGTCTGATGTGGTGTTGGTGAAGATCTTTTCCCATTCTGTAGGCTGTCATTTTGTCTTGTTGACCATGTCCTTTGCTTTACAGAAGCTTTTCGGTTTTAGGAGGTTCCATTTATTAATTTTTTCTCTCAGTATCTATGCTACTGGGGTTATATTTAGGAAGTGATCTCCTGTGCCAATGCATTCAAGTATATTTCCCACCTTCTCTTTTATCAGGTTTAGCGTGGCTGGCTTTATGTTGAGGTCTTTGATTCACTTGGATTTGAGTTTTGTGCATGGTGATAGATATGGGTCTATTTTCATTCTTCTACATGTTGATATCCATTTATGCCAGCACCATTTGTTAAATATGCTTTCTTTTTCCCATTTGATATTTTTTTGCTTCTTTGTCAAAAATCACGTGTTTGTAAGTGTGTGGATTGATATCCGGGTCTTCTATTTGGTTCCATTGGTCCTCCTGTCTGTTCTTATGCTAATACCAGGCTGTTTTCAGTGCTGTTGGATGCCTATTTATGGGGTAGGGAGGCCCAGAGCAGTTAAGCTTCCAAGGAGAAGGAAAGAAGCAAAGTCAACATGTAATCTAAGTTTTCTGACCTCAGATCTGAATTCCACAATGCAGGTATCATTCTCCTGGGTCTTAGACCTCCTGACTCCATGAACCACATCAAACCATATATCTAAGCAGACTAAGTTAATGAAGAATACTAAAAAGGCTAGCATGACACATGACTCAGACGTGAACCGTCCTCTCAGAGCTCATGTATTGAGGACTTTGTATGCAGTGTGGTGGTGTTCAGAATCGGGAGCCTTTGGAAGTAGTTAGATCCTGATGGTTCTCATTTCACCAATGGGTTATTGGATTCAGAGCGGAATGGGATGTTGATGGAAGGCAGTGGAAACTTTAGGGGCTGGAGCCTTGTTAGAGCAGTGGTTCTCAGCCTTCCTAACGCCACCATCCTGTAACAACGCTCCCTCCTGTTGTGGTGACCGCCAGCCATAACATTATTTTTTGTCGCCACTTTGTAACTTTAATTTTGCTATTGTTAGAAATTGTGATGTAAATACCTGTGTTTTATGAGTCTTGGGTGACCCCAGTGAAGGGTCACTCGAACCCCAAAGGGGTTGCGACCCACAGGTTGAGAACTGCTGCTTTAGAAGAGCTAGGTTCCTGTCTTTGAGGGGCTTATTATTGCCTCCCTATCCCTTTCTCTCTCCTTTGTTCCTAAGCACCATGCGATGAGCAGGTTTGTTCCCCTATGCACTCCCCACTGCGATGCTCAGACTCACGGGGCCAGAAACCGTGGAGCAAGGCACTATGATTGCAACCTCCAAAGCTGGGAGCCGAAATGCATTTTCCTTCACTAAGAAAAACTGAGAGGGGCTGGAGAGATGTCTCAGTGGTTAAGAGCACTGGCTGCTCTTCCTGAGGTCCTAAATTCCATTCCCAGCAACCACATGGTGGCTCACAAATCGCCTATTTTGGGGTCTGATGCCCTTTTATGGAGTAAAGGTGTCCTTACAGATAGAGCACTCATATACGTAAAACATACAAAACTTGAGGCTGAGGTACAAGGCCATTTTTTCTCGCCTAAGCAAGGTCTCTAGAACTAAAGAGAATACATGGCTCCTACTAAAATTGAAGGTGCTTATGCCTGAGATGAAGTCACACTCTACAAGACATGTGCCTTTGTGTAAAGCAAGAACAGTGCAGTGACTCCCTCAGGCAGACCTGACAGAACCAGAATAATTTGGGGAAAGGTAACATGGGCCCTCGGAAATAGTGGCATGATTCTTGTTAATTTCTGTAGACACCTTCCGGTAAAGGACATTGCACAGAGTCCCTGTGATGTGCCTCTACTGAACGGAGACTAACAAACTGCAAATAAATAAAAGTGGACTTGAACTCTTGTAAAAAAGAAAAAGAGTTGACTTTGGTCCTGGTTTGGTGCGTCACACCTGTAATCCCAGCACTTGGGAGGCAGGGGCAGGCGGATCTCTATGGGTTTGAGGCTAGCTTGGTCTACACACTGAGTTTCAGGCCAGCTAAGGTTACATCGACCCCATCTCCAAACAACAGCAACAAAGGGGTACCAAATCCCCCCAACAAAACAACTGTCCCACATTAAAAAGTTGCTCTCCACAGATGTTTTATCATAGTGATGACAGGAGCCTATAATAGCACTGATCTTGATCTTATTTTTGTTGTAGTTTTTGAAAAACCATTATTTTATCAGAAAATGTGTATGTAAGTTCAGCAATCTACGTCGCAGCCCTACATTTACAGATATTTACAGATATGACCATGCTGGTCATAGGTGTCAATGCTGCGTGGGACTATTAATTGCTTCTTCCCCGAGGCAGCTTGCACAGTACTTTCTGGCACTATGGGAGCTAAGCTTTATCTGTCTTTGTTCATAACTTGCCTGTCTCCCATTCCGTTACGTTAGATGTGGTCTGTTTGGGTAACTGTGGATTTTAAGTTTTTTGTAGTGTCTCCCTTTTCTCCCTTTCTCTCAGCGCAGTTAGATGTCAGTGCCTGGGAACCTCAAGATTTTCTAATGGCTCTGACTCCTACGTAGGTCAGATGCTTTTCAGCGGCATACTTGTAGAGAGCAAGCCGGCGAGGCAGGTGGGGGCGAACACCGTCCTAACGGCAGACAAATGGTTCCCAAGCCCCTCTGGCTATCGCCTAAGCCCACGTTTGTTTAGCAGGTATGGGTGGGGGCAGATGGGATCCTTTGGAACATACATGCTGGAGTTGGGGGGAGGAGGGGTGTTTTCTTTGGCAGAGCAGACCTTGAATTTGCACGTGGCTTTCCAAGCAGGTGCTTAGCCCCTCCCTACCTTGGCGATGCAAGGGGAGCCCTGGAGCCCACGGACCTTCCAGAAGAACATGTGTTGCCTTCTGGAAAAGGCATCAAAGCAACGGTAAACTGGGTTTTCCTTTCAGGCCCATCCTGAGCACCAGGTGCCCCCAGTCCTTGCCTCTGGATCTTTAGAGGCTGACATGAGAGATCCTGATGGCTTTTCCTTGCCGAGCCTCAGGCCGACTGCGAACGCAGCTATGCATCTTTCCGAAGGAGTCGTGAAATCCCTGCTTCTCTGCTTGACTCTATTGGAGACTCTGCTTTTGCTTCTCTGCTCAGGTCCGGCTTTGCAATGTCAGTGACAACGCAAGGTGCAGTCACCCCATGTTTCCCCCAGTTCCCACTCATTCCATCATAGGACCGTACACGGAGGGGCCCACAAGGCGTCTTTAGGCAGGCAGATAGCGTCGCGAGGCTTTGAGGTGCACAGCGTGCCTGAGAGATGACTGAACTCTGACTTGTATGCCAATGGATGACTTATAAACTAAGAAATGGAATTTTCCTTTGGACTATGGGTTCTCCTGGGTTTAAAGAAAAAAAAAAACCAGACTTTATGGTTTCTAAGAACAGTTCAGTGCTTACTGTTAAATCGGTGTTCTTTAGTGAAGATGGCAACACTTTCCATAGTCAAGATCACTTATCTGAGAACTTTAGCTGTCCAACACCAAGCAGGACCCTGGAAACCATCACCCATTCCGGTGCCCAGCTCACCCTTGGCATAGGTTCTAGGTGCAGCTGCGTGTACTTTACACAGTGCTTGTGCTGCCTTGGAGTCTGCCACCCCACTATTTTCCCAAAGACTGTGTGCCCAGGCACAGAAATCTTGGGCCTTTATGGGACGGAAAAGAGAACCCTTGGGTGGCGAGGGTGCGGGGTGGTATTTCATATGCATGCCTGTTCCTCTGCAGCATCAAAGTTGCAAATCCCATTGTGGGAAGGTTGGTATGTTGATCTTATCAGGGGCTTCTGGGATCCTAACCCTCCTTCAGAAGCTATTATCAGTGGGCTTACTTTCCTGTCAGGAGTTTATCAGCCCACCTGAGATTTCAGGGTGATTAGCCCTTCAACCAGAGTATGCGGGGCTACAGCTAGAGGGAGACACATTTATAACAATGAGCAGCGATAGCCCATAGCTTTGCAGTGAGGCTAAGAGCAAAAACACTTTAGAAGGTGGAAATCAAAAGCATAGTAGTGCAGGAATTATGACCCTGATGTAATAAAGAGAAGTCTGTATATGTGCACACATATTTTATTAAGTCTGGGAAAAATAGACTATGGGCTGTGCTTATGACCCCAATTTAGAGAAATGACTAAAAAATTACACACATACATTTTTAAAGGCTGGAAAAATGCATCAACAGTGTTGAATAAATGAATTCCCATTTGTCTCATTTATCCAGAATAACAAGGGAATGGGGATTTTCAGTATTTTCATATTAGGTTGACAGACAGGTAATGTGTATTAGCTTTTCTGAAGGTGTTTTCTTGTGACCTGTAAGCCCCACGATATGTTCTTTCCAAAGCAGTTCATTAGACACGCGTGGGAAATGCTTCCTGGGTAGCCTCCTGACACAGAACCACAACACATGTTTATATTTTGAAGTCTCTGGGATGCTACAGAGTAAAGACACCTTGTTTATCTTTGTGTAACACAGAGTAGCAATTCGCATGCCTACAACTATAAGTGCTCAAGAACAGAAGATTGATTGATTGGTTCAGTCAACTGAAGAGCCTAGGGCTTCATTGTTGGCTGTAGGTGGAGTTGGCTGCACGGAGAGGCTCTGGTGATGTGAGGAGGTCTCTCCGTTCCATGCATTTTCTTCCGCGTTGCTTGCTAAGGCCTGCCTGGTCAGTGTGAGCATCTGTCTCTAGTGACACTAAGCTTCCTGTATCCTCTTGCTCTGCAAGCCCAGAGGTTCCAGTAAAGATCCTACGGTTGAGTCTTTGCCGACTGTAAGTCTGATTCCCAAACTGGTTGTCACAGCAATAGAAAAATGCCTCTTGTCCAGGCCTAAACTGGGGTCCACCCCTGCACTGAGGAGTATGTGTGGGGTCAAACCATGTGAACCACATGAATAACAGAAGGTTGGAGGTGGCGTGCGCTCTCGGGGGAGAACTGAAATGTAGTTTCCAGGGAAGGGAGGGATGAATGCTGAGCAGACAGAAACATCATTTTTAAACTCTGACAATAAGTCCTTTTTATTGTGTAAAACCTATTGGAACACACATCAAGAAATACTGCCAAGCACTCATCATAAATTTTTTTTTTCAAGCAAGTTTGGAAGACAATAAAATACACATGCCACGCAAACATGTGGTGCCGTCTCCTTTGATGATCCTGGAACCTCACTGGATTCCGCAGGGCCTCAGGGTCCTCTCTGGATGTTGAAACATCCTGGCTGTTGACTCTTTCGACTGTGGCTTCGTGATAAATGGGAGGTTAGGTGCAGCCAGAGTGCGGGATGAGGGGAGCCTGGGAAAGTTTATGATGGGCCACGGGCTTGTGTGTGTCCTAGGTAAAGCCCTGCGGGCTACTGTAGAAGCACAGTTGGTGCCATCTCCCTTAATCTGCACGACTGCACCCTGGTCAGGCAGGCAGCTGGGGCTCCAAGAGGTTGAGCCACTTGGCAAATCCCTCCCAGGGCTGCTCAGCGGCTTAGATGAAATAATTGTATATGAGCTGGACCTGGAACAGAGGAGCAGCTTTTGAATGGTCCCGTGGAAGAGAGGGTGTGCTAGAGAGACGGAAAGGCTGTTCAGATGGAGAGGGAAGAAGGATCTTTGAGATGGTTTCAAGGAATGCAGTTTATAGATATGTTGTTAAGAGTATGGTAACTGTGTCAGTAGGTGTGTGGGCCTGATCTATTACAACTAGTACAGGTTAGCATTCAAATTCATCCTGTCATATGTGTGTATACATATACACCAGAGAGAGGGAGAGAGGGAGAGGGAGAGGGAGGGGAAGAGAAAGGGAGGGGAGAGAGGGAGGGAGAGGGAGGGGAAGAGAAAGGGAGGGGAGAGAGGGAGGGAGAGGGAGGGGAGAGAAAGAGAGAGACATAGACTACAGTATTGATTAGGTTACACTAGGGCTACTTTACACAGCATCCATTTCCTTGGGAATGCAAGAGAGGAAGGCTATTTAAAGTGAGTGTAAAACAAAAGCAAAAAAAGATGCAGTCTTGATATATACAGCCCAGGCTGGCCCTAAACTCATTTTTCTCTTGCGTTAGCCTCATGTGCACTGGGATTATAGGGATGTGCCACCATGCCCAGTTTGAAAATTTTAAGCTCTCTGTTCAAAACTATTCTTCACTGTAGAAAATGACCCCTTGGGGGTTTGTTGAAGGAAAAAAAAGTGTTTTCAACTTGTGATTTTACAGTAGTCACATACAGCATGTGTATCTCATTATAAAACCGCTAACAACTGCATTTGCAGAGATTGTGTTCTTTTGCTTAACAGGTTCTTGAAGAGTCTATGATTCTCCTACTTTGCTGTGGGCCTAAGACTCACGGCTCTCTGGTGCCCATTTTGGGTTTGTGTAGTTTCTCTTTTAGAGTTCTGGGCTGGCTGCATTCTCCAGTGCGCTATTGGCCTACGAGCCCCTCCAGGCGGTTCTACAGCATCTTTCTGCCACCCGTCTCCTCTGCTTGTCAGGTGAGGGCCCAGCGTGACAGGCGGTGACTCAGAAACCCCCCTTCTGCCTCCTGTGTCTCCTCACATGTCCCCTTGGTTAACCTAGCCTCTTCTCCCATAGCCCCATGCAGTTGTCTTTACTCTGGTTATGGGATGTCCTGTTTATTTAGTAATCTTCCTCCCTCCCTCCCTCTCTCCCTCCCTCCTTCCCTCCTTCCCTCCCTCCCTCCCTCCTTCCCTTCCTTCCTGTCTCCTTTCCACTTTCCCTGCCCTCCACCTCCTTCCTTTCCCCTCTCCTCCCTCTGTCCACCATCTATACCTTTATTCTTTCCTTGAGAAAGTGTATATTTGGTACCAGATTTTCTTCTGTGTGTTTTAGGCTTTCTCACTAGAACGGTCAGACTCAGATCTTGTCCACTGAACTTTCCATGGGGAGATAGTCAAAGTCTAGTCATAAAAATTCATCACAATAAACAATTAGACAATACTGAACAGCATAAAATGAAAAGAAACACACAAATATTTATTAACATGAGTTTATGACTTGTAAGGAAGCCATTAGCATATAGGAAAATGTAGTCAGGATGAAGTAGAGTTCAGGAGCTCACTATAGCGAATGGAGCAGCTAGGAGGGGGAGAGTGTCACCAAGGAGACAGAGAGGTCTAAAGGAGCCCAGTGGATAACCAGGAACAGCTGATGTGGCCACGTTTCTGTCTAGGTGTGTCCAGGAAGAAGAAAGGAGGAAAACCAAGGCGTGCCAAGGTCAAGCTTGACATTGGATGCTGTGAAGGTCTGACTTGTGGAAATTAGCATAGTGGTCATTCAGACTGCTTGAGGAGGCTGTCGGTAGCTGGGTTGAATCAGGACTTGGTGGCAGACATTCTGCATGGAGTGTGATGCAGGCTCACTCTTAGGCGTAGGCGTAGGAGTCATGAGAGTAGTGTTACATTCTGGATGTGTTTCAAAGGCAGGACGTGGCTGTTGCTGGTTAGAGAACAATCCAGAATTCTGTCTGGATAATTTTAAGGTCATAGTTGCTATCCATTGAGATTACGGGACACTGATGTAGGACATTTGGATACTGGACAGCCAGCAGGCTTGTTCTGCAGAATGAGATCTGGTGCTTCTGCATAAGCCTGTGGTCTCTAATCAATAAGGGGTGGCTACACTATCCTGCAATGTTTGAAAGCTGTGTTCTTTGTCTGCCCCCACAACATCCTTCTAGCAGAAAAAAGTCCTTCTGACATGATTTTTTACAGGCACTGGGGATGGGTAAGTAACTTTGGGGGTTTAAAGAAAGAGTAGGAGTTAGCACAGATGACAGGCTTAATTTTATCCTTCAACCATAAATCCAGTAAGGAGATGAGGGCAGTGGGTGAAGGGAAGAAGAGAAAAAGGAAAGGAGAGAGCTTTGTGGAGTCTCTTTCTTTGGCAGCAGGAATTGTAGAGGGGTTGAAATCAGGGCTGCCATAATCTGCATTGTCCTTTGAGGAGGTTTCTTTGTGCATAGAAGTTCTTTGTGCACAAAAAGCAGGTGCAAGCTATGTTAGTAAAAGTGAGAAAGAGGCTGAAGTGGTGCGTGACCACGAGGCCAAATTCTAGAGCTAGTATAAATGCTATGAACCCAACCCAAAGCCGTTGTATAGCCTGGTCCTTGGGTCTGAGTAAGTCCTATTGTAAAGGTGTAGTTGCTCCAAGGTCAGTGTTCCCATGGTGACAACTGTGAAACCTTCTCTGGTCAGATCAAGCAAACAGAGTTACACTCAGAGAACCCAAACCAGTTTTAGCT
Source organism: Myodes glareolus (assembly GCF_982192425.1). Classification (NCBI taxonomy): domain Eukaryota; kingdom Metazoa; phylum Chordata; class Mammalia; order Rodentia; family Cricetidae; genus Myodes; species Myodes glareolus. The sequence goes on from NC_142028.1 coordinate 104,683,606, forward strand.
CGATTTGGATCATGATACTGCTAGATTCTCTGGGTAAGGCTTAGTCCATTTCTGCTGTTAGAATACAACAGAATGGGTAATTTATAAAGAAAAAGAGTGGGGAGGGAGGCAGGGAGAGAGAGAGAGAGAGAGAGAGAGAGAGAGAGAGAGAGAGAGAGAGAGAGAGAGAGAGAATTTTCTCATGGCTCTGGAGGCTAAAACTCTAAGGCTAAGGTGCAGCATCCTCGGGGAGCTGCTCTGTCTCCAAGATGGCATTTTAAACACTGTGTCCTTGTAAAGGGAGAAACATTGTGTTCTCACGTGGCAGGAAGTGGGAGGACAAGAGAGACTCGTCTCAGTCCCTCAGGCTCCTTTATCAGACTCTCTTCCTACTCCAGTCCTTAATGGAGGAGCTGTCATTACCTCTTGCGATTCCTTCTTAGCTCCCTGGAGATGGCAGCACCAAGTTTGAAGGGGCTCACTGTGACCGGAGCAGCTGGAATGTTGGCATATTTGTGCCTGGGCAGCAGAGTTACTGTGTCTTTTCAAGGCCTAAAACACAACTCGTTTTCACCTGTGTATATTTAGTGACAATTGTGTAACAGATGACTTGTTCAGACTTGCAACGCTGTCTGAAGTGCTTGCAATGCTCACTTCCGGGGGCTGGATGATGTGGGAGCATTGTACACGTTGGGGAACAAGCTCCAGGGCGTAACTTGAATTTCCTTCCGTAAACGAGAAGCTATACTGAGGTTTTCAGAGGGAGAACAACAGTTCTGTCTTAAGTTAAATGGATGGTAGGAAAGCTGAGTGAGGTCAAAGGGTTGGACGTCAGGTGAGCTTGGCGAAAACTCCGTGGAAGAGGAGAGTGGGGTAAGCTTTGCGTGCTGAGTGTGAGAAGCAGCGCTGGAGACTCCCCAGAGCCCGGCAGCCTTCGTATTGGAAATAGGAGCACTGACATCTGTTGTGGGCTGTGCCAGGTTCCCAGGTGGGCCGTGAGCGCTCTACAGACCAATCTGGAGCTGACCCATGTGCTTGGGCCCAGAGTGGACGTCAAAGGCCAGGGAAGGAATGTGGTGGGAGAAGGAGCTGGAGCGTCAGGAAAGAGGAAGTGAGGTGAGAAGGACGGAGACTCACAGGGCGGGAAAACGCAGAGGGATAAGCTCTGGACTGAGATGGAGACTTGGGATGTTTCCATGCCTGCTGCTGCAACCAGGGGCAAAAGCAGACCCTCACGGTGAAAAGGAACGGGAGATTTGGTTATGGAGCCCTGCTTTTAGGTGATTATCTCTCCACTCCAGTAGGGAGGGCCTGTGTAGGTGGACGAATTCAGAACGGGAGTCCTTGGAACTAGCGTCTGCCACTTGCCCTCGCATTTTGACCCACTGATCTAAAGCCACGGGACAGGACGATGTAGATGACAGATGGAACAGCTTTATCTTCCTCCCCTGGCCTCAGCTAAGCCATTTATTGACCTTTCAACTAACTCTCCTCTGAAAAACAGCTGTGGTGGGATCGAGGGGCTGACAACCAAAGCCGCGGCACACCTTTCGACCTTGACCATTAAAGTCGCGTGGAGTTGCTTCCCCGGTAACTAAGTCATTTACAGCTTGTCTACGCTCCTTCGTGGGATGTGTAGAGAGGTCAGTCCTGGGTATCAGGAAGCCCCAGAGGAAGAGCTCCCAGCACTCTCTCTGGTCTGAAAACTGACTGTGCAATCTCTGAGGCCCTAAGCATTCTGCTTAGACAAATAGTATTCACGTTCCCGCCAGAGAACCATTCCCCATGGTCCACGGTTTTTTCTAACACGCATAAAACTGGACATTTAACTTCTGTTTACGTATATATAAACCATACCGTTAGGAGAAGCCTGGGAAATGCTTGGTTGGAGAAGAATTTTGCCCTTTGAAAACACAGGAGTGAGTGACTGCTGTATATTGTCTTATCAGAGGCGTGACACATGTGGTTGATTGGGACCAGGTGTTCCGCAGGGGCCACTGCAGTGAAACTATAAACTTCTGGCTGACAAGGAAGGTGACAGCCCAGTTTTTTTTTTGTTTGTTTTTTTTTTTTTCCCCAAAGGATTGCTTGCCAATATTGGCCTTCCCATGTCAGGCTATTGACAAAGCAACTAAAGAACTTGGGAGGCTCTGAGTAAGAAGCTACGGGAGGCTGAAGCTAGAACGATAATGGTTTGTGACAGACTTTGTGACGAGGGGTTGTAGGCTCGGCCTATACGAGCACCCCTAAGTGGACAAGAAGACCAAGAGATGAAGCAGATGGGAATTTTGGGTCAAATTCGGTCAAGTCCATTTTACATTTGCTTCCCCACTGTCTACTTCAAGGCCATATCAAGACTGGTAGTTTCCTGAGTGGCAGTGTGCGACTTGGGCAGGACACCCTCTCTGATTAAATACATATCCAGTGTGTACTGAGTCTGAATCATGAAATCTGTCGCTCAGCTAGCGAGATGTGGACGTGCTGAATTTGCTCCCTCAGCTAGTGGTCTATAGGCGAGTTCACCAACCAGGGCTCTTTGTGTTAGATTGTTCCAAACAATACTGTCCTTCCCTCTCCACCACCATTTCCTTCCCTTTGTGGATGACTTTGACTACTTTAGGGAGCCTCACAGGTCTCTGAGATGTGCCTTGTCTGGCAGTAGCAGAGAATCATTAAGCTGCATTATTCCTTTCAGGCTTACGAGCAGGACGAAGAGAGGGGCTAGGGTTGTTTGAAGAAGAACTGTGGTGACTCTTACTTCAGCTCGTCCTTATGTGTTTGCTTATGAGCACTTTGCCGGGTTTTATGGTACCTTCAAAGGACATGGTAGTGATGCGTACATCCGGGAGCGGATGTACTGCAGCCAGGGCTCCACACCGAGGCTCTGAGATAACATTTGCTCTGGGAAGTATTTCTCAGGGCTTTGTTGGTTGCCTGCATCTGAGCTGGCTGCATGCTCTGGTCTGGTTTTTCTCTAAAACACACAGCTTGGCTCTTGATCACTAATGTCTTTTCTTGTTTGTTTATTCTACTGGGCAACCCTGAACACTGAAAGAAAGACTGGCTTCCTTCTCTGTCCAACATGGAGACACAGAGGCGACCGTGGAAACAGCAGTCCTTCTCCCTGCCGGTCCGGGAGAGCTTGGAGGGTGAGGATAAAGCGATTAGCCTAGGTGAAAGCTTCAGTGTGTGCAGCCGCGGCTATTTCTTCGGCCTGAGAGAATTGGCGTTTTTCTCACGTCCCGCACCCTGCGCGGTGTGCTACCTTGCTGGGCGGTGAGGCTGGAGTGTGAGGGAGTTTTGGTGACTCCTGAATGTTCTGATCCTAATGTCTGGGCTCATTTAGTTTGTTCTGGGTGCGCACAAGGATCAGCAAGGACTTTAAAAAGAGGAATTGTAACTCTCAGACAGCTAGGGGTCAAGTTTCCACTGTGGTACACGTTTACACTGTGGTACACGGCATCTTGGCAGGAGTTTTTTTTCTTATTGGGGGTCTGTGGTAGAGGGTAGAACCTTTTCTATGCTTTATATTTGGGTTCTCCCTGCCTCTTGGGTCTTCTTGGTGTTTTTCCTTTGAAGTTTCTTTCTTCTCTCCACAGTATTGCTGCAGGACATTCGTTGCTAGTGTGTGTGTGTGTTTGTGTGTGTGTGTGTGTGTGTATTTGAGCAAAACCTAAAGTTTCTGAGAAAACAATAGAGAATTGAGGAGGAGCTTTCAGATGGATTGTTACAGTACTCAACAGGAAGGGGGTATGCTGGGGTAAGTTTCCAGAAAATGTTCTGGAGTTCAGCTTTGAAGACACTGTTGCTGTGTATGTGGGGTGGGGCATGGGGCAGTTTTGGAGCCTTTTCCACAATGGTCCTGTGTGGCTATCATCCAGGCCTGGGGACATACTGCCGTTTCACTAGGCCTATCTAGGAAGAACTCTACAGATGAGTTTGCAGCTTTTCTGCACACCTCCCAGTATCTCCGTTTCTATAAAAACGTGTTAAAACTAGGGACATAGGAGCCTGAGCCCTATCAACCAAAGGAAGTCATGTTGGGACAGGAGAAGCCACAGCTCCCATAAATGCTGCATAAGATGCTACACTGTCATCTTCTGGTCGCCTCAAAGGAGCAGGGAAGGGTGTGTGTGTGTTAAGGGGGTCATATGCACATGAGGATAATTGCAGGGTTGTATGAGGATTAAGTGTAGGGATCTAGGAAGCTTAGTCTCCACTTACAATGCATAACCAAAATTCCATAATGCGGCTGCCTCATACTGTGCCCACATGCTGGGAGGAAGTCACCCTGGAGTCTGGCTCTGTCGTGAGATGGTTCTCCGTGCTTGTTTTCTAAGAGGTACCGTGCGCTCTTGCTGTCTCCTACACAGGGCTGTCAGTGACATGATGGGAATCAGCCGGCATGTGCACATGCCTCCCATCGCCTTTCCTCTGGGTTAATTTACTGAGTTGGCCTTTCTGAGCATGGGCCCCAACTTCCCACCGAAAGCTAGAAAGTGCAATTCCTCCATTTCAGCATGACATCTCTAATTGGCTGGGAACTACTCAATTGGTAAATAGGGACGTTTTGTTCACCCCTTACATAAAATATGAAGGGAATGAGTTTAACAGAGACTCTGACACCAGCATTTAAATAAATAAGCTGTATTATCTGTACAAAAAAAATATAAATACAGTTTCGTGTTTTAGAGGAGGAAGGGCCTCCTTCCACATTATCCAGCAGCCCCGATAATTTGTGGCACTGCTGAGTCGCAATTCACAGAACAAATATTAAATGTACATTCATCTCATGCAAGGCGCATACTGTGTTCCCTCCCAAACCTAAGCTCTCCAGCTTGCTGGGGAAGGCACTTCCAACCTCACATTCTGACACGTGGTGGAGCTGGAAGATGCCTGCCTTTTCGGGAATCCAAACACTGACCACCAGTTTTAAATAGCTGTTGAGCTAATCAACTGTATTAGTTGACAGATTTGTGTCTGCTCCATGTGTAACAAGTGTCACAAACAAATCGACTTTATTGCCCCCATCCCACATTAGCTTTTTAATGCACTCTGTGTACACAGTGAATAATGGATCAGAGTTAAACACCAGTTTTCTTTTAAAATTAGGAAGGATACAGTTATCACCACAGAGTTTTTTTAGGAGCACAGCTGCAGGAAGTAAATCCCCCAAAGAGTTTTTGCTTTTCTGGATGACAATGTACAATTACCAATATTGCACTTTTTTTATACAAGAAATCCTAATAAATATTCACAAAAGATATACATAGAAACACTCTCTTTTATTTTAAATAAACATTACACTGATTTTTTTAGTAACTCAGTTTCTTAGAACCTATTTCTTGGATGAGGACAAGGTCCACCCTAACTGTCCGTAGCGCACCTAGTGAGGACACAGATTACCACCATCTTCCAAACTTAACTTCTGGGACAGCTGGACAATGGCGGCCCGGATGTCGGTGGCAGCGACATCACTTTGGCGAGTGTGTATGTGAGGAGTGGTTTATCTGAGGGTGGGTACCGGGCTCTGGCTGCTGATCTGCTACACTGAGACTGCTCTGGGGGAGGAAGCAAGTATTAGCGTTGAAGCTTCTCTGCCGAGTGGGGCTTTGCAAAGGGCTTTTGGACTAGCCTTATCCACAGTTGATGCGTGTTGCTGAATCGTGTGTGCTGTTTGGCCTGCTGAGTGGTCCATTCACCCAGTCTGGTGTGCTAATTACATAGGTGGATGGTATTTGTGTTGGGCGGATGGTTGAAAGGCTTTTGAGGATTGTCCCGTGAGTCTCTGGCCATCCTCTTGCTTGGCCATAGCACCCTACTCCTCCCACCCTACCCCACCCTGCTGTGTAAATAGGATGCACGGCAGCTCTTCTGTGGTTTGGGAAGGGCCCACAGGCCCAATGTGTGACAGCCGGGATAAGCAAAGCACACTGTGGGCATGCACGGCCCCTCTCTTCTATCCGGTTCCCTGGCCTACTCTGGTCGGAAGGGTTGCTACACCCTGTAGATGTTTGCCAGCCAACAGATTGCTTAATGAATCCTTTGTAAGTAATGATTCTCGTCCCCGGCCTAACAAGGAGCAGCAAAGTCAACCAGGTGGAAAACCTGGTGTACTCCGGCTCAGATGCCCGTGGCTCACAGCAGCTGTTAGTTCAGGGCTAGCGAGCCTTGATTTAAGATACTGAGATGCCAGGGACAGCTGTATTACACAGCCAGAGCCGGACTCTCTTGTTTTGTTTTCCCCAGCTGCAGACACAAAGGTTACTTGATAGACAGGGAGGAGAGGCGCCTCTAGAACCACATGAAGGGCACACTTTCTTTCATGCAGCGTGGGTACCCTGAGAAGACGCCGGACACCCTTCTCACCTCTGCTGAATCTACAGGACAGCACATGTACCAATGCATGGGTCTGTCAGATGGGTTTCATGTGGCTGTTTTAAAATCTGTCCTGCCTGCTAGTTCCTTCCACCAAGGAGCACACACAAGCTCTCTTCTCCCACCTCTTCCCTGCCTCCATCTCATGCATAACTGAATGCCTTCTGTTTATTCTGCATGTCCCCTTTGCAACATCTGACCATGGTTGAGTTTCCTTTCTCCATTCCCCCTCCCCTTCAGAAGAACTTGATTCCGGCCTGGTTTCTGCTCCAGTCTGGCGTTTCCCTTATTCTTACCACCCAGGAAACGAAGGAATGACACTCCTGGTTGGCCTGTGCCTGTACCTATGTGTCACAAACCCCAGCTCCCCGCCGTCCCTATGGACTATGGCTTTCTCCTCCTGTGTCTCCGAGACCCTGATTGGGAAGGAGCCAGCTCTACAAGGGAGCTGCTGTCTGCCTGGTCTGCTCTGTAACCTCCTTCAGACATCGCTCTCTCTGTTCTCAACCCTTGTTCCAGCTAGCTGAATAAGAAAACATGGCAGGGTCCTTAGGATCACGGGTGCAGGTGGACATGGGTGTGTGGGGAGGGGCAAATAAATAAATAAAAGGAAGAAAGCATAAGTCATGTCCCAGGTGGCTGTATGAGTCCTTTGTGTGGCCAGGGTAATATTCATCCCCGAGCCCTGTCTTCAGGCTTTGCCGCACGTTCCACAGCAGCGAGACCGGAACTGGCCGAGCTGGCAGAGTTTCAACTGTCTCACCTTCTCGCAGTACCTGGTGGTGTCTCTGCACTCAGCTGGGGAAGCGGGAGGGAGGAGGGGACAGAAAGGAGAAGTGAAACAGAGGCTCACGGGTGCAGCTGCTGCTGAGCAGCCCAGGCCCTTGGCAAGATGCCCGAGGGCTCTACCTTGCCCATGGTTCTGGAGTCCCTTTGCCATTCCCTTCCCCACCAGCCTCCTGCAGCTGTCTGGTGGATCGATGGGGCCCATCTCAGGGCCGCCTTTGCTTCTGATGGCCACTTCTACTCAGAATGGAAACTTGAAGCCCCCTCCTCTTGGGATAACCTCACCTCCTTGCCTGCTGTTTTCCCCATGGGCTTTTGGGATTTTAGTGAGAGATGGTTCTCAGAAGGACAGAATTCTGTTCTTTGCGAGAGAGCGTACAAGCAGGGACCAGGCTGAAGGTCTATATTCTCAGGTGCTTGGACCTCAGTTTCCCTGTTCTGCTTTCTTTTCTTACCCAGGCCTCTTGTTCTTCAGCTCAGTGGACCTTCCAGACACCACAGTTCTTAAGCACTGGCACAGCCTGTATCTGGTAAACTTTTTAACTCCCTGCCCTGCACACTGGTACTTTCTGAATACGGCAACCATCTGACAAGGCGCAGCAGAGTGAAAAGATCATATATCTCCCAGGGAGTCAAAAGGGATGGGCCGTCTGACTCAGTGTGGGGAACTATCTGATTGCTCAGTCAAGTTCATTGAGGGGGAAATATTGGATGATTACACTTATTTTTATTGTCTGTTCTTGGCAAAGATCTATCATTATCTTTTGTGACGAACTATCTCCAGTCTGGGTCCTGCACTCTGAGAAGGAGAGACTAGATCCCTACCCAATCAGAATACAAACGCTGTGGTGGGGCTGAGAGGCTCCAGACCTGAGGGTGCAGGGAGTAGAAGGACTGACAGAACCCAGGGGCACAGTCTCCCATTCCATTCCAGTGGACGCGCATGGGCTGGGGAGGAGGGGGGTCAGCAGGTCCTTGTTTGGTGGGAAGCAGAACAAGGGTGGGCAAGGGCTGGCTGAGCAGCAGCCATTCTGCATGCTTCTTCAGTGCTAACAGTGTTCTGTCCTTAGGAGCCTGGTCCCTGGGAACCACTATTTAGGCTTCCCTTGTGGGCACCAGCCATGTTGACTGCAGGTGAGTTGGAGGCCAGTTTTATCCAGCCCTTGGCTCTCTCTGAGCCCAGGATGAAGACAGTGGAAGCCCCTGCGACATATCCTGGCACCTTTTATGGCCTGAACATGTGTACACGTATCCTTGCACATACCCATGTACCTCACTTAAAATGTTCAATTCTGGCCCCAGCTTACAATCCTTAAGGAACTTGATCCAACGCCCCGTGTTCAGGCTCAGTCCCGGGGATCGCCCTCTGTACCCGATGGCCTTTGGGGAATTTGCAGAATGTCCTTTGGGATTGGAACGTACTGTTTTCACAGGGAGTGATGTTGCAGCGTTGCCAGTTGGCAGGCCGGGGCCCCCAGGAGCACAGGTGCTCAGGCACAGCCTTGTTGGTGCGGACATGAACACACTCCACTCGTCGGGACTGGAAGCCATAGTTGCCACAGGTCGCTGTGCACAGGGTCCATAGGCTGACCCTCCAGTGTACACCGCAGGCCTCTGACCAGCAGTTTTGGGTGCTCACAGGCCTGTAGGAGGAGGGTGGCAGGATTAAGGTCTACCTCTGTGAGAGCTAGATCTGAAAACAAACTACAAACCCAGAGATGTAGGTAGGTTAGGATCTTGGTCTCTGCTTGTTAATGAACGAAGGAGCATGGATCTTAAAGAGGCCACTCTTCTGGGCGTCTTTCTGTTGCGGACTATTCCTTTACACTGTGTGACAAGATGCCACTGTGATTGGTTTAATAAAGGGCTGAAGTTAGGCAGGACTTCTGAGGACAGAGAGCTCTGGGAAGAAGAAATCTAGTATAACCCCTGTAGATGGCTCCTTCACAAGAAGAACTTGTGAAGCTCTTGTGGTCTGGTAGCCATGGTGTAGGTGCCTCTTGCTCTCTAGGTGTGGATCGCTTGTGGAATCAGATCTCCCTTATGAATAACACTTACATGTATTTCATCCCTGAGAGAAGAAAGCCCAACCTGGCTCCTTCAGCAAACACAGGGCACTCTTTGCCAGAGGCTAAGGACTTGGGGTAAGATGGAGGAGCGGACAGCTGACCCCTTGTGGAAGACTAGAGTAGCAACAATATTCCTCACCACGGTCTCTTAGTGCTGTTCATACAGGGACTGAAGTAGAGGATGACAAGGGCTTTGTCTTACCTGGGGAGCGCGCTGCACTGCTCTGATGGTAAGGTGATGCCATCCCGGGTCTGGCAAAAGACTTGTCTGTGTTGCACAGCGAGGCGAGGGCCTATGCAAGGCCCATTGCACTGGGAGGGAGGAAGATGAAGAGCATGTTATCTGTGTCCAAGGTGGAAGCTGCGATGCTCAGGCTATGCGAGGCAGGAGCATTGAGTACCGTCTCATTAGACCTGTAGCTCCTCTTTCTCTTTGTTGATCAAATAGCAGACGCTCACTGGCATGTGCTTTATGCCATCAACTGTCCTATAACATGTGGGCCTTGTGCTTGCAAGTGACCAAGGAAGTGCAGAAGGCTTCTGTAGACCACAGAAGGCTTACCTGGATTAACCCATGGAAGTATTTTGTTGTGTGCTGGAAGTATGGTGGTAAGCTTCGGAGAAGAAGATCTCTCAATACCATATCTGGTAAAATTGATTATTTTAACTACTTAAAAATAATTTTGTAAATTATAGTCCATGTAGGACAGTCTGAGTAAAACAAAATATACTCTGAGAAAATGAATATGGAGACGTGACCTGCTACATGGTGCTACCCCCACCTTAGAAGGGACCTGTTCTCGGCTTAACACGCTGTTGGCCATCTTGGCATCTATTGTGGTTTTTGGTTAAGAGACTCTGCAGGTTATGTGCCCCAGCTGTGTATGGGCAAAGGAAAAACAAATAGACAAAATACACGTGACTCAGCAGCCTGCGTCCGTCCACTCCTCTCCAGATACAACTGATGCCGAGATCAGAACTTTATTGTTCATCTGTTTGTGATCCACAGTAGACTTGTGATTATATGAAGTAATTAGTGAAAGTGGTACCGCTACCAGCATGTGGTGGGTGCTGCCTCATGCTTCCCAGCATGCAGTTTTGTTGAGTATGTGTGTGCATGGTGTGTACATGTTTTAAGGGGCACTGTCCACTTAGGGTTACAAGTACCTTTGCCCATTTCTTCTCCAGCCACAGGTAGATGGGGTTTCCATTTGGAAGTTCTTGGATGGTCATATAGTTTAAACACTAGGCATTCTACTAATTACGTACTCTACTAATTACTACTAATTACTCTCTACTAATTACATTCTACTAATTACTCTCATCTTGGCTTTATTTGTATTCCTTGTCTACTAAAATATTTAATATATTTTTATTAAATAACTCTTCACCCAGATAAAGTCTCCTCCAGTTTTTCTGCCTTATTCCTTTAGTGTCTGGCATTTTCCACTTTCCCTGTGTGTTTCAGATAGGCTTCCTGCTTGGCTATGGGTTTTAATTGTTTTCTCTCTTACAAAGTTCACCCCACTCACTCAAATGATGTCTTCTCATAAAGACCATGCTTTGATTTCGTTCAATTTACACATTTTGTGTTTAAGTAAATTATTCTGTTTTATATTTTATATTTTAGTCTGTCACACATATATGGTCACTTGTTGCCTGATGATGGAGACACATTTGAAATTTTTTTGGTTAGTGTTATCACTATTATGCAAACATCAATAGTGTACTTAAACCAAGATAGCTATGACATCATCAGGTAATACAATATTTTTAAAATTTATTTATTCTTCTTTCATATATTACATCCCAACCAAAGCTTCCCCACTCTCCACTACTCCCTCTTCCCCAGATCCAGACCTCTCAGGTATATCAAACACAGCATACCAAGATACAGTAAGACTGGGCACATAACCTCATATTGAGGCTGGAAGAGGCAATCTGGTAGAAGAAAAAGGGTCCCAAAAGCAGGCAAAACAGTCAGAGACAGGCACCACTGACTTTTTGGGGGTGGTTAATTTTGTATCCAGTCACTATGATGAAGGTGTTTATCAACTATAGGAGTTCCCTAGTAAAATATTTGAGGTCATTTATATCATCTGCAAATAATGATATTTGGACTTTTTACTTTCCAATATGTATATCCTTGATCCCCTTCAGTTGTCTTATTGCTCAAGCTAAACCTTTAAGTGCTATATTGAATATATATGGAGAGAGTGAACAGCCTTGTCTCTTTCCTGATTTTAGTGGAATTGTCTTGAGTTTCTCCCTATTTAATTTGATGTTGCATATAGGCTTGCTGTAAATTGCCTTTATTATGTTTAGGTCTGTCCCCTTTATCCCTTATCTCTCCAAGACTTTTTTTTTATCATGAATGGGTGTTGAATTTTATGAAATATTTTTTTTTAAAAAACACCCAATGAGATGATCATTTTTTTTTGTCTTTCAGTTTGTTTATATGGTGGATCACATTGACAGATTTTCTTATGTTGAACCATCCTTACATCTTTGGAATAGAGCTTACTTGATCACAGTGGATGATCTTTTTGATGTGTTCTTAGATTTGGTTTGCAAGTATTTTATTAAACATTTTTGTGTCATTGTTCATGAGGGAAATTGAACTGTAATTTTCTTTGTTGAATCTTTGGGTTGTTTGGGTATCAGGGTAATTGTGGCCTCATAAAATGAATTTGGCAATGTTCCTTCTGTTTATATTTTGTAGTATACTTTTGACATTATTTCTTTTTCGAAAGTCTCGTAGAAATTCTGTGCTCAAACTTTCTGGCTCTGGGCTTTTTTTGGGTGGGAGATTTTTAATGACTTTGTCTGATTTTGATTTAACTTTGATAGGTGATATCTATCAAGAACATTGTCCATTTCTTTTAGATTTTTAATTTTGTGGAGTATAGGCTTTCTGAAATATGATCTTATGATTCTCTGGATTTTATTGGTGTCTATTGTTATGTTTCCCTTTTTGTTTCTGACTTTATTAATTTGGATGTTCTCCTGTGTCTTTTACGTTGGATAAAGGTTTGTCTATCTTGATTTTCTCAAAGAACTCTTTGTTTCATCGATTCTTTGTATTGTTCTCTTTTTCTATTTGATTGATTTCAGCTTTGATTATTTTCTGCCATCTACTCCTCTTGGGTGTGCGGTTATGTTGCTAACATGGCATCTCTCCACTTTCTTTACCAAGGCACTTAGTGATAGGAACTTTTCTCTTAGTACCACTTTCATTGTGTCTCCTTAGGTTTGGGTATGTTGAACATTCATTTTCATTGAATTCTAGAAAGCCTTTCATTTCTTTATTTCTGCCTTGACCTAGTGGTACTTCAGTAAAGAGTTGTTCAGTTTCCATGAGTTTGTAGGATTTCTGTTGATCAACAGCTTTAATCATGGTCTGATGGATTCAGGGGGTTATTTCAATTATCCTGTATCTGTTACAGCCTTTTGCTTTTTGATCGAGCATGTGATCAATTTCGGAGAAAGTTCCATGTTGGACTAAGAAGAAGGTATATTCTTTTGTGTTTGGATGAAATGTTCTGTAGATATCTGTTAGGGTCATTTGAGTCATAACCTCAGCGCCATTATTTCTCTGTTTAGTTTTGTTTGGATGACCTGTCCACTGGTGAGACTGGGGTATTGAAGTCTCCCACTATTAATGTATGAGGTTCAATGTGTGATTTAAGTTTTAGTAACATTTCTTTTACAAATGTGGGTGCCCTTGCATTTGGGGTACAGATAATTTAATTAAGGATTGAAATGTCATCTTGGTGGATTTTTCTTTTGATGAGCATGAAGTGTCCTCTGCATTTTTGATCAATTTTGGTTGGAAGTCTATTTTGTTAGATATTAGAATAGCTACATCAACTTGCTTCTTAGGTCCATTTGCTTGGAAAATCTTTTCCCAACCCTTTATTCTAAGGTAATGTCTATCTTTGATTTTGCAGTCTGTTTCTTGTATGCAGCAGCAGGATGGATCCTGTTTTACATTCATTTTGTTAGTCTGTGTCTTTTTATTGGGGAATTGTGTCCATTGATAATTGAGATATTAATGATCAAAGATTATCAATCCACATTATTTTGTTGTTATAGATAGTGTATGTGTTTTGGTGGTATGAGATTATTTCCTGTGGTTTCAGGATTAACCTTCTTGGGTTGGAGTTTCTTTCTAGTATCTTCTGCTGTGCTGGATTTGTAGATAGGTATTGTTTGAATTTGACTTTATCATGGAATATCTTGTTTTCTCCATCTATGGTGATTGAAAGTTTCACTGGCTATAGTAGTTTGGATTGACATCTGTGGTCCCGTAGAGTTTGAGGGGCGTCTGTCCAGTCCTTTTTGTCTTTTACAGTCTCAAGTGAGAAGTTAGGTGTAATTCTAATACCTTTATATGTCACTTGGCCTTTTTCCTAGTAGATTTTAATATTCTTTCATTGTTCTGCATGTTTTAGTATTTTGATTATTAAGTGGTGAGGGGACTTTATTTTCTGGTCCTATCTGGTGTTCTGTATGCTTCTTGTACCTTTATAGGCATCTCCTTCTTTAGTTGAGGAAATTTTTCTTCTATAATCTTGTTGAAAATATTCTTTTGGCTTTTGAATTGGGATTGTTCTTTTTCTTCTATTCATATTATTTTTAGCCTTGGTCTTCTCACAGTGTCCCAGATTTTTCTGGTTGTTTTGTGTTAAGAATTTTTTAGATTTAGCATTTTCTTTGACTGATTTACCTACTATTATATCTTCAGTGTCTGAGATTCTCTCTTCCATCTCTTGTATTCTGTTGGTGATGCCTGCATTTGTAGTTCTGTTTGCTTACCTAGATTTTCCATTTCCAGAATTTGCTCAGTTTGAGTTTTCTTTATTGCTTCTATTTTCATTTTCAGGTCTTGAACAGTTTTGTTTCCTTCAACTGTTTTTTTTTTCTTGACTTTTTAAAAAGGGATTTTTAATTTCCCGTTTATCATCTTCATAAGGGTTGTTTAAAGGCCTTTTTCTTGTGCTTCAGCTATGTTGGAATTTTCAGGGCTTGCTGTAGTAGCTTGGTTCAGGTGGGGGTATATATTGCCCTGGATGTTGTGGCGTTTAGGCATCTGGATTTGAGGTGATTTTAGGTCTTGGTGCTGATTTCTGATTTTGTTTCTTGGTCTGTTTCTCCTTTGGTCTTCTGGTCTTTGTGACCTGGAATTCTGGCAACCTGGTGTATTCTCTGGTCCAACAGGGATTCTCTGTCTAGGTTGGAGGCTGAACTTCCAGCAGCTAATGTGACCTTAGGTTGAGCAAGCAAGGGATCCTCGCCCAAGTTTGGGGCTGTTCTTCTGGCTGGCATGACCTGCACCTGAGCCAAATTTACATTGCTGCCAAATTTACATCTGAATTTGGCGGCAGGGGCATGGCAGCAGTGGTGAGCAGTGTGCCAGGAAGGGGTGGATTGGGTATTTCGGAACTGAACCGAGGGAGTGGGAAAGTTCCTTGGGCAGGCTGGCAGCTTACTTGTTCTTCTGACTTGATACAGTTATTATGTATGTGAGTGAGCTTGTGTGTTCACCATGTCCATTCAGGAGTCCAACGAGCTCCCTGGAGCTGAATTATAGGCATTTGTGAGCCACCATATATAGATGCTGGGAGATGGCTCCCTTGGGAATGAACAGTCTCAATCATAGAGCCATCTCTCCATCCCAGGTGATGGAATCTTATGGAATCCCTATTGTATGTTATGGTTAGTCATTGGCTGGGTATCACTGACACAGCACAATGCTCTTTTGGTATGCTCAGCAGAACTATTATTCTTGGGACATGCAGTAATTATTTTTCATGTTTTATCATTAATTCTTTGTCAATTTCATATATGCATATAATAAATTCTGATCACCTTCCTTCCTCCACCTCTCCTGATTGCGCGAAGGAAGTAAGTATGTAGGCCTTGTGAGGTTTGCTTTTATCAGCTTCCGACTAATGGAATTAGGCTCTATTCTCTGGGGAATTCCAAGTCTCGGATGTAACCTGGTGTGAGTATCTGCATAAAGCCTCTTTTTTTTGTTTAAAATGTATTCACATCCAGACCGGGAAATCTCTGAATGACTCCCGACCCCTAACTCCAGGCAGAGAACTGAGAAAGGAGAC
The DNA here is from genome assembly GCF_982192425.1 of Myodes glareolus. Taxonomy (NCBI): domain Eukaryota; kingdom Metazoa; phylum Chordata; class Mammalia; order Rodentia; family Cricetidae; genus Myodes; species Myodes glareolus. Next base: position 104,698,940 of record NC_142028.1, read on the forward strand.
ATAGGTTTCAAGGTGATCCAGTTGGCTTCACCTTTCTTTTGGCTTGGAATGATGGTTTCCAGTTTCCAAAGCCTGCTTGAGTCCCACTGCAGTACAGCAGACTCCCACCTTTGGGAGGTATGGCCCGGTCATCATTGTTTTAAAAGTTTTTCCAGTGAGGTTTCTGATCTGAGGAACTAGCTAAGAACCCTGGTGCAGAGCCACAGTGCATTCCTCTGAAGTTCCCAGTTCCAGGAAATGGTCTTGGGGTCATAAAACGAACAGCAACAAGTCTCAGGAGTGTGCTAATGCCTCAGAAAACCTTACACGTTAGGATAGGGGATGCAGGCGTGACACGGGGTGGGGTTAGCAAGAGGCGGGAATGTGTGAGAGAGGGGGTGGCATTTCTCTCCCTGCTATGGCAAGGTTTCTATCTGCAGATTTGCCCTCAAAACCAAAAACCAAAACAATCAAACCAGACCTCTCTGGCTCCTCACCTGGCCCCAGCTCGAGAAAGCCCATTCCACACACAGTTGCTGGTTACAGGCTTGGGTGTCCACAGGCCTTTTGGCCAGCTGACTGCACATGTCATTAGATACTGGGGTAGAAATCCCAGATGCCTTCAACTTCTGACAGGTCACCCGGCGTGTCTGGACACCTCCACCACAGCTCCGGGTACAGGCAGACCAGGAAGTCACCATCCACCTGAGGAGAAAGCAGACTTGAGGGCCATTGCAGAGGGTAAGGCCTGGGGGAAATAAAACCTTGCTTGTCCTTCTCAATACACGTGGATGTTGATCTGAGGGTCATTTCCCCAAGATTTACGCAGAAAAATGTAAAATGTCTACACCGTGCTTCTGAAACCCGTGAATGCTAACTTGCTTTAACTTTTGTTTCTTGTTGTTTGTGAGACAGGGTCTCAGTGCGTGGCACAGCTCGGCTTTGGACTCGAGTGCTGGAGTTACAGGCATGCACCATAGGCAGGATTTGGAGATGAGATTATACGAGTAGACCCTACAGGCCATCATCAGAGGGAAGCGCATATAGGTGAAAGGTGGCAGAATGACCAGGGAACAGGAGCTGTAGCCACGCACCAGGGACTTTAAGAGGTACGGGGATATGGGAGTGATTAGGAGCAAATTCACGCCTAGAGTCTCTACAAAGAGCACATGGCCCTGTGGATGGCTTAATTTCTGGTCTTGGAAATGGATTTTTATGATGCCATTTGGACGAATTTTTCTTGCAGCCCCAGGAAATTGCTAAAATTTGAACATTGACAAGGAAAGACTATATTGAGGGCTGGTTGCTTTAAGTTCCCCCTCACTAGAGAAATTGTGGCTAGAAAGCTTTTAGTTAGAACTGCACTATGTCAGGGAAGGACCCTTTCCTAGGTGAGCTGGGTCCAAGCACGTTACCTCTTGAGCTAGGAGGTTTCACTGAGGTCAAGGTTTTGTCTGGAACCTTGCTCCACCTTTCAGAAATAGTCAAAGATAATTCTAGATTTTTATGGTAATTTCTACCATTAGTAAGTCAGTGTAGAAGTCATATCTTGGAGGGTTGTATATGAAGTATAAATATCTATTCTCAGAATATAACTTAAGTCCCTAGAAGTAAAACTGACCAAGACTATGATAAATGAGCCTTCCTCATAAAGCCATTCTATAATCTGGGGACATTGTGAAGTCCTTAGTCCACAGTGTATATGCAATCATGTGGGAGCCCTCTTCTGCATGTGTGCACATACAGATAATTAAAGAGTTAGACTCCAGGAAGACCCCACAGCTGTGATACAGTTCTAATCCCAGGATCCAGGTAAAGTAGATGAACAGCTACCTGGGTTAGAAAAGACAGTCAGAAGATAGTCGGAAGATAGAGTCATGCTTATGTATGTACAAGAGAGGATGCTCACGTGGCCCTCAAGCCAGACTGGCATTCTAGTCAAACGGAACCTTATGGGCTTCCCTGCCAAGAGGGACCACGTTTTGGTTTTCAAAAGAAGTGCATGGAGAGACAGGGAAGCGATTCTTTCTTCCAACAGGATCTGCAGCTGACTTAGTTTGTGGCAATTTCTCAGTGCCTTGGCCTGGGGAGGACGACTGTAAGCGGGTTTCTAGGCCAAGGAAATGTCGTGTTTAGGAAGCAGGCACAAGGTGTTTTAAAGCCACTTGGAAGCATTGAAACCCAAGAAGAGATGGCCATTACTATGTCAGTTGCTGAAGTAAATTAGGCTGATTAGCTCTGACCATCACCAAATCAAATCACAGAGTTCCTGGCACGTGAAAGATCTCTTCTTCATTTCAGGCAGCTTGGCAAGGGCAGTCTTCCAGAGCCTTCTGTCCCTGGTGAATGTCAGGCCCGCGTTTCAATCAACTTTGATTTCTAAATATACATTTCAGTGATGTTTTCAGGAGCCGGGGTGGGGGTTTTGAGAAAGGAGAGCTATGGGCCGTGTTACTGTTCAGGAAGGGTATAAAAGGACATTAATCATTCCCGTGGAAACCTTCCCGTCAGCGAGTCAAACTGCTGATATTAATGAGTGTGTTTCATATTTCATGGAGTCTCTCCTAGTCTCAGCTGCTCCCTATGACTCAGCTGGCAAAACACAAAGCAGTTGCCGGAGCAGGATAGCAAAGCCCTACAGATAGGGGCCCTGCAGATCCTAGCCAAGTCTCCTGGGTTGCAGGGCGCCATGCTGGTGCCAACTCCGACCCCATCCATTACCCGTTAGCTACCGCCTGAAGACCTGGGGATATGAGCTCAGCGGGACTCAGGCCTTCTCGATGCCAGAGTTAAACGAGCGAAGGAGACGGTGGGTGTCATTGCTGCCTAACGACGAATCTGAAGTGCAGGAACTACATCCAGTCAGAGCAGCTATAGAAAAATGGAGCTGCAGTCCAACTTTAGTTAGATGCAACTGCTTGTAAAAAGGTAAGTTTTCCTTAAAATTAACTAGCGGAGGTATTTAGGTAGACAGAAAGGAAAAAGTCGGAGTTGAGCCCAGTAGTCCTTGTCTCGTCAACTTTTCAATAGGAAATACGTTCCGAACAACCCAGAACGACAGTTTACTATTGCAGGATGGCTGTCACCTCTGGCCCCACCCTGGGACATACTTCTTTACTGGACAGACTCTCAGGACCTGACAGCCCGGGTAGCTTCTGCTGGCTGAGTGGTGAGGGAATAAGGAGAGCTGAAAGCGGGGGTCTCCTTGAAGGCCATCTCCAGTATGGGAAAGAACAGCCCCTTGGATGCCATCTCTTTCTGCATGGTGCTTGACAGCCAGCTAATAGTCAGGGCCAGCAGCTGGGGGCGGGAAGGGCACACTTACCGAGAAGGGCAGTCTCTCCGGTTGCAGGCAATAGGCTGTGCGGCGGGCCGAGGCTTTCCAGCACAGTGCTCAGGGTCAACCTCCGTGGTGTTCAGCAAGCACCTGAGGCGGGGCTGATGCACCCCTCTGTTACCACAGGATGCTGAGCAGGTTGCCAGTCTGTCCACAGACCACCAGTAATCTGTCACGGGGGAGGGTCAGAGGGAAGAGGACGCAGTGTCACTGTCCAGGCTTGTCCTTCTGGGCAGGGGAGTGGGAAGGATTGAGTGAGCTCAGAGGGGCTGTGTAAACCCACCATCTGCTTAGGGGGTGGGGCGGCGCAACAAGCAACAAACTTGGGCAAGGCCAGTGGGCTCCAGGAGCCTCCAGTCAGCTCACCCCAAAAATAACGAACACAGAGCCCCTTTTCTCACAAAGTATGGTGAGGCCTGAGTAAGATGGCAGGAAAGGCCTAGCTCCACAAGTACCTGGCAGAGTATTTAGCCGACAGTCACAGCGGTTATTATTTTTAATCACATTTGCTCAAGTCCTTCTTTTTTTCATTTTGGTTCATCACACAGTGACTTTATTTTTCTACAGAGAGGTAGAAATATATCAAGGTACTTAATCATGTTTAAAAGCAAGGATTTGAGTTGGATTGTCTATCCGAAGAGTTCCCCTTTGTATGAGACAATGGAGTCGGGGAAGAGCCCTGCTCCTTGGTATCTCTGTTTGGGGACCTGGGACGTGTTGCAAGGAAGGCTGTTAAACGTTGCTTGGTACTGTTAGGATTCACATTTGCGAAAGCTTGTGTGTTACAAACACTGCAAATTCATTTTCCTTTTTGGAGAGCCAAGCGGCAAGGGAGGTTGTTCCAGCAGATCTGTGTGCTTAGAAAAATCTCTCTTTTCATGAAGTATTAGTGAGAGCAAGCCATCCTTCCCAGAGTCCTCAGTCTTGGGAGGACATTCCATAGCCGTTTGCTTTCCTCCACAGAGCCGCATACAGTGCGGTAGAACCAGCCCATGGAGAGCAACCTCCCCCAGTTTCCACAGAGAGGCCAGCTTGGCCTTTCTTCCTGCTGCTTTCAGCTCCTTAGCAGCTCTGTGCAGTGAGTGTGGACTTGCTGACCTGCCTGTGTTCCTGGAAGGCTCATGCCTGAGCCATGCAGGCTGCTTTATCAGGGCTGTTTTCTTTTGTTCTTTTGGTGTTTCTTTTTTTTTTTTTTGCCAACACCGAGCGAGCTAAAGGAAAGGTGCCTAGAAACCCCTTTGCATGCGGCCACGGCTGAACAGCCTGGAGTGGAGTGTGAGGCCTACACTGCTCTCTCCAGGCAGAAGCCAGTGACCCCACCCCACTGGTTAGATCAAGATATACTTTTAAGCAGAATCAGCAGGGAAGACGTGGATTTTGTAAAAATGTGCTGTGTGTAGTCTTTCCTAGTTAAACCAGCTTAAAGGAAATGTGTGTAACTGACAGTGTGCCTTCTCCATCCTGATTTTTCCAGGTTCAGCCGGGATAGGCCCCAGGTGCTCTGTGGTGGTAGAAGTAAGGTTTCACGGGACACAGACATTCCCCACAAGAAAATCAGCGCGTTCTACCAGAGAATGGATTCCCTAATAAGTTGCTGCTCCAAGCCTGGAGAGTTCTTACCTTGGATCACCAGAGACGCTTTCTGCGTGAGCGTTCCTGCTTCATTCTGAGCCAGGCAGCTGAACTCCTCTTGAGGCCTTCCGCTGAGATTTGCCACCTGGAGGATTTGTCCAGCTCCCCAGATGTGGTGGCTCAGCCCCGGGGCAGTGGCAATTGGCTGGCCATTTCGGAACCAGGTGATGTTGGGGGTGGGGTGACCTTTGATGGGGCAGCCTAGAAGAAGAGAGAAGACATCCGTGGTACAGTCAAACCCCACATTCCCGGTGAGCTCATGAGGGTTTCCATGGCTCTAGGGATTGTACACATGTCACGGTCTTACTGAGAGTGTTTTTTATTGTGCTTGTTTTTCCCAAGGAAAGGGGTGTTTTCACTCTCTGGACTTCTGGGAGGGCGACTATTCTTCAGTCAGTCCAATAAAAATGCTTGAAGAACACAAAGTGGCCATTCCTCTTCCTCCTCTACGCTGACTTCTGAAACAATGGCACAATTGCCATAATTTGTTAAGTTTTTTTTTCCTGGTAGCTCTTCCACTGATTCACTGATTCATTTATAAAGGAAGTTTTTCTTTACATGTTGAGAAAAAATATAATATTCTTAAGTAAGACTTAAGAATCAAACTTCTACCAATTTAAATCTAATCCCTGTCTCCATGTTACTTTATATTATTTTTGAAGTAATATATTTTTAGAAGATACTAGGAAAATAATTTTATGCATTGACCTCATTTGTCTATAAATGAAAACCCTTGCTTTTTTTTTTTTTTGATCTTGAAGGAAGATAGACATGCCTTTATTTCTTTCTCCTTGGTCCATCAGGAACTGTCCCATAAACCACCCTGCCATCACATTGTTCAAACAGCTGCCCCTTCTCTCTGTGAACTTTAAAGGACATTTATTTAAATACAGAGAGGGGTATACCTACACAGAAGGAAGACTTAGTAAGGAACACACAATTTGTATGGGCTACAGATAAATTTTTGTCTTTATAAAAATTCCTCAGAGTTTAAATCCTTATACTCTAAATATGTCTACCCTGGGTTTACAAAAATATCTAGCAAATTTACTACATGACTTAATGTTTCTCTGACTTTGGGCTGTTCACTCTGGAGTCATAGCAAGACTGAGACTTAATAGAAACCCACCATTAATTGGAGGACTCTGAAAAAAAAGTGTGATTTTTAAAATTATTTTTATAAAAATAACCATGTGCCAGAAGTAGAAAATAGAAAGCTTAATGATTTTGAAATATGTACTTTTAATCAATATGGAGGACACATTTTATCACCAAATACCTAAAGGAAAATGAACATATTAATTATCAAATTCCAGGTCTCTCTCAGGTCCCAGTGTTCTTTCAGGTCAGGTTAAATCTTTGTAGGTGATTTTTGTCTGAGACAAAGCAAAGGCTCAGAAGCAGGTCTAAGAATCCTGAGTGGCATAGCTTAGCCTGATACAGCCATTACATACTTACATTTCTTCATAAATCTTAAGGACATCAGTTGTCAGCCTGTCTGGGCTAGGCACTGGTGTTCAGTTTCTGGTTCCCCTCCGAAGGATGTCCGCTAGAGCACCCTTACTCTTTTTTTTTTTTTGACAACTCTTAACAGTACAGGCATGTATTGGATATGTGCAACCCTATCCTTATCTATGTAACATGGACTAGGCATGTGCAGTTCTATTCTGTGTAGCTATAACATATTTTGATACATTAAAAATTCTAAGATATTACAATGACTTAGTCTCATGAGAAAAGTTGTTTCGAAGCTCACAGTGCATACCAAATCATCAAACTGCAGAGAAACTGAGGTTTTCTTCAGTGGAGCTCAGCAAGTGTCTACTTGGCACCTACAGTTCTGAGGATTAAGAAGGTAGTTGGGACAACCTCCTCTTTTACAGGGACCTCCCAGCTTGTATGGACTTTAGAAGACAAAGTAACGGGGTGACTATTTGGATGTAGGGAGGGAACCATTGTGAGAGAAGGGATAGAGAGGATAGTATGTGGGGGCAAATAAGAGCCAAGTGCAGTGAAACACACACACACACACATGCATGCACCAATGTAAACTACGATTTTGCAAGCTGAACAGTACCTGCACAGTCAGAATTTGTATATTTCAATATCTATAAATCTTAGGGTAGAAGCACAAATGCAGGAATGGCATTTAATGCAGCAGCATGGCAAGGCATGAAAGTTCATTGGCTGTTTCATTTACTTAGTATGAATCTAAAGTTATTCATAACTCATGCTTGCATTATTCCATTCATTGATGTTCAGGAATAACTCAGTATCTGAATAATCATTTTCTCTACAGTCGGTCTAGTCAACTCTTTTTTTCCCACAAGTTAAGCATAAGGTTGGGTCAACCCATCGTTTGTCTTCTAAACGGTTTGGAAAATACATTTATTTTTATTTCATGTGTATGAGAGTTTTGCTGCATATATTCATGTATACCAAGTGTGTATGTCTGGCATGTGCAGAGGTCAGAGAAGGGTGGCAGATCCCTTGGAACTGGAGTAATGGATGGCTGAGAGCCACCATGTTATTGCTGAGAACTGAACCCAGGTCCTCTGCAAGAGTAGCCAGTGCTCTTAATTAATGAGCCACCTCTCCAGCCCCTTTCCTAAATGTTTTATAGTTTACTTAAAAGTTTTCGTGGTTCACCTTCCCTCCCTTAGCCCTGTGGAGTCAGGGATGATTTTCCTCTTGCCACTCTTGATCCTGAAAGTTTTGGCTTGGCTGTCCTCTAGGAAGATGCTGCTGGGCACCCTTCCTGTTTTCTCTTTCTCAGAGCAAACAAGTCCTGGATTACAGATGAAATACCGCTCAGGTCAGAGGCTTTCCTCAGCCTCCCTGGCATACGGACTGTAGCTTCTAGTTCTATTCAGGGACTGGAAAGGAGAAAAACGGCACAGAACAAAAAGACTTGTCCTGCCCCCTCCCTCCCTCCCTCCTGCAGATGGACAGCCAGCCATTCTGTTGGCTTTCTCTATCGGGAAGAAAAAGGCAACAACGCTCTGTGGTCAGATCCCTTGAAGTCTGAAGCAAGTTTACTGCTGAACCTAGCAGGCGATTGTATTTTGTCAGACCAGGCTGGGTTGTTTTCCTGTATGCCAGGACTTGGAACTGGAATGTCTTTCTGGGTTCTTTAAGTTCTGCTAGGCAATGTGGGCAGGGAAGGGGGCTGACTTTAAGTGTCTGCTAAGTAGGGTTAAGGGTCTGCTCCACATGAACCGACTCCCTGGTCCAGTGGTTGGTTGGTCGGATGAATGTTGGTCGGATGAATGTGGGTGGGGGTGGAAAGTGGCCCTGGGAATCTCTCCCTAAAGTTCAGGTTGGACTCTAAGGGGTCCCAGATAGGCACAGAGGAGGCGTTATTGAATACACATCCTAACTAGGGCACTCACAAAGTCTCTTCTCCCTCCTAAGGCCATGGGCATTTGCTGAATAGATGATGGGATTTCTTCCACATCAGGATAGTGACGATAGAGCACTTTCAACATGTGAGACTGTTCATCATGAATTGAAAAGTTGTCTTGGGGTCTACTTTTCAGAGAGAGAGAGAAAGAGAGAGAGAGAGAGAGAGAGAGAGAGAGAGAGAGAGAGAGAGAACCAAAAACATGAATTCTAACCAAGATAAAGCAAAATTGTCTGCCTTTTCCATTGCTGTTTGTCTTTCAGTACTTTTGACTGCACACACAGGTATCTCCCTAAAACATCCTTTGTACTCAGTAGTAGCATTCTTAGTTTACATGCAGTCAGGCTCTTGAGTTTTTTTTAACGTACACACGTGTGTGTGTGTGTGTGTGTGTGTGTGTGAGTGAGTGTGTGTGCACCATGGTCTCTGAGGATTGCCAGCAGCAATAGTCAAAATAAAGGTCTAACATGAATTCCCACTGTGTATGTTCCCAGAGAGTAATTATCCATGTTTCATTGCTAATGAGAAAACCTGCCTTGTAATGGGGTTCCCTTCTGTCACGGATATTTCTCATTTGTTAAGGTAAAAGACATATCAATCATTCCGTTTTGAAGCGGAGCACTCTCTCTGTGTGCCACATACAAGGACATCCAGAACTGCGCTATGTATTCCATGCCTCCAAAGAAGCCAAGTCAGGCCCCCAAGCCCCAGTTTCTGCACTGCTGAGCAGTGCAGCAGTGCTTAGCGCAGGGGGAACCAAGAGGGGCGGACACCTCTTTTTCCTGCATCCTTCTCAGCTTCACAAGAGCCAAGCCTTTCCTGTTCAAGTCCCAGCACCTTCCCGAGGAGATGGACCATCAGAGGGACAGTCCTCAGTCCCCAGACCCCAGCTGCTAAAGAACTTGGGCAGCGGTGGCGGCGGCAGGGGTGGGGGGGGCATTGAGGGAAGCAGTTGGAGAAAGCTGCTCAGCTAGTGAGAGTTCTGGCAGTAGAAAGCCTCCCTCCACCAGCGAAAGAAAACACCGCCTTCAGGCTCCATTCTTAGGCTTGCTGTGGTTCTCAGCTGAGCCACAGCCAGGTGGATGAAGCTTTGTGCTTTCAACTTGTCTTTTGTCACGGTCATCTCTTCCTCCTCCAACATACTGACTGTGCAGCGAACGATGTTTAGAGGGAAAATAAGCCCAATAAGAAAAAAAATATAAAAATTCTTAGTTCTGATCATTGTGACCTTAAATATAGGCAAAACCATGTATCCTCCGATGTCTATAATGTCCCTGTACACCGATAGGGGAGCAGAGAAGAAGCCAAAGAGTATTTGGGCCTAGGAAGCATGAATCAAAGGCCAAGGAATTCCACACCACTTGCTCCACATGGGACAGAGTCAGCGGGCCCCAGTGAGCCCAGGAATTCTGTCCAGCTGATGCTCTTGCTTCTGTTAAATGCTCCTCACTGGCTTTCATTAGCTCCATGTCTTTACTGTGCACTGATTTTTTAGAACTGTAGCAGCCCGTCTCAGGGAAGCAGCCCAAGTCTGACAGGTGAGATAACACCGGGGTAGAATAGTAGGTGGCCTGTCGACCCTGGCTTCCAGCTTTCTTGCATGCTGTATATACAGGAGCGCTAGGGACCTTCGAGGTAACCTGATAAGGCTGCTTTGGAGGCACCATCTCCAAAGAGGCTCTGAACGCACAGTGATCGTCGTTCAGTAGATATTTGTTGTTGCTGTTGATTTAAAGGGCTGGAAACCACCAGGAGCTTTGGCAAGCAGCTTGGCTTGTGAACTTCTTCGTAGAGAGCAAGCCAACTCTAGATTCATGAGCTGTCTGTCACTCGAGTGAGCCACATACCCAGAATTCATTTTCCTGAGTCCTGAGCCTTAATGAGCAGAAGTAAGGTTTAGAGCATGTATCCCTGCCCCCCCCCCCCCCCGACTTCTCCAGGTAAAAAGCTTAAAAAAAAGTAGCTTAGACTGATAAATCAGTCACGGAGCAAAGACTGTATCTGGGCTTCAGGAGCCTACGAGGAAGAAAGCCTTGGAAATGGGAATGTACGTTCCAAGGGAGGACCAGGAGAAAGTGACGCTCTGGGAATTTTCACTTACTTCACTGCTATCTAAAGGAAAGGAAGGCTGTGGCAGGTCGGGACATGCTGTGTAAAAATATTAAAGACGTGGCATTATTACTTCATGAGCTGGCTCCAGGCCTGTCAGCATTTTCATTATAATCCTGTGTTTTTCACAGAGTTAAAAACGTTACTATAAAAATGATGTGTGTTGGGATGAAACTTGGCGCTCGGTGTAGTCAGTCTGGAAATCCTTTCCTTAATTTAATTTTACAAAACTGGAAAACACTCTCTCGGTACTTTAGAATTTATAGAGGCCTTTCTGGTCTGCCAGTGGTCTGAGAGGGTGTGGGGGCCCAGGCTAGGGCCATGGGGTGACCAGCCCAAATAGGCACGCCATTTCACTGCCCCTTCTGGTCCTTGCTTTTTTTTTCAGCATGGGTCCCCTGGGCAACAAGTCTCTAAAATAGCAGAGAACGAGGGGGAACTGGCACCAGGCAGTGGGCTGGGAGAAATGATTAATTTATATTGGAAAACCCCAGTTCCTGACTCCCCATTTGTCGGCTGGACCCCAGAAGGCCATGGAAGAAGACAAGCCACTTTAATTTTCACTCGGATTTCTGGGACCTCCCAATAAGCTGGTCAAATAACCAGGCTAAGACTATTCCCATGCACATTTGCCCAAAGAAAACTAACTTTAAAACATTCCTGGAAAAACAGAACTACACAAGCCCGTTTTCCATTCCCCATATGTCTCTCTACCCCTAAGGGTAAGCTTTGGGTTTCCATTGGCAGGGGGTATACGAATGTCTCCCATGTTCCTGGGCATCTGGTGGAAGAATTTGATATATTTCTCAGCATGAAAAGTAGCTCCATCCAGATTTATGACTTGATCAAGGCCCTTCTTTCTCTATAATGATTTAAGTACTGCTGGTCGATTGCCCTTAAGTACATTCTAGAATCTGATTATTCTCTTATTGGTCAACAAGGTGAGATGCCTATGTCTGAGGCACCGGCACCCTCAGTCTTGGCTATGAAAACAGGATTTCATTGTTTAAGTAGAGCTTGGGGTGTTGAACATCATACTGGCTCCGGGATGCCTGGACCTCATTTCAGAAAGGGGAGCGGGGAGAGAGGAGGCGAAGGCAAGGTCAAGAAAATTGGTTCAATTTTTAAAATTCACAGTAAGAATTGTTTTAAATTTAACCTATCGCACGTGGATAACACACAGAATTCCCCCATGTCCCTCTCTGCCAGTAGGCTCTTGGCATAAAGCTCACCTCTTAAAAACACATCAGCATTTTTAAAAAGTTTCAACTTTCTGGGTTTATAAATCCCTGGTTGACTTTACCTTCAGGCTGCTGGCAGGTGCTACCCAGCCCACGGGAGCGGAGGGCAGCATGGCCCCAGGGAGGCCTGGTTGCCAGCTGTGTGGGGCCCGGGAAAAGTCTCAGTGCACTGACCAGATGCCTGCCTGTGAGTCCCCAGATGTAGCTCTCGTGGGGCCACACTTCTTAAGTCAGAGTTCTTTTCTCTGTCTACATTTGTCATTCCCAGCAAGCCACTCTCTGCAAAGAAGGAGGCTAGTGTTTCATGTTTGGTTGGAAGTGAATCCTTACTTCAGGACACTGGGAGTATCACTGAGGAGCAACTACTCTAACATGGGAACAGCAGGGGCGGGGTAAAAGCTATGGAGCCTGGGCGGTGTGCGTACTCTCCTGAGCAAAGTACCTGCGCCCACTGCATGTCAGCCAATGGAGAGGCAAGCTAGAAAATAACCAGATTGGGTTGGGGAGTAAGCCCAAGTCCACAGCAGCGTAGAGCCAACATGCCTTCGTAAGTTCAGGCTAGGTTTGGCTCTGTGTACCGGCAAGAGCCCTTGCGAAAGAAATAAAAACCCATCTGCGTGCACACACAAAAGGAGCCTCCACTCAGAGGCCTGGATACACCGCATTTCAGTTCATTTCTACTGAACCAAAGCCACAGAACAGCAGCGGAGATGAAGAATGGCTAATATTCATAGCAGGTATCCTGAGAGGCCGCACTGGGGTTCACTGGCGGGGCACAGGAAGGAACAACTGCTGACGAGGAATTCCAGAGTGCGGTGGAGGGGTGGGGCTGCTGGGGCGATGCGAAGACCTTCGGTGAATTTATTATTTGCGCATAAGCCTCCTGGGTCCTGAGGCTCCAGGAACTTCTCAACAAAGTAAAGAAAATAATAAACACTGTTAGTGAAGCGAATAAAGATGAGAGCTAAGCAGGCAAGCTGGAAGAGGGATGAGAGCCATAGAAGGGTTCGGGAAGAGTAAGGACAGAGGTCCCCAGCAACTGTGAGGAAGGACGCTGTGGGCCGGCAGCTGCTGGACAGGAACACATCTGGCTCATGATGTCTGGCCTCTGGCAGGCAGGCTCCAAGAACGTGTGGTTTTTCTGGGACCCATAAATAGAGATATCTTTAGAAGAGGAGGTCAGAAACCCACAGCTCTTATTGGGGCGTGCGTAGCGGCCATGCGAAGTGCTGATGGAGGCTGCTCAGATGCGTGGATGGTTGTTTGCAATCTACATTTCCGATGTTGCTTTGGCTTCTGATCCGCTTTGGGTATGGTTTTGGATCTACTATGGACCTATATAACCCACAGATTCCCTTGGAGCATTTGGATAGGTAGCATGGTTCAGATCATCTGAGAAAATTCCCAATTTAGAAAGAACCACTTGGGTTTCAAGCCCTAAAACCAGGACTGCCTCCTTAGGCAATCTGACATTTGGAGAAATCTAGGCCTGGGTGAGGCAAAACACATACTGCTGAGCTGAATTTCTTCCTTTCTGGGGCCCTTGTTGTATGGAGCATTCACACCAGGCGCCTGGGGTGCCGCAGAGGAGAGAATACATCTGGAAAGGGTTGCGTACCCGGTCTCTGTAAATGATGGCAGTGTCACGTCCAAAGGCCAGCATTCTCCTAGAACTGGTAAAATTGGTTCTCTACCAAAGCAGCCCGTTCCCTTATCACCAGCAAGAGTAACAAATGGTCACTTGTGGTTATTTGTGGTGCCTACTAGCACGCCAGAGCACATGTGCTCTCCAGGGTCCCTCGAGCACCCCAAGTGTCTAACCCTCCTCTCCTCTTCCTCCAACATAAATGTCTCCAGCTCAGGAGCTTCCTGCCCCTGCTCGTTTCCTCTTATAGCCCTGATATTTCAGCTATCCTCTCTTTCGTTTTCACCTCTTGGTCCCCTCTCTGTCTCCGTCTCTCACTCACCCCTCCCCACCTCTGCCTCTTCTCCTGGCCAGGCCCAATTGGCTGACCTTGTTCCATCTTCTCCTTTCTCTCTCTGCTCTGAACTCTTACAGATGCCTTTGGCTGTACTCTCCTTCAGATCCCCCTTAACCATACATTGACTGGTCACGTCATCAGTTTATACAGAGAGGAGGCCAAATGTTCCCACAGAGCTTCCCAAAGGCATCTCAAATATGGCAAAGACATAGAACCCTAAAGGTTTAGGATTAGACAGAACAGGGGCTCACAATTTGGACACCTATACGCTACTTTAATAGGTAGAATTAAAATTTTCTTAAAATTTTATTCTTAAATCTTTCTAAAGACTAAATATAGGAAATCCTAGCTACTATATACAGGAAAACCATGTTTTCCTATAGTGATAGATTTTTCCCCTCCCTATACATATTTTTTGGATAGAGAAAGGGTGATCAGCAAGGCTCTGAAATGACAAGTGTTTACTATAAGATGTTCATAAATTACAATTTTCATGCCAATATTACAGATACTGTACTACTGACTGAGCTGTCTCTGTGACTGAATGCTGTGTTTAAAAAAAATAAATGAAGGAAAAGATGTTTACCCTGAAAAAAAAAACTTGATTAAAAACTGAATAGCCGATTAGTGTCACTGCCAATAGTAAGAAAGCCCAGAGCAGGAGCTGGTGGGTTTTTATCAGGAAAGGACTAGATAGGGGATATTTTAGATTGGGGCCACATGATCTCTGTCATTGATCAGCTTTCATTGTAATTTGAAAGCAACCACAGACAACATCTAAATGAACCCGCATGACTGCACCCAAATATAACTTTATGTGAAAAGAGGTGGCAGTCTGGAAGCTCCCGTCTAGGACATGAGATCATTAGGGTTTCTGTATGCTGAGAACAAATGGTCCAGTAAAGCCACTAAATGCCTGTGCAGTACATATTTCTACCGCCAAAGAAAACAGCCATTTTCACCAGAGAAAGAATTTGATACCTCTTTTCCTAGTTAAAAGTCTCATTTTGCTGCTTTAAAAAAATACCAGTCAAAAGTTCTTCATGGATTAAAAGTTCAGAAAAATATGACAATTAAGAAACCCCTCAGTTCCCACTACTCAGAGGTACACACCTCTGGATATTGTCCCTTCCAACCCATAGATGCACACATTTCACTAGATAACTTAGAGAATTTTGGAGTCTTCCCATTAATACATAAGAGCTCTACCCATCCTTCAAAACTGTTGCCAAAGAGTCTTTATGTAAACGTATCCGTACCTTTTATTTGTGGTATCTCTACAGAGAATTAGGTAATTTCCATTTTGTCGTGAATGTAAATTATGCTAAGGGAAAGTTCTTAGCAGTTCTGTCCCTGAGTACTGATGCCCTTACATCATCTCACTGAAGGAACACTGATGGGTTAATGAGTGTCACTAAGAATACTGATTACGTATTGCCAACTGGTCCCCCAGAAATGTTATGCTAATGTATATTTTGGGCAACAAAGCATGATGGTTGGTGTGCTACTCCATTCTTGAATATTATTGTCAGTAGGCAGAACCATGACCTCTGTCTTCAGAAGTTCCTGCCACAAACCGGGAAACCTATGGGCATGCAACTTTATAGGTAATTGCTCTTTTCAGATGTGATTAAGAAAGTATCTATCTACTGGTTTGATTATTCTAGAATATCAGGGCTAGTCCAACGCAATCAAAGGGGTACTAAAAAGAGGGGAAACAGAGGTAGTGTTAGAGAAAGATTTGTGGTCCTCTCTATCATTCTTAAAGATAAAACAATAATCACAGTCGAAGAACAGAGGTAGCTTCTAGAAACTGGTAAAGCAGAGGGATAGCTTTCCCTTCAGAGCCTCTGGAAGCTTGGCCAACCTTGACTTTATCCTAGCAGTGTCTGTTCTGAAATCTTGATCCTCACAATTAAAAGAGAATGAATCTGTGTTGTGTTAGACCATGAAGTCTGTGGTACTTTGCTATAGCATCAATTGTCAATTAATAAAAAAAACCTATGCCTCTACAAATTTCTTACCCAAGAAATAACATTTTCTTTATATCTGCTTTACTTTGATTTCAGTAAGATTGGGCCTTCTGTTATCCCTTTGTATACAGTCACTGGGTAAATGTTGATGGATCATAGATCTCTTAGAGATTCTGAAGGAAGTTCTATGTTCTTTTATGAGAAACAAAACACATTAGAATATGCACTTGGGGCTTAGAAAGTGCCTCAAGCTCCTTGACCTAGGCTAAGACTCCTCATATAGACAGTGGTAGTAGAAAGGGTACCAACAACATTCCCTTACTTAAAATTAGAAGTCTACAATATAGGAGTATTTCCCACAAGGTACCAGAGAAGAGGTGACAATGTGAGATTGCTTCCCTGGGTTATGGGCAGCAGTCAGAGTCCTGGCTAACCAGATGCTTCATGCCCCAGGGTTACAAAGTCTGGGTATCATATAACACTTATGCTCCTTGTTCTCTGCTTTCTTCTCTTTTGCTTCCAAATCTGGAGGCAATATGTTTTCTGTCATGTACCAGAAATTCCCCAGCCACTCACCTTTCCTTCTTAAACAATTTGGTCCAAAACCCACTGTGTGAGGCTAAGGCACAGTTCAGAGAGGAGGGGAAGTTGAGATAGTCGAGAACAGGACACTAAGCCTGAGCAGTGAAATCCCAAGTACATGGTGTGGGAGGTCCTTCTGTCTATGTGTTGCTTTTATTAGTTAATGAATAAAGAAACTGCTTTGGCCTATAGCAAGGCAGAAGTTAGCTAGGTAGGGAAAACTAAACTGAATGCTGGGAGAAAGAAGGCGGAGCCAGGGAGAAGTCTTGTAGCCCCACTGGAGACAGATACTATAACTTTACCTGGTAAGTCACAGCCTCATGGTGATACACAGATTAATAGAGATGGGTTAAATTAAGATTTAAGAAATAGCCAATAAGAAGTTAGAGCTAATAGGCCAAGCTGTGATTTAATTAATTTTGTTTCTGTGTGGCTATTTTGGGGCTGAGTAGCCAGGAACAAACAAACGGCCCTCCTAGAACAAGTACATGCAGGGTGTTGCTGTGGTCTGAGTGTTGAAACCATCAAACTCACATGTTGAAAGATGTGGTGTTTGGTTCAGAAGGACTGATTCCTTATAAATGGATGAGTGTTTTCTTACAGGAACAGCTCAGGAGGAGGAATTTTCTTTATGTTTGCTTGTCCTTCTGTTTTCCACCAGGAGTTGAAGCAGCAGAAAGACATCCTCACCAAGAGCTAAGAAGATGCCCTTGGGAGTTTCAGTTCCCTGAACCACAAGCTCCTAGCTCCACCCTCAAATCTTCCTAGAGTTACTGAGTCTCACATATATATTTTTAAATAGCAACAGCAAACAAACTAAGATGCTAATGGTGGTGGTTTGGTTGATGGTAAGTGAATGCAAGGGGGGATGAGAATGTATGTGTGAGGCCAAGAAACAGCAGTGAGAGGAGATTGCCTATGCAGAGAGGGCTTGACCAAATCACTAATGCATTAAGAACAGTAGAGGCCATACACTTACAAATAAAGAGGAAATGGAGATCGAATTCTGTAGTGTTGGGCCAGAATTGGAGGCACAAGGGAGAAGTCAGAGAACTCACTGTCTGAGGTAGAGGCAAATACAGAAACTGTAGTCTTGTTAGCTGCACGTCCATGCCTATGTGCTGTGAACAGTGGCACCACAGCAGCACCTTCCAGAACTATCCTCTAGGTCAGGAATGGGGAAAGTCTGAGGGGAGGGGAAGGACTGGCGTTCTCAGGGATGACACAGCAGTGTCAGGAGATACAGGGCCACTTTAAAGCCTCGCTGGCTGCATCCGGGAATTTCTTTTACGAAAATAAGGAACAGCGCAAGATGATAGTTCTCTGGATGGCAGGAATTCATGAGTTATGCAAATATATACAACCTTGACGTCTACCTTAGAACAGAATGTTTGAAACAATTTGAAGTACTTCCCCCTATGAATATGACTGATGACCAGAGAGATGAAATAACGTTGCAAAGGAAAACCCAACAGACATTTTAGCAAGTGATTAGAATTCAAACCATCTATGAGGGTGCAGCCGCTGTCACGACCACATGACTGGGTGCAAGGTGATGAGCCCAGTGCCAGGCACTTCCTCCTGTCGTATATTCACAGCCTGAATCTAATCATGAGGTGACGTCAGTCACACCTGGATTGAAGCACACACTGTACAATAGTAAGTCTGTGAACTTCAGAAGTATTGTCACAGAGGTCAAGGAAGACCAAGGAACCATTCAGCTAAGAGACACGGCAGCTGAATGCAACGTGTTATCGGGGTTGGATTCTTTTATTATAAGGATGCTATCGGGACAACTAGCTAACCTTGAGGGAATATATACTGGGTAATGGGGTCAGAAACATACTCTCAAATGGATGAAATGGGAAAACTAATATTATCCTGTCAAAGTGTAAAACTGAGACTGTTTCACAGCAAAAGTTCATTACAGAAAAATGTCTTATGTAAAATTAATATAAGATAACATAGGAGTGGAGAACAGTCTGCCATCTGCCCAGATCTTGGATCTTGGGTGTGAGCGCTGGCTGCTGCAGAACACAGGCACTGGGCAACAGAGCAGCTGATGTCTCGGAAAACGGGCTTGCGGACTTAGTGATCTGAGAGCTCACACACAGACATGATTTCCCAGAACCGCTCCTTGCGCTCGCCCTCCAGGGTTCGCTCTGCAGACGAGGGTCTCCGCTCGTCTCTGCCCATCAGACCTCACCAGTTCAGTGCGTGGGATTTTTCAGATGCTGATGACTTCTTTCTCACTTTTAACAGATCTTTCTTACAATTGAACAAAACTAGTTTATCAATTGACTGATCATAAAATTAAGGGTTCTTAGGAGCAAAGTCCAATGGCCAAATTGTAATTGTCTGAATAAGCAGTGCTCTACTCCCTAGGCCCGAAGCAGAGAGAGTTCAAGATGACCCTAGAAGAGCTTTTGTGCCTGGAAGTAATGAAGTTCCCAAGGAATGGATGTGACAGAGATAGAGGGGTTATTTTAAAGTCTCATTGGCTGCATCTGGAATTTTCTTTTTTTTTTTTTCAACATCTAAATAAAGAGATGAGCAAATACAGCTCTCTGGATGGCAGGAACTCATGAATTATGTAAACATAAACAAATTTTTATGTCCAGAGTGGAACACCTACCCCTTGGTATGCATGAGAGGACAGTTTCTGGACCCCTTTGGGTGTAGAAAACAGAAAACGTTAAAGCCTCTGCATAAAATGGCACAGTATCCATCCAGATGTCACATGCACACATCCTCCTGTGTGCTTTCGGTCTTAACCAGTCATGCGAATGCTATATAAATCGTTGCTATACTATTTTATTTAGGGAGTAACAATGAGTAGAGCCTGCGTGTTGAGCTCAGACATGTTTGTTTACTTTTCCTGACTATTTTTGATATGTATCTGGTTGAATCCTTGAATATGGAACTCATGGATATGGAAAACAAAATATATCATTTCATAATCAAATCAAGTTTTGTGTGGAGCACGGTTAGGTTCTAAAATTAAAGAGTTCTGCAATGGTTGTTTGGTAAAGACTTTGTTTACCCAGCTTTCCTCCACATTTTTTGTAACAGATTTTTTCTCTCTGCAGTTGTACCGTCATCAGGATTATTTCGGTGTCCTTAGCAGAAGCGCTTCACTCTAACCTGTGACACCCCGAATCTTCATTATATCCCCCTGAATTAACGGTGCTGAGCCAGCCTCTGAGCCATGGCCCTGGGCAAGGATCTGTGAGGCCAGGAAGGTTTGTTGAGTTGAGAACGAGATTATAGGGCAGGAGCTAAGAGGCTGCACAGTCTTTGTTGTGCATCGAGAGGTGCCATGGTCACCTTCCGTGCCTACATTCCTTTTTCTGGGCTCGGGAAGCTGGCAGGACAACAGACACAGACTCGTGCTGATTTAT
The DNA here is from genome assembly GCF_982192425.1 of Myodes glareolus. Lineage (NCBI taxonomy): Eukaryota > Metazoa > Chordata > Mammalia > Rodentia > Cricetidae > Myodes > Myodes glareolus. The sequence continues at coordinate 104,718,579 of NC_142028.1, forward strand.
CTGTCTTGATACCACTTCAAAGACTCACACACTGCACACAGTGGTTCCTGCCAGGGTCCAGAAGGGCCTCGGATGAATTTTTGGTCTTATCTCCTTGGAAACAAAATGTACAGGGAGCTCATTATTTCTGAGCTGCCTGGCCAAGACAGAAATAAGGAATTTCATAATTACAATGGATTTTCACATAAAAGCCTTCTTGGTAGAATGACTTTGGGGTTGACTTTTATATACCTTTCAGAAATAAGGCGTTGAAAGGGAAGGTAAAAGAATTTGAACTGTTATAGAGATGTAGATGTATTACAAGATTTTATTTCACAGTTCAGCTACTGTAATCATCTTTTGTTCCTCTGTGGCCCGATCTACCTCCTAGGATTTGCTCCCATAGACTATCCCAGGTGAGGAATAACCACAGATATTCAGGGAATTTCTCTCTTCTCTCTCTCTCTCTCTCTCTCTCTCTCTCTCTCTCTCTGTGTGTGTGTGTGTGTGTATGTTTTCAAGACAGGGCTTCTCTATTTAACAGCCTTGACTGTCCTAGAACTCCTTTTGTAGACCAGGCTGACCTAGAACCCACAGAGATCTACCTGCTTCTGCCTCCCAAGTGCTGGGATTAAAAGCTGAACTATACCATACATTCCTTGCCGGGATTTTAATGATGCCAAAATATTATTCTGGCTTATTCCCTTTGCCTCCTTTGTACACACACAGGGGAGAGGCTTTTTAAGCTGGCCTCTGTTGTTGAGTCTCAGCAGAGTTGGACACCCAATCTGTACACTCTGGTGAGGCCAGAGACAGCACAGACTTCCTGGTACACCGAGTTGTGCAACAGACATTTGTGGGATTGAGCCATATTTCCGGGTTTTGGTCATTATATTTTGCATATTCCATACACATGCTTGCTTTGAAATTTGATGGGTAGGGGAGGGAATGGAAAATCTTCCTGATACCTCTCTTTCAACTACCTGGTTATTTACAGTGTTGTCTGCAAAGTACCTCTTTGAAGTAAAAATAGTTAAGTTAAACCACAACTTCAGTCCTTTTAAATAATACACTTTAAACTCTACGGTCCTTAATATGTGAGGAGGCTTCCAGGATTCTACGCTTGCAGGTCCAGTGATGGGCAGAGGAGGAAGTTAGGGAGTGTGTGTGCGCGGTGAGATGATTTCCATATACCCATGAGCTGTAAAGGAGCGTAGGGAAGGTGGAAGCTGGAAGCTGGGTAGTGTTACTCCTGCTGTACAGCAGACAGAAGCTTACTATGTAAGAAGTGAAACTTACCCAATTTCTACAATATTAGCCAAATCCCCATCTCCAAACTCTGCCTAAACAGCACATGTAAAGGTAGATCAGGGAAACCCTGCCTGCCGCTCCCCAGGGGGATAAGGTGAACTTCGCTGGCGATCAGATTCGGCTGAGTTTTACTTCCACAAACATCAATTATTTACACCCACAAAGAGGAATCAAGGCTCTGGACTCCAGAGGCCCAGTGTGGGGCTTAAAAGAGGAAAGTGTTCTTTGCTTTTTTGCATCTTCATGGCTCTCCAGGAGGGGCGTGTGTGGCTCCAATTCCCACCTGTGCTTTCCTGGCCTGTCTAGTTCTATAAGATCCTTCTTAATGTCATGTAGCTCCCATTTCTTCACAAAGTCTTCTCAGATACCGCTCTCCAGGGCAGACTACATCATATTTCCCCAAGGTTCCTTACAGAGAAAACACCCTCTCTATTCCAGTGTGAGGCAAGGAATGAGAAGGAACTGTTTTTAGCTGGACGAGCATCATAAGTGGTCTAGAATCAGAGCTTTGCCCTTTCCTTAGGGTCCTAGGGGCCCTACTTTGTGGTCATTGCTTCTTAAGAAAAAGGCAGTAAGTAAATTTTAGAGAGTGGTTAGAGACTGCAACAATGTATTTGCTATGCTTTATCTCATTTGGTTCTCAAACTAAGCCTGCGATGGAGGTTATTTCCCCACTGCACAGTGGGAAAGGAAGACGCAGAAAGGCTGTGTGACTGGACTAGAGAACTAGCCACGTTTGCTTTACCCTTTTGGCTGAGTAGTGACCCAGACCTCTTGACTAATTTATCTGAAATAAGCTGCAACTCTTCAAGAGAGCTTGACTAGAAAGTAAGTGTAGTTAACAAGCGAACAGGTAAGGACATAAGAACAGGTGTAAGATGTGTAAGTTAAAGGAAAGGTAGGTTGATGGAGGCCCGACTCTACCATCTTCTTTATCCCTGCCCCTAGGACATGGCCACCAAGTTTCTTGACTTTAAGACTCTTAAACCCCCTACTCTGCTACTTCCAGAAGGGAAGGGCTGGGACAAGAGCAGTACAGAGGTGACCTACAGGAAGTGGGCAGATACCACGTGCAGAGACAATACTGTAATGGTTCAAATACTGTATTTACTTCTTTCGACAACTCTGGAAGGTTATACAGCCGTTCATCTTCATTTTACAGTCAGAGACAGGAGAGCTGGCAGGACCGGCCCAAGGCTATTCTGCTGTCAGTGGGTAGTGGAGCCACACTTGCCTGCTCTGAGCACGTGCTAAGCCCTGAGATGCATGGGAAGGGCCCCATTTGGCAGCATCGGCACTAGAGGATAGAAGGGAAGAGGTCTTCCTGAGAGGACTGAGCTTCCATCTTTTATTACTAATTTTCAGAGCAGCTGTTTAAGCCTCCTGTCTCCTTCTACTACACTGTTCTCTCATCAGCAATACTGGGCAGATCTTTCTATGTAAGAGGTTCCTTCATGTCAGGGGAACACCTCTGTGGTCCCATCCAGAAGGTACCACACTTGAGCCCTCTAGTAGGGCACCCGTCTTCTGAGCTACTTCTTAACACCTGAGATAGCCACCAGCAGCTGTCCCTAAACACCTTAGGAAGCTTTCGTAGCAACCAACGTGCTATAGGCAAAAGCGAACTCCTGCTAGCTTTCACTTTTGTACTGAGCAACAACCTAGGCACGCAGCATATAGCTTCTCATTTCACCCATGCAAGAACCAGTTCTGTGGGATGGGCTATGCACCAATGAGGAACCAGATGCTGTGGATTTGGAAACAGGTCTTCTAACTGATTGGCCTTTCGCTCTCCAGAGCTGGCTGAGAACCGAGGCAGGAGGGTCTGTCTCTCCTTTCACAGATCATAACGAGCCCTGACCACAATCCTGCCTTTCTTGTCTATGGTCTGCCTCCGGGCTTTTCAGCTGCCCTAAAACTGCCGCTCCAGCACCACACAGACACAGAGGGGCCACAGAACACTACAGTGTGTTTTCCAGAGTCATTTCATGGCGAGGAAGGATTTATTAGGGCAAGTGTGGAGGTCCTCACTTTCCCAGGACTTTCAGTACCTGTCTATTTTGGGGACACCAGGCTCATTCACATCGTCCCTGCTGGGTATGCTAGGGAGGGCACTGGCTTGGGAATTCTGTCTTGGTGCCAAGAAAGGGCAGGAGTAAGTGTGAGTGGATTTTCTCAAGGTCCCCATTTCCTGATTATCTAGACTCTTAAAATAAGTCCATGCTTGGGTGTTTGTTATGGCCTGGAACAGTGGCAAGTGGGGACATTTACTGCCTTGCTCTCTCTATTTTAAGTGTTGCTTATGCTCTGGTGTCTTTATATTTATGGACGTCTACTCCAGCCCAAAGAACTGCTGTACTTCTTCCCATGGCTGCCCCATAAATACTTATTGAGAAATGAAAAAATTACTGTATTTTATATGATATGCGTGGTTGAGCTTCATGTAGTCCCGATAGGCTTCTCTACTCTAGTTCAGATTTTACCTTAAGAAAAATGATGAAAGCAAATAAATATGAACGGTGAACAGCCACAAAATACTGGCCTTTCTTCTTCATAGCAAAGCATATTTTCCTTATGGGCAACATTAAAAACAAAACACGTTATCCTTGTGCCATGAAATCTCAGCCTCAGTATAAACGAGGAAACAGATGCCAGCTGCTCTTTGAAGAGGGTCAGGGTAGATGTATTCTTGCCTGAGCTTTCTCGTCAAGGATGCTGCTCCTGCCCTCCGGGTTGCCTTGCCCTTCCTCTGCATCACTTTCCCTGACCCCTCTGGGGTGGGTCCCCATTGTGAGTGGATTTCTACCTAACCTTTAGCCTTCGGGACTTGTTGTTCTCACAGCTATCTTGGGAGAGGAAGCAGCGATGATCTTCGTCTTCCAGAGGATCATGATGAAGACTGGCTTCCCAACAGATGTGGCCCTAGGACAGTCACTGATGTCATAGCGTGCATTTCCTCGGAAAGGGCGTTAGGAAGCGCCTGATGCAGCCTCTGTCAGGAGAATCAGGAAGTGCGCTTTTAAGGGTGAGGGTGGAGGCGCATGGGACTGATGGATAAGCTGCGGTTACAACAGAACTGGAGATGGAAGTGACTCAAGAGGACTCCGAAGTCAACGCCTTGCTACCAACCCCTGTTCGACACAGCTAGAGAATGGTTATGCAGCTCCTTTTCTCCCTAGGAACTGGGAGCAAGCTGGGAGCCATGATGCAGACCTGAAATGCCTCTAGCAATTCTCAATGTCCTATCAGTGACTTAGAGCAGAGTTGGCAAACTGGAGCTTTGATCCTTGCTTTGGAAAAGACAGTTTCACTATTATGAGATATAACTATACCCAGTAGGTCGTACAATTACTCTATAATTGCAAAGCAGAGTAGGCACAGCAGCAGCAGATACAAGGCACAGGGCCTAAAACAGCTCCTATTTATTTCCTTACAGGAAAAGTTTGCCCAGCCTTGGTGTAGAGCAGGTACTTAGGGGGTCAGTGGGGAGTGACCACTTCATAGAGCTGAGTCTCAAAGACCTATAGGACTTAGTTCAAGGTCAAGAGAGGGTCTTTCGGGCAAAGAAGTCACAGAAAACTGAAGACAACGGCGATGACCAGGGAGAAATTTGACAAGATAGATTTTTTTTTTGTATGAGACAAGACCAGGATGGAAGGACACACACAGTTAGATTGGAGCAGCAAAGAAGTTGTATGCCAAGACAGACTATCCTAAACGATGGCACATTCCATTTCCCTACTCTAAGCACGCAGTAGGCAATGGGGAAGGAAGTGACTTTGGAAATCCATTTGACCCTGAGAATAATTTAAAAGTGCTGATACTTAGCTCCACCTCCAGAGACTCTTGCTTAATTGGTCTTCGTTGGAATCGTTTTAAATTTTCCAGGTGGTTCTATCATCCATTGGGGCCCCTCTTCCTAGAAGGAGGAAATGGTTAGGCACGTGCCTGCTGAAGCTTCAGGTCAGGTAGGCTAGCAGGTGCCCGGCACATGTGAGTCAAATTAAATCAGCAATATTGGCTTGTACCAGAGCCAGCTTGATAAGCCCCTGGTTTACTGGAGTCAGCTATACAGCATGCAGTTGGCCACATGGCTTCCAATAAAAGAAATCACTTCTGCCTGCCTTTGCCTCATCCTGGAAAAGCTCACGATGCTCAATGCAATATCGAGACAGTTTATAAATTGGACATTTATAGATTCTTCTCTGTTGTTTTAATGTGACCATTTACAAGGCCTTACAAAACTTGCCCTCTGCCTTCTTGCCTATCTGGTTGGCTCCCAACCCCCATAACGTCTCTTCTCTGTGTAACTTCACTCCAGCTACTTTGGTCTCTTTGTTGTTCCTGGAGCTGGGGATACCCACAGCATCTCTCCCAGCAGACATGCACAGTGCTCAAGAGCTCACTGCACATCTCTGCTCATGGGTCATGCTCTAAGACATCCTTTCCTGACTATCTGACTGTAGCTGGCAACCTCCTTCCCACACGCTAAACTGTTTTTCTGATGTACCCTTCTACTTTGGGGGGTTTCTACATGAACACCATTAAGCTCCATCTGTAGACTCCAGCTCTGTGTCTTATATGCTCCAGGCTTGGATCACCATCAGTGAGACACTGTTTACTGAAGTGGCCCAGTTTCAACTCAGTGCTAGAGAAAGAAACATTCACCTTGTAGGAGGAGATTATGGGTCACCACTATTCTCAACACAGGTCTCAGGCCAGCTGAGCCTTGCAGTTCTCAGCAGAGAACACAGATGCCCAGAAACTGCAGCCATGTGCAGGTAGTCAGTGTGGAAACACAGCTGTCTGAGCACAGCCTGTGGGCCTCAGCCCCAGGGCCTGATGGACCCTTACAGAGAATGGTGCATGGACTCTGTCTGATGCCACTGCACCATAGAGCATGCCAGTGTTGCTGCGAGGCTGTGGTCTGGGCGAGGCATGTGAGGGCGGGGCATGTGTGGGCGGGGCATGTGCTGGAGCCCTGCAGGGGAGAAGAGCTAGGAACACAGATGATGAACTAGTCACTGGCTCTCCCAGCTCATTGTAAAATCATCGGGCTTGAGAAAATGGCTCCTGTGGGACCGGGTCACATGCCTTTAGCAGGGATGCTTGTGAGGTCTGTGGAGTTCAGTTTGTTCACTCACAAAGGAGAGAATGGCCTTAGAGCAATGGTTCTCAACCTGTGGGTCATGACCCCTTCATAGGCCAAATGACCCTTTCACAGGGCTCACCTAAAACCATCTGAAAACATAGATATTTACATTATGATCCATAATAGTAAAACCATAGTTATGAAGAGGCAACGGAAGTAATTTTATGATTGGGGGTCACCACAACATGAATTGGGAAGGTTGAAAACCACTGCCCTAGAGAGAGTAGGTGGCCAAACCATGAGATCCAATTCTGTCTTAGGCTGTGAGTTTAAATAAGATATACTGGGGGCGAGGGGAGAGTATACTCAACTTCTCTCTCTCTTTCTCTCCTCTTCCCCACTCTCTCTGGTGTGTGTGTGTGTGTGTGTGTGTGTGTGTGTGTGTGTGTGTTGTGTGATCACAGGACTTGTGATACATACAAGAAACTGTCAAAATAAAAATGCATCACATAAGAAGTCAACTTCCCAATGGCATTGATCCCTTTATGTAATATAATACTGTAGATAATGCAGTTGCTTACTCTGCTGGATGGGAAACAGATCAGTGGCCGGCTGAGGTGGGAGGGGTGGGAAAGAGCAAGGTTGCAGGGAGTGGAAAGTAGAAGGACAAGAGAAGATCGAGAAAGGAAAGAATACAACAAAAACCAAAGGACTGAAGGTAACTTTGAAAATGCTACAGGTTAAGACTGTTGGGTGTAGAAGCAATTTCTATTTTAGACTGTGTGACTTGTTTTGTGTCAGCCAGATGGTTAAACATATATAAATAAGTGTCCTGTAAGTTAATAAAGAGAATAGATGTCATAAACAAAAGATGGCATGAATGAGTAATTCCTAAATGAAACTAGGAGACTGACAAATGTGTTAAATTGCAAAAGAAATAAAATAAGAATGTACTTATAATGTTTCTTTGTATCTTACACCATTGTGCACACAATTACAGTGGTAAATGTAAAAACTATTGGTTACAACTCACGTAGATACTAATTTTGAGATGGGACCCTTTCTCTCATTTAGTTCTGATGGGTATATAAGAGGGACATAATTTTTCTGGGGGAAAAGTTGATAATATATAGTAAAACCCCAAATAGTATGAAGCTTTGAAACAATAAATCTACCATTAGAAATTGATCCTATGTAAACAAGGGTCACTTGAGGTTAAAGAAAAAAAATCATTATATTTATTTTTTAAAATAATAGTGGGAAGACTAAAAAGAGCACAAAATCCCTCAGAGACTTAATTTAATAAGACAAAGCATCTTCTGCCAATGCATCCATGAAAAGTGAAATTGTAGAAAAGCTTCAGAGACACAGAAAGATGCTTGCTGGATATTGCCAAGTGTTTAAAACCATAAAGCCAGTGTGCAGAACATATATAACTTTAGATAAAATATATAAAGGCTCTACACTGATGTTTAAGAGAAAAAGATTAGCACTGATTATCTCAGTGTTGAGTTGTTAGATTTTTCTTTCTTCTTTTTGATTTGATTTCTACTTATCCTACAAGGGATCTCCACTACTATGATAATTAAGCATCCAGCAAATTATGCTATTTGAGAACAATCAAAGATCCTACTCTATAAATGAATACAATGGACTTTGGTAGTCCTTCTGAAACCATTTCTAAGTTATAAAACAGTTGAGATGCCTTGGGAAGGCCTCTCTGAAAATGGAGCCTGTAGGGTACTGCTTTAGGACTGGGCCAAAGGTGGCGGTGGGCACAGGACTGGTTTTGCCACCTAGAGAAGCTGGCATACCCTTGAGGCCCCTGCAGGAAGTACAACTACCATCATGCTGAAAAGAAGTAGTGCTTGTGTTGCCCAGGGCGATGGATCAGGAGGCCAAATCCTCCGAGTAGCACAGACTCCAGGGCCAGTTCCCACACCTCACCCACAGTCAAGAGTGAAGAGCAACATTTACTCGAGTCCTAAATTCCCACTTTACACTCATGGAAAGTGAGGCTAATAGGACCGACCCAGGTGCTATTCCATCAGCTGCATCTGGGGCCTGAAGTGAAATCAAAGCCACTGGGCCATATAACTACATCGGCCATTTCTGGAAATAGATTCCTGTGGAATCTCAACACTCAAGTCTCAGTGAGTAACAGCTAGCTCTGAGACTTGGCTTTTCCTTCTCCCCTTCCTCTAGGGAAACAGGAGAATTAAAGTCCAGGAACCACTGCTCCTGTGCCACAGAACCACGTGGTACCACGGTACATGATTAGGTTATAGGCCGTTCCATACACCAAGAACTACTTGAGTCTAACCACTTGCTGGCTACAGTTGGGTTGTCAAACGGCTTTCATCCACAGAATCAAGTGGGTCAGGCTTGGATATTCATGAGTTCCAAGGCAGTGCCTGTACTGAGTGACAAAAGGCACCATAATCAGGGATGCTTTGGTGTGGGAGGAGGCCTTAATAGCATGTTACCCTTGAAATAAGATCAGTCATTCAGAGTACATCTTGAATATTTCTTTTACTACATCATACTCTTGTAAACAAAAGCTAGGAGCTGGGCAGGTGGCTCAGTGGTCGATCATGATCACCTCTCTTGAAGAACATTTGAGTTTGATTCTAAGCATCCATGGCTAGATTACAGCTTTCTGGACTTCTAGTTCCCAGGGCTCTGGCCACACTCATGTGCATATACAAGCAACCACACACACAATACAAAAATTAAAAATCTCTAAGTATTCATCTTCACACCCTATCACAGCTCAGAGTTCAAGATGCTCCTCAGTTTGCTCCTTACTGTTTCATTTTCTTAGGAATGCAGCACGAAACCGCCTTCCTGGACTGTTTCTTATAACAGAGGGCCCACGCAGAGGAGCCAGGGTCGGAAACCTGTCCAATTGGGAACAAATGGATGAACAAATAGCAGGGGAAGCTCGAGATGGACAGAGGCCATCATGATTGTTGAGGTGAACTCTGGCTGAGCTTTGCTTATCTTGAGGATTCTATTCCAGTCTATCTGCTCATCATCAGCCTCAAAACAAAGAAGCTGTATGGTTTTTATAGAAGGATCCCTAATAAATACCTTGCACATTTTTCCCCCTCAGGATTCATGACACCATTTTCTTCTATCTGTTTTTAAATCCTGAGTGCCCACTCTCCCACATTCTGCCTATTTGAATCCCATCTGTTCTTTAGTACACGTTTCTATAGCATCTTGGAGACTCTGGTCTGTGGAAACCTAGTTCTCAGAGTCCTGACATTTGACACAATTTCTAAGTCCTAATTTATCTCCACAGTTGCACACAGCACTCCCTTAGCTCTACAGTGCTGGGGCGGCACTGGTTTTTACCCAGGCTGTTACACTCAGGGACTCTATGAACACTGGCTCACTGTCTCCTTCAGATGGAGCAGTCTGGAGGTAGGCTGGAATAGTCAGGTGTCTTAATTGTTAGATTTAAATACCAGTCTAAGGTAACAAAGCATCAGAAACCAGCAGTGGAATTCAGCAGCAAGCACAGTAAATCCTTATTGCCCGTGGCTAAAATGAGACACACATATTATTTCAAAATAAGGGGGAAAAAATCACAGCTATCACGAAAAGTTATGAGTCGATGAACCTGTCCTGCATATGGAGTTGGCACCCGAGTGACCGGAAAGACTTACTCAGCTTTAAGATCAGCAGTTCCTATGCCCTTGGTAGGCATTGTGCTGTAACTAACAGGGGGATAGCAAGGAGTCTAAAACAAAGATGTCTGCAATGCACATACTTAATCTGGAGTAAATTTATCCCCTGTAAGCGCCAAGGAACAGACATTTAGAACTGTGTGAGCTTCCCGTCAGTGGGCTATGGAAAAACAGAATGCCAAACTTTTCAGGTATTTAGAACCATGTAGTGGGAAACAAAGGCCACTTGTGTAAATTGAATCAATGTCTCATCTTTACACACACACACACACAGAGAAGACAGGAGTGTTTTCATCTGCTGATAAGGTATAATGGCTCCTCATTAATTTCAGATGATAATGGAAATTGAAGGACAATTCTGCACTCTGATTCTGAAGTCACTAAGGCCCTTGACCTCCCTGATAAGCAGTTACCAGTGTGACGTGGGAGAACAGAGTAACTTTAAACTTGGAGCCAAGAGAGTAATTCTAGCTACTGTTATCAACTGTCAGGGGATATAGTGTAAAGAAGTTCTCTATTTTGTGGGCTTAAAAAGAAAAGTGGTTAAACACTTTGATTTTTCTTCCTAACCAGTGTTAAGTCCTAGGCCCAATACTATCAAGAGAATGGCATGCAGATTTTCCACATCTTCCCTGTTCTCTCTCTCTCTCTCTCTCTCTCTCTCTCTCTCTCTCTCTCTCTCTCTCCCTCTCTCCCCCTCTCTCTCTTTCTGTTTTTTCAAGACAGGTTTTACTGTAGCTTTGGAACCTGTCCTGGAACTAGCTCTTGTAGCCCAGTCTGGCCTCAAACTCACAGAGATCCACCTGCCTCTGCCTCCCCAGTGCTGGGATTAAAGGCGTGCACCACCACCGTCAGGCCCCTGTTCTCTTACGTGCATAACCCTGTACTTTCCATGCCTCGGGCTATGATTCCAGAGTGAAGAGCCCTGAACTCAGAGACAGAGAAAAGACAGTTACTGGATGGTACCAGTTGTGTAGGCAATAGCTTGGTTCCCCAGTGCTCCAAAACAGGGAGATTTTTGCCCTGGGAAATCTGTCTGGGCTGGCTGTAGACTCTGCATGGGGAGAATTGGTCTAGACAAAATTGCTGGCTTCTAGGGTGCTAGCACTATTGCTTTGTCTTTAATAGCTCATTCTTGCTGTTTTGGAGTGAAAGGTTAGAGTGCTCATGGTGGGGAGGAGACATAGAAGGGGTTCTTCTCTGCTACCCCCCTTCTCAGAGTTCAGTGAGTCCCCCTGAAGGAGAGGGTCTGGGCCATGGCATCAGCCCAAGAGGGGCCATATTGGAATCCAGACAAACCGGAGTCCAGACTGAGAGCCGCACTCACCTCGTGTGGAAAGTCAGCCAAGTTTCCACTGGTGAGTCTGGATTCTGTAGGCAATTTAGTGATTTCCTGTTGGCCACCCCCCACTGCTGCCCCCCTCCCACCTGCAGGCAGTCACCCATCCATAAATCCTGTCCAGCCCTGGATTTTTGCCCAATGTTTCAGAGGGTTGGACTCACCAAGGAGAGCCGAATTCCCAGGATCCAGGACCAGCTGTGTTCCCACAGGAGACATCAGCACTGAAGGAAGGTTCGGTCCAGTGGCTAAGAGCAAGGCCCTGATGTCTTCCAACTGTGTGGGGACTTGTGGGGGATCTGGGAGAAGACAGATGGGGAATCAGGAGGTGAGAGCATGTGGGGTGTGTTAAAAGAGAGAGAGAATAGGCAAGTACCCCCATGTGCAAGATAGGCGTGGTTGCGATTGACTTCATTTTTCCTAAAGAGAGAAGGTATACACCTATGAAGGTGAGTCTGAATTTCAAAGTTAATATTTGATGCCTGGAATAACAAGGTCTGTAATAAGAACCAGGCCTGTGAATTCCAGAAGTTCTCATTTTCTACCACTCCCAAGCACGCCCCCACTGGCTCTTTCTAACAATATAGATAAATTGAAACATGATACAAAGACGATATTTTTTTAAAGGACAATTTTAGCATTTACTATATGCCAAGGTGTGAGATAAATAGTTTTCCACCAATTTTTCACTTAACTCATAAGATCCTTAGAAATGAGGCAATTTGTAACTGTCTCCACAGCTAGAATATTATCCAAGGGCTTATTTAAAAGGATGTGGATAAGTGTCTTTTTCAGTGTGAGGCAATCTAGTTGTGAACATTTGCTTTGGGGTGTAATTCTTATGCCCAAGTGGGACCCAGATAAAAAGGACAGGAAGACGTTATTGTGGGGTGTCATGCTTCTAAGGAATCAGGACTGAAGTCTTCAGTGGTAGGTTTGGACAGGCCCCTAGTGTGCTTGGCATTTTGTTAGTATGTATTCGGCATGCACATGAATGTTGATGGTGTCTACTTTAGGAGCCACCCTTTTATCTTTCTGCCTTTGATGAAGACCATCACAGAGAGAAGACAGTGGTGAAATGATTAAGAAACTTAGGGTACTCAACCATTTTCCGAGGGAAAACATGCTTACATTATAAACCCACAGTTTGAGCTGTTCCTGTGCCAATGATTAACTTAGGCTAGTCCTTAGCCTACTGGGCCTTAGCTGCCTCGTTATAAAGATCTCTTTGAGCAAACAGCCATCGTCAGTGTCTTTATTCCTCTCCTCCTCCTCCTCCTTTATGTCTTTATTAAAAGCAAAAAGGGAAGGCTAGTCTCATCTGAGAAACATTTTATTCTCTTTGGGCCAAATGTCAGTCCCTGCTTATGTTTCTGTAGCTTCTACGGCAATTCTTTGTGTGTATGTGCGTGCCTGTTTTACCTTCCCAGTGGAAACGTGAATTTTCCAGTGGCAGACATCTCCTCATTTCCCCCCTAAAACTCTACCAGTATCCTCTTAACTTGGGCTTAGAGGTAACACTCAACAAATATCTGTCAACTGCCCACATGAATGACTGAAAAAAAAAATGAATGCCCATATCATTCCATGTGGAACTTTTAGACTACAAGTTAAGCCACAGGACTTGATGTGAAACTTTAGTTTGATATACAATAGTTCCCCTTAAAAACTAAACCATACAGTGAGACCAGGAGCAACCCCTAATGAATGATCTGGCTTTTTGGAGCCCATTTTCTATGAAGAGAAATTTTGCTTAACCTAGACATGAGGGGGAGGGCCTTGGTCCTTTCTCAACGTGGTGATATGACAGAATTCATTGACTCCCCATGGGAGGCCTTACCCTCTCCGAGGAACAGATGGGGGGTGGAAGGTTGAGGGGAAGTTGGGGGGAGTGGGAGGAGAGGGAGGGGAACTGAGATTAGCATGAAAAAAACAAAAATAAAATAAAATAATATAAATATATATATATACATATATATATGTATACATATATAAAACTAAGCCATACTTTCACTGATTAAAAAAAAGCAATATTTCCATGTTGACATTTGTTAACTGAACCAAGACTTCTTATAGAGAGCTGAACAGTGATTGTTTTCTCTTGGGAGGTTTGAGTATGATGGGGAAGGTACCAGGCTCTTCAGCCGCATTCATGGCCATATTCTATTTGGGATGCAGTAAGAACTGGCTCAGAGAAAATTCTTCACTGCTGATGCCACAGTAGCACTCCCAGACTCCCATCTCGGTTAGCAGAGACAGCAAGGGCAGGCTATCAGGGAGGAAAACCCCACCAGTGAATACTGTCACTCAGCGCGACCCCAGAATCACAGCGCAGCTGATGGAGCCCAGTGGAAAACAACTGACATCCTCCTTTTCTCTGAGCCAATGTTCTGCGGCTTCCTATGAAGTCTGGAGGTTTACGCAGCCACCAGCGAGATGAAACCACAGCAGGACCCCTGAAATCTGAGTGGGCAGGGGCGAGGGTTCCTCATCAGCTGTGGGTGTGAAAATCGAAGTGTAAAGTTTATTTCCCCCAGAAAAGGGCCACAGTGGATGCTGACGTGCACATGTGTGACACCTAATTATTATTTCTCATATTTTGCTTCCCGCTCTTAGAATGACAGTTTTTTCTTGGTGAGAAAGTCAGCATATGGGCTCTAATCATTGCTCTATTTGTAAAGGCTAAGGCTCCATCTAGAAGCTTTTTTTCTATCTCACCTACCCATTCCTGAACCAGTGGAAAGGAAGTAGAGGTGCCTGGGCAATGGGGGATGGAGCTTGCAAGATGGCCACGCTCTGTCCTGGGGAAACATCATGGTGGATGGTGACCCAGGAACTGTTTGTTTATTTATTTATTATTTTCAAGACAAAGTTTCTCTGTGTAACAGCTCTGGCTGTCCTGGAACTCACTCTGTAGACCAGGCTGGCCTCAAACTCACAGAGATCCATTTGCCTCTGCCTTCTGAGTGCTGGGATTAGAGACATGGGCTACCACTTCCTGGCAAGACTGTTCCTATTTGTAAATGTTTATTTTACACAAGGATCTGTGATAGACTTTTTAATAAGGAGTTATTATGCATGGGACATGCATGTGAAGATTTTATGCAGACTTCAAACTAATAGGAAATGGATGGGAAATTTTTTACACATATGAATACTATTTTTTTCAAGACAAGCTTCCTTTGTGTTGGACCTCATTCTATAGACCAGGCTGTGCTCAAACTTGTAGAGATCTACCTGCCTCTGCCTCCTGAGTACTGGGATTAAAGGTATTAAACCATCACCACCTGGCTATATACCAGAAAATTTTAATCCATGTTTTTCATTTGCTCTTCAAAGAAAAACCTAACATGGGCTTAGATGTCATTTTCTTTGTCAGCTCCATTTGATAAACCTCATTCCCCAGCAATGTGGGTAATCCTCAATTGTCAGATTTCTCATAGACCTCAGCATCTAAGATTTACCAAGGAGAGTAATTTGTTGGATTATTTAATGCCAGAAAGATTAACCAATGAGGTGGAGCCACGTTTCACACTCAGCTCTGGCAGGCCCCACACTCTGTGTTTTCTGTTCAAAGGGCTGATTATGGGAGGAGGGAATAAAAAGACATCGAGTCTATTTTATGTTCTTAATTCAGTAAGGGGGAGAAAGGAGGTGAAGGGTGGACCAGCTGCTCCCCACAGTACTCCTGAGACTGGTTTTGG